>NW_008236198.1:17779-22498 GCF_000691975.1 Corvus brachyrhynchos | reverse complement strand
GCATTAAGTGACAGGAGGAGGGTACAGGACACCCACCAGCTCCTGTGACTGCACATGGATTTACTGGCAGGGAAAAGGCCTAGGGAGTGTTGGAATTAGTGTGTGATTCAGTGCATGTTGAGTAGACAGAGGAATTAAACTAAATTAATCATTAATGCAATGTTTATGTACATAAAATGAAACACATTCTGTTATTAAATGAAATATAAAATAGTGCATAAAAGGCACAGGGACAGATACACCAACCCCACTCCTGGGGTGCTCACCTGCTCCCAGGCTTTCCTGCAACACCTGCACCACCACTTGGGACAAACTGAATCACCAATAACTGGCCAACTAGGACTGGTCAGGGGCTGGGGATCACACGGCTGTCAGAGCATCCAGAGGTGCAAAATATCACCAAAGGTGGGTGCTGAGCACATTTGGGGCAAGGTCATCTAATCCATGACGTGGGAGGCGTTGCTGGGGTGACTGATCATTACCAATCACTCAGCAGGCCAGAGCTGGTGCAGGATCAACTGCACCCAGGTTTCCTCCTGGAAGTTGATAAAACTTATTCTTGGAATCTTTTTCTCCAGGTAAGCCCTGCCAGTACATAATTAGCCTTGCAGCTGGAAGTGCTTCCCTACAATCTGCTGGACATCTCCCTCGCTTGTGGTTTAAGCTGAGCTGACACAGCAAGCGAAGAGATCATAATCCTCTTCCTGACAACTCCTCACTGAAAAATCCTTTAGCATTAGGCTCTGAGTGCCCTCTCTGCTACAGCAAACAGCCCCAATCTTGTGTTCCTGAGTCCCTTATTCCCCATGGCAGGTGGAGGCTGGTGAGGGAATCTCCCTCCCCCAACAGCCAACCTGGCACAGACAGGGATATTTGCTAACCCAGCTCCCCTTTTCCTGACCTGCACTGAAACATACAAGAACTATGAACTAACTATTGATTTTAATGATAGAAAGACAAACAAGACTATTCTGAGAGGGCTTGAATTCAGTAAAACATTGCAGAGCCACAGCTCCAACCTTGGCTTAATTAACCCACCATGGAAAGGCCAGACTGAACAGTAATTCCCTGTTCCCATCCTCTGCTACACTCTTGGGTCAGGCTTCTCCAAGCTCCAGGATGCCCCCTCCTCCTCTTCTCCTTTCCTTCCCATTCCTCCCCCAGGTCTCTGTCCCAGTTCTGAGGGCAGATAAAGCCCATGTCCCCTCTGTGAGGCTGTGTTTAGCTGCAGGGATTTTTGACAGCAAGCAGCTGGTGACAGGCATCTCCTTCTGCTCCTTTTCTGTACTCAGTCAAGAAGACACTCAGCACGGAATCCCGGGCAACAAATGGAGTAAAAACACTTTACACTTCATCTGTGACTCTCCTATAAGACAGAATCCCATTTCCTTCACTCCTGCCCTCAGGAAAGGTCCAGAGTCGGTGCTGTCCCTGCACGTTGGCCATAAGAGGGTGCCAAGAGCCCTGGAAAAGCCCCCTGAGCAGCTGCCAAAACCTGGCACTTTCTGCCGAGGATGACTCTGGTCCAGGCAGCCACTGCATTTGGGAATGCCAGGACAAGTGGAGCCCAAGAAAAAGAAACAGACTGCAAGTGTGTTATTAGTCATACAAGGAGTGCTGCCCCCACTGCAAAACGCTCTGTTTCTATTAAGAATTTGAGTTTGGAAGTCGCTGTAGAGATTCCAGAGGGACAAAAAGATACTTGGCACCATCTCAAGTGCACTCACGTACGAATCATTCCGGAATTAAGAGACACTGTTCTGTTCCTCCCACAGCTGGAGAGAAAAGTTGGGTGGCAGAGACAGAGTCTGGCAGGGCTGGGAATGAATCCCCATCTCCGGGTTTGTCCCCCCGGCAGGGGCTGAGCCTTCCTTTCCCAGGGAAGTACACACTAGCCACCAGCATTGAGAAACTTTCTGTTCAAAGGTCAGCTCCTCAAAGCACACCCAAATCTGCATTTTATCTCTGCTGTCCTGCACCTGCACCAGGAAAAGGGGAGGGATTCCAGCTGGATTTCCTCAGTGCTCCAGGATTTCTGGCCACAGCCTGCTGAGATAGAGCCCCTGGCCCTGGATCCTCTTGGAAACCCAAAAAACACCTTCCACTATCCCACATTGAGGGACCAAGGAGTGGCCATGCAGAACAGCTCCGGGAAAAGTTTGAATATGCACAAAGAACAGACGTAAAAATGGTCTAAAAAGGACTCACCTCGAGCATCAGGCGTGCTCTTTCACTCTGCTGTCTCCTAATTGTCCCTTTTGTTAAACTTTCCTTCAACTTTTACAAAGAGTGAAGCTCGTTTTTCACAGAACCAAGGGCACAGTAAATTTGGGGAACAGCAGGTGACAATGGCACTGAATCAGCCTGGGGCTGGTTCTATGATCACACCTGGATTTACACTTTCTGTCATTTTGGACATTAAATTATTGCCCGGCCACGATTCTACTGCTCAAGTGATGCTCAACAGGACCCGTGAAGATCTTATTTGTGCCATTAAAGAGTCAGACTCACCCTGTGGCAATAATGCCAAGGAAAGCTGGCCCACAGACCAAAACAAAGCTGGTAGGCTACACTGGGTGTCAAATGGGACTGGCAAATAATCTCCATTTCAGCTTACTTACAGAAACGCAAACTTAAGAGAAACACCCCTTAATCTCACAACTACAAACTGAGCTGTTGCTAGTCAAAAAGAAAGACTTCGTTGCAGCATACAAACCATTCCAGGTGGAGACAAAATTCAAACTCATTTTAGCACCCTTTCCTTTCATGTTGTAAAACTAAAGATCATCAGCTGTGGTGCTCAGGTCTCTCCTGTGGCTGGAGAGCACCATTCAACCAGATCTTAACACCCTGTGATCTTAGAGCATTCCTCAATCCCATCGTAACCCCCAGCACCAGAAATGCACTTTTCCAGCACTTTTCCTGGCATTATTCAGCTTTTCTCAGGATGAGGCCACTGGTGGCCTCATCCTGAGAAAAGCTGAATAATGCCAAGAAAACTGCTGGAAAAGTGCATTTCTGGTCCTGGGGGTTACGATGTGATTGAGGAATGCTTTAAAATCACATGGTGTTAAGATCTGGTTGAATGGTGCTCTCCAGCCACGGGAGAGACCTGAGCACCACAGCTGATGATCTTTAGTTTTACAATATGAAAGGAAAGGATGCTAAAATGAGTTTGAATTTTGTCTCCACCTGGAATGGTTTGTATGCTGCAACGAAGTCTTTCTTTTTGACTAGCAACAGCTCAGTTTGTAGTTGTGAGATTAAGGGGTGTTTCTCTTAAGTTTGCGTTTCTGTAAGTAAGCTGAAATGGAGATTATTTGCCAGTCCCATTTGACACCCAGTGTAGCCTACCAGCTTTGTTTTGGTCTGTGGGCCAGCTTTCCTTGGCATTATTGCCACAAGGTGAGTCTGACTCTTTAATGGCACAAATAAGATCTTCACGGGTCCTGTTGGAGCATCACTTGAGCAGTAGAATCGTGGCCGGGCAATAATTTAATGTCCAAAATGACAATCCGATCCTACCACTGGGAATCCCCCTGGACAAAATGCTCCAAGGCAAATCCCTGCTGGCAAGGGCAGCCCTTGGGACCCGCTGCTGCAGCTCTGGCAGCGAGCTCAGCTCTGCATGGACGTGAGTGACTGCACGATCCAGGGCAGGATCCGAGACATTCCCGGCCCTCCATGCTTCCCAAAACACCTCATCAGAGCCCAGTACGGCTTTACCCCCAGGCCTCTGCTTCTGGGATGGAGCTGAAGTGTCAACGATGGAGAACTCGGCGCTGGAATGCTGCCACATCCCACCAGGCCCTGGGTGCACACCCAAAAACCTGCACAAATGAACACTTCGTCCCAGGGAACAAGTTTCCCAGGCTGCCTATTCACAGGGATCCACAGGGATCGTGTTGTGTGTGCACTCAGGAATGCTGCATATTCCAACTCCAAGCCCTTCCTAGAACAAATTAATAAACCAATGCCTGCTGCTTTTCCATCAGGGAAGGCTGCTCTCTCCATCACTTTCAGAAGTGCACACAGCATCCAGGGATGCTGGCAGACGGAATCAAAGTTGAACAGCTGCCACACATCACAAAAGACCAATTTCTACATGGCTTTTAAAAAATCCCAAACCAGTTCTTTGCTCCTTTATGCCCTAAGAAGGCAGCAATCCCAAATTATCATTTTCTTTTTTCCCGAAGAAGTTAAGATATTTACAGGCATTGGGGCACCTCCGAATTTGAAATCGCTTACTCTGAGGTTCTACCCTAAGCACCAAGCACCCTCAGCCCCTCTCTCCTTCATGGTCCGTGAGGAAGAACGTTTGCTACTGGTGGTGGTGTCCCAGGGGAAGAGAATATTTGACATTTGGAAAAGAGCAGATGTAGGAAAAGCCTCCCTTTGCAAACTCGACTTCAGCACACCTCTTCCGACCAACATCACATTCCCTGCTGGGATTGCCTTGGGCTACCAAGTGACAGGTGCGGGACGAACCCACGGAGGAATCCCCCAGCAGTGAGATGCATTCCAGTGCTGTGGAAGGGAGCGCTGCTCCCCCCCAACACCTCACCGCCTCCACGCTGTGCCCTTGCTTTGCGGTTGAGCTGGAAAAGCCAGGGATGGGTAGAAGGAAGAAGAAGGAAGTAGAGCAAAGTCGTGTTTGCTTCCATCCCTCCGCCCTGGCCAATATCCACCCGCTCCCGCAGGCAGGGAGAGGCTCCCGGG
>NW_008236198.1:17325-17623 GCF_000691975.1 Corvus brachyrhynchos | reverse complement strand
GAGCCACTGCCACGGAACTGTGGAAAGGTTTAGGTTGGGAAAGAGCTTCAAGATTGCCAAGTCCAACCGTTCCCCAGCGCTGCCAAGGCCACCACTGCCCCATGGCTCCAAGTGCCACATCCGCACGGCTTTGAAATCTCTCCAGGGATGGGGACTCCAGCACTGCGCCAGGACCTGACACTTTCCCTGAGATCCAATTCAAACCTCCCCTGGCCCAGCCTGAGGCCGTTCCCTCTCCTCCTGTCCCTGTTCCCTGCGAGCAGAGCCCGACCCCCCCGGCTGCCCCCTCCTCTCAGCG
>NW_008236198.1:14508-17221 GCF_000691975.1 Corvus brachyrhynchos | reverse complement strand
CACCAGGAGGATGTCCCCACAGTCCTTACAGACAGGCCCTGACCTCAAGTGACCCCCCCACACAAGCAGGAGCCCCCCAGTGCTGCAGTAGCGGGGTCAGGGAACGTCAGCATTAGCAGCGCCTTGAAGAAGCTGAACTTTGGCACAGCTCTAGTTCTCAAATGAATGGGAACATTCCAGAAATTCAAATTACCTCTTACAGATATTTCTTCTCCTAAATGTCTCCCCTCCAAGAAAAGAAGCTGCTACCTCTGTTCATACCCCTGTTAAAAAGAGAAGCTGGAATTTTTCTGTCTTGGTGATACCTGGATTTGGAGCAAAATGGAAAAGACTCTGCACATACAACCAAGATCTCTAATCTCACCTCCTCCAGGGCAGGAAAGGTAGAACCTGCTGTGGAGAGTTTACCTACTAAGTCCCCGCTTTAAAAACTGCATCATGAAACCCTTCCTAGCAGCAGCAGGATCAGAAAATAAAGGAGGTTCTCTGTGTATTGCTGGGCCATGTTTTGTACATGCAGCAAACCCAACTCTTTCCACGCGCAGCGATTTCTCAGCTAAGCCCTCCTCTCAGCTTTAACCATTCCTTTCCTAAAAGGCAGAGAGAGTTGCCTATGAATTCCTGCCACATCTACAAAGGCTGATTTTACAAACAAAAGAAACCCAAATAATGCACTGCTCAGTTTGTAGTGTCTATTCCACACGGAGTGTCTCGTTATTTCCCAACTCCTTCTTAGGCAAGGAGCTGGGAATTTCTGAGTTACCCACACCTTGCCTGAGGCAGCACTGGCAGAGCTCAGTCAGAGCTAAAAATCACCAAATATGTTTTGGGGCCTCCACTTGTTTTAGACTGTTCTGAAAATGAAAACAATACCTGTGGTACTCGCTAAGGAAAAAATATGGAAAGCTAGAAGCTCACCAGGAATCCTGCCCCAGCACCAATGGCTGCAGTGTGTAAATCAGAGCCCAGCTCTCATTTTGCCACTGGCATTTTCTTGCCTACTGTAAGATTACAGCAGAGGAACAGCAGAGAGCAGGAGTTAGGGCAGATGAAAATAGCTTTGCAACACTACTTGCTGCCCTCACACATGAGGTCACATACATTTAATGGCTATTTTAAACTCAAACAACTTTTTAAGCATCCAGGGGCCAGGGTCATAATTTTTTTCCACATTAACAGATATTTAGAGAAACCAGAAAAATAGAATAAGCTGAATGGTTTTAGTACCTCAAAGCTGGTTTTCACTGCTGTTGCAGCCTAAACTTGGGGCACTTCAGTCTTCTTATTTCAGCCACCTGGGAAGAATTAATTGCTGTTAACAGTCAAGAGCCCAAGACAAACCTCCATTTTTCTCAAATGATGTTATTTCCTTATTGCATATGAAAAGGCAGACTTTATTGTATATAATAGAGTATAAAATCAGGCAGTCATTACAGAACAAGTGGAAGATGAGGATTATCAGCAAATGACAAAAACAAAGGGAAAGAAGCAAATCCTTTCTCAGGTGACAAAATCAAATGAGGCTCACTCCTTTACACTTCTCACATGCAAACCACAAGAATGTTTAATGAGGAACCCATTCAACAAAGTTTTTCCTCAGTGAGGCAGTTCCAGCCTGCGATGGAACTCCAACCCATGGTATGGAAAACAAGAGCAGATCTAGGGAGAGCAGCCTTTATGAAGCACAGTTCTATTACAGCTGGATTGCTGAACAGCACTAATTTTTATTGGGCCTCAGTGTTTTCATGCCAAGATCATCAACAAGTATAAAGCCAGTATGCCAGCTTCTTGAGAAGGACAAGACTATAAATTGCCTAAAAGCTGCCTAAAGCCGTTCCTGGTTCAGTGTGGCTGCTCCCAAGCCTGGCACTGGGAGGTTTAACCTACAAGGGAGTGCACACAGCTGTAAATCCACTCTTCCTGCTCCTTGAGGGGCATCACGTGCTGAGAGACCTGGCACAAGAGAAAGCAGAGGTGAAAGAGAGTTCTCTTTATTGGAAAACTCTTACCCAATGTGCTGTGCAGGCAAAATGTTCAGTACTTGTATCACTAAATGATAAACATTCATCATATACACTGACAGCTGATACTTAAAAACTACTGTTGAACTTAACAGCAAAATATCCCTAAGGACTGAGCCTACAGTTTATACTGAATGAAGCCTAAATTCATGAAGCCGAAATTCAAATTTAAAACCACCTTACAGGATGAGGCTATGGATATCTAAAGTGTCCGCAGCAATTTAAATAGGGCCCAGCCTTGCCTGTGTCATGGGACTGCTCTGTTGACAACAGGTTTGAATGAATCCAGCCTGGAAAGCTGGGAAATATAAAAGAGCTTGGATGCCTCTGCTTTTAAACAAAGAGAGTGTTTCCGAGGATGACAGGTTCTGCTGTGCTGGGAATGCAGCACCAAACACAAAAATCCTACTGCAACTCCTGGATCCCACAGCAGGAAGGACATGGAGATTCCCAGTGGGAATCAGGAATGCAGCACTCGGCTGTGCTGCCATCACTCCCTCAGGAATAGCCAGGTTTAGCTCATTCTGTCTGCCCAGAGAGGGGGGATTTGCTCCTGGATCCCCTGGGATGTTCCAGGCCAGGCTGGACATTGGGGCTGGGAGCAGCCCGGCACAGTGGGAGGTGTCCCTGCCCGTGGCAGCGCTGGCACTGGATGAGCTTTAAGGTCCTTCCAAGCCCAAATCGTTCTGTGA
>NW_008236198.1:13146-13842 GCF_000691975.1 Corvus brachyrhynchos | reverse complement strand
ACGTTTTGGCAGCTGAGCGTGCGCGGATCCTCGCGCGTGCGCAGATGGCCGGGGGTGCGCGGATCAGTGCGCATGCGCGGGAGGGGACGCATCACCGCTGATGCCTCCGCAGGCAGGACCGCATCACAAATAGTACCTCCTGGCGGATCACTCCGCCTGCGCATGCGCATAGCCGCGGATCCCTCCGCGGGCGGGCCGCAGCATCGCGGATCCCTCTGTTCTGAACGCTGTTGGGATGTTGGCTTTTCGCATGTCCCGGAATTGTTATGGATGGACTGTGATGTTGGTTTTTTCATGGTCCTTAATGTGAGAAAAGCTTTGCCTGGGTTCTGTCATGTAACGCTGTAGAATGGCCGCAGTTTGTGTGGCCAGTTTGGCAAGGATGGGGGGGGTCTTCACATTCCTGGAAAACCTTATCAAAAGAAAAGAACCCGAAAGCAGACGGATTGAAGCCAAGGAGAAAATAAGACCGATAAGATGATACTCAGCAACTCCAAAGAATTAATGAATGGTGCATGACGGTGATGAATAGGAAATAAGCGATGGACTTTTAAAGCCGATCTTTTGGATGTAGAGTTGTGCCTTTGGCTCTCTGCCCAAGCACCCGGCCGTAACACCCTTTGTGCTGTTGTCTCCTAATTGTCCCTTTTATTAAACTTTCCTTCAAATTTTACAAAGAGTGAAGCTCGTTTTTCA
>NW_008236198.1:6726-12974 GCF_000691975.1 Corvus brachyrhynchos | reverse complement strand
TAAGAGAAACACCCCTTAATCTCACAACTACAAACTGAGCTGTTGCTAGTCAAAAAGAAAGACTTCGTTGCAGCATACAAACCATTCCAGGTGGAGACAAAATTCAAACTCATTTTAGCACCCTTTCCTTTCATGTTGTAAAACTAAAGATCATCAGCTGTGGTGCTCAGGTCTCTCCTGTGGCTGGAGAGCACCATTCAACCAGATCTTAACACCCTGTGATCTTAGAGCATTCCTCAATCCCATCGTAACCCCCAGCACCAGAAATGCACTTTTCCAGCACTTTTCCTGGCATTATTCAGCTTTTCTCAGGATGAGGCCACTGAGGTTTCCCCCAGACCTGGCTGCAATCATGAGATGTTCAAGAGTCCCAGCACTTGGACAAACCCACAGTTGCAGCAACAAGTTTCCATGTGCTGTTCCTGTTCTGCAGGGCACTTTCTTACCAGGAATGAAGTTGTCCATCCTTCTCTTTGAAGGACAGCGAACTTCCAGTCACTTCATATTCACTACGAAGAAAGAGGATTTTCAGAGACTTTTACTCAACTACACTGTGGTAACCACCAGGGAACTGATACTTGCAATTACAGAGAAACCCCACAAACCAAGCATCCCTTAAGCACTCCAAAACAAGGCAAACACATCAAAATTTATTAAAATCCAGTGGTTTGCATTTGCTAAAGAAACCCTCTGGCTTTAGTCACCTCATTTCATATGGTACTTAGAACTGCTTGCCTCAGTATAACAATCTGTCCCTTCCAGGAACACTGATCCAGGCTCTTCTGAAGTCCCAAGGAGCACAAGCACATCAGGAAGGTTTTTTAATGAAACAGACACAAAAACCCTGATTTCAGGAGAAGTAATTCTCAACTATGACCCAAGGAAGGAGAAGGAACAATAACAACAGACATAAACACAAAGTACCTTATGGAAGTCCCAGGCCATCCCTTCTTTTCAATCACAGAGCTGATCCTGCTGCCTGATTTGTAAGTGTGGATGATGATGTTCTCAGAGCCATCCAGCACTGTGGCCTCTCCTTTATTAAGCACAGACCTGCAGACAGCCCTGCTCAGCTGGGAGCCCCCTGCCTCCAGAGAAAGGCTTTCATTCTGCCTTTGCACCTCTCTGTACACGTCAATTACAAAGGGCCACGCCTGCAAGGGAGAATAGGAGTTTTAGCATCACTGCAGCTGTAGTTCTTCCCCTCAGATTTTCCCCCACAGCTCCTAAGTATTTTCTTATCTAAACTAGAATTACCCAGATAGAAATATTTCCTTGAATATTAAATATTCCAAACCTGAGAGCTGTGGCAGTCTTTTACACCAAATGAAAGCTCAGGACAACTGGCATTTTTAGGCCATTTACAGTACACCTGACATGCAGGTCAACACAGCAAACCCTTCCTTGGACAGCAAAATGGCCAGGAATTAGGATGAAATATGAATGTATTCCAGTGGCTGAAAGAAACCTTTCTCCTCTACCTGTCACACTGTTGCTGTTTGTGCCACTTCACACAGATTTAACACCTCTGCAATGTTGCATTGAGCACTCTGGGAGTATCTTGGCTACATTTTATTCCTGGTGTAACAACCTGGAGTTTGCATTTTCTTAGACTCCGCCACAGCACCTCAGCTCCTTTCTAAAGCTGTTGGAATCCAGCAGAAATGATTTCTCAAGCTCTCTCTCAGTGCTCCCAAAACATCAATCTTCAATTATTTGAAATCAAGGAATTAAAGAGGCAAGTGAGAGACACAAGTTAACAGCTGGAGATTTTTAGTTTAATTACTGAAGCATTTGGAGAGCTGTGCTGTCCTTTGGAAAGCAAAGGCTGGAGCCAGAACCTACAGCTGCAATAAAGCACAACACACCTTCCTGCACTTCAATTATTTGAAATCAAGGAATTAAAGAGGCAAGTGAGAGACACAAGTTAACAGCTGGAGATTTTTAGTTTAATTACTGAAGCATTTGGAGAGCTGTGCTGTCCTTTGGAAAGCAAAGGCTGGAGCCAGAACCTACAGATGCAATAAAGCACAACACACCTTCCTGTATTCCTAACTGGAGAAAAACCCTCCCCAAAATGCTCTTTCTTGGAGCAGGGCTCTCTCTTGTGGCTGAAATGCAGAAAAACAGCCTTGCAGGGGCTCTGCCAACCGCAGCAGCTCGGAGGAGAAGGCAAACTGCTCATCCTTAAATCCCTCACCACCATCCCAAGATTTTCACTGACAGACAACTGATATCTCCCATACTGATTATTTTTAGGTCTTCCTATATTTTATATAGTGACTACACTGACCTGTTTAACAAAGTTAAATGCCATTATCACACTGTGATCCTAAAAATCAGCTTTTCCTAGGAATTAAATTATTTAATTATCTGCATATTTAATGCTTTAATTTTTTTCCCTTCATTAATGACATCCTCTTTCCTTAGAGAGACCTATTAACATCAGAAGTAATATTATTTCTATAAAAATAAAGAAGATAATAAAATAAAATCTGTAAGTGCACAGAAACATCGGAGAAATAATCCCTGGTCCTGTAAAGTAAACAGTGTGTGACCCAAACCCAAAAACTTTAATGAAGCATTAAAATTTCATGTTGAACACCTTCAGACACTGTTGTGAAAGGCAACAGTAACAGAAATAGTTCTGTCTGGAAACTAGGAATTTTAAATCATGTGGAAAAAAATTATCTTTATCCACTTCTCTTGTGGTTAGGGCCACAAAAGTGACTTTTTTAAGGAGAAAAAGTCCTGTATTTTCTACATTTGCTGACAGTCACGGTTTACCATCCTTATCCTCCTATCACTCCCCACCAGCAGAGTGCATGGATTCTTCCAACAGATAGAATCCGACATTCCTTCCTCTACAGCCCCACAAAATCCTGCCTTTCTCTAAAGCAAAGGAAAATTCCCTCTTTCAAGGATCCAAGTGCCATCTTAAGAATGAGGAGAACGACAGTGGCAGTGGACCCCTGCCCTCCTGCAATCAGTCTGTGGCAGACACAAAGAGTGCAGCAGAAAAATGTGCAGTGATTTTTGCTCTGTGACTCTCCTACCTCTGCCATTTCTAAGGCTTTGTTGTAGCCCAGGGACAACAAAGTGACCCAAAGGTCCCGAGGATCCCCATCCCGGTCGTTGGCTTCCATGAGATTCAAATCCATCAATCCTTGTCTTGTTAGTTCATTTCTCTTCATCTCAAAATTCTCTGTTTCAAAGGAATAGAAAGAGCACTTCAAAGTCTGTTCTCTCTGCAAACACCTTTATCCTTCCAAAGCCAAAAATTCCACTCTTGTTAACAAGGTCTAAAAGATGGAGCCAGCTTGCAGCCTCGGGGTGGCCAATATCATTTGGGAAAGAATCTCCATGACCAGGCATATGCTGTTTGCAGAGCTTCCCTGTGGATTTGGGATAATGCCTACAAACAGCTGGCCCCTTGGATAACCCAGAAAAGGGGGAGATTTCAAAACACAAAGAGTTCATCTTGATTTCTTTTTCTAAAAGTTTGGGGCTAAGCTTTGCAGAATGGGCTATTTTAGGAATGGGAAATGAAAATCAGCTGGAGACAGCACCTTTAAATGCTTCAGGTCCTTGATACAGAAGTGATTTACTTAGTTCCTAAAAAGCAATACAATTCCAGTAATCCTAACATCCCTCTCTAGAGAGAATATCATAGATCCACCACTCTAATGGCAGCAAACACATAATTGAAATGTCCTCGTGTCAGGGACTTTTAAAAATGGTTTTCTCATCTTCATAACAATGCTAAATCTTTACTATATATTATTAAAAAGGGATTACCAATTTAATAAATCTATCCCAGGCTACAAATGCTGTAATAAATGGCTTGAACTTTGGTGTCTGATGATATTCATGTGAACCCTTCCACTGATTGATGACCTGGTGAAACATTCCCTAGCTTTCTCCTCTTCCCTCTCTTATTTATTCACACATTTCCACCCCTCCTACTTGTGTGGAGATGAGAGGCATCACCCTGACAAAGCCATCAAGTGTGGAAAAGCACATGCAGGGATGAAACAGAGGGGAAATTCAGTTATAGAAATGTATTTTTGTAGGAGTTTTCCATAAGTTAGGAAAAATTCTGATACCTCAGAAGTAATATTAATAGGGCTTGCCAGATCCAAAGTATTTTGGCCAACGTGCCACAACCTCCAAAGGAATGATGTCAAACCTGACATGTATTGTACAATGAGACACTGGCAACCCACCTAAACCCTGGATGCCATTTTATAGCACCAGATGCACACTAATTAAATGTCCCTCTCCACACTTGGTGAGATAAAAAAGCACCACCAGCCCAATCTGCACAAAGGAGATCGATTCAACAAATACCTGTGACAGTTTCCTTCCCCATATGATCCAGGATTACAAACCCTGTAGGTTTTGGCAGCTACAGAACAATTAGGAAGGGGAAGAATTCTCTCAGCAGGAGGTCAGTGCCACACACACCAGAATGAAGCAAAGTAAAGGACAGGAGACTGGAAAAAAAGAAAAAGAAAGGAGGAAGAGAACAATATCTACACATGTTCTTGGAATAGGCTACAGAACACCCAGTTCTATCCAGCTGGAAAGTTAACTGATAGTCTTAATTAGTTTCAGGCATAATTACCACAGTAATGAACTTACCCTTACACACAGCCCAGGCTTCCTGATCACACTTCTCCCCACTAGTCCTCAGCTCAAAGAAGTTGTATTCCTCCAGACTCAGGAGGCCATTCCCATCCAAATCAATTGTTTCAAATATATCCAACAAAGCAGCTCTGAGGGATGAAAAAGGCCAAACTATTTCCAAAGGCTTCCATTTCCTTTTACTGGCTCACAATATTGCCAAGAACTGTTCAGTCTATTTGAGAATATTCTCTACAAATAGTACTTTAGGAACATCCAGATTCAAAAAGCCACATTATAGCTGGAAAAGAGATTTTTATAGAGGTTATCATGTTTGGGAATAAAACTCACCAGAATTCTTTGGCGAGAGCCAGCTCTCCATCTTCATCTCTCCACACCAGTTTGGCTTCTCCAGGAATTTGGGTTTTTACCTTCCTCAGCCTTCCTCCCTGTGAAAGGGAGCAGCCAGTAAACCCCAGCTCCAAGCTCCCCTCTCCATCCAAACATCTGCTCTTAAAGGAAGACAGAAAAGTTTGGAAAAACTTCTCAAATGATGCTGTTCTTTGTTGCCAGTAATATTCATATAGACCAGATGAATTACTTGAAAACACTGGCAATGCTGGGTTCTCTCCTTAAAAAAAAAATTGGCTGTGTGATGCCATTTGAAGGCTAAGAAATAGTGAATCTCTTAGAATGAAATTTAGAAAAACATGCAGGAGAGAGATGAGGGGAGAAGGGGACAATAAGTTTGTGCTGCCTTATTTCTGCCACAGAATAAGAATATTCTGTGCACTATGAAGTTCAAATGGCAAGGAGAAAGAAAATAAAAGGAAATGTAAACAAATTTTGCCTTGGAAATGTTGTGTTTGAAGGTGAAGAAATACAACTGAATTTCTACAGACTAGCTGTAAATATACCCAGCAACTCAGCAATACTGGGCACAGCTGGAATTCTTTCCAAACACATGGAATTCACATCCCCAGCATTAACACACACATGAAAAAGTAACAATTAAAACAGGAATGCACCAAAAATCTCTAACCTCTTTGTGTTGGAGTTCAGTAAAGCTCACAAGCTGTAGATTCTCTTGGGGTTCATTTTCCTTCAGAATAAACAAATCTGTATCCACTGACAACCAGCGACAAGATTTTCCTAAAAGGAAAAATATCCCCCAAAAATGCTTAATAATGACACAAAACTCTTTTTATTTGTGTGTCAAAATAGGTATTCCCATGGTATTTATTGATGCCTGCTGATGAAAAATGGGAAAAAAGAATCTATTCTACGCTATTGGGATTTCCTTCCTGTTTAGGCCAAGCAGATAAATTGTTCCAAGCCTTGTGATTGTCTCACAGATAATGATTACTGTTAATAATTTTATCATTAAGAACTATTGATAAAATAGTTCTACCATTAAGGGTCAAGAATGCCAAGGAATGGCTACACAACACAAAAATTTGTTTCAAAAAAGCCAGCCCAGCTGACTTTAAAATAACTTTGGGGTCTAAAGGCTCCCGTTTTATGGGATTAAAAAGGAAATAACCTACTTGGGGAAAAAAAATCATTCCAATGTAGCAACTGGATGAAGCCCCGTGGTAAATCACCAAGCCACCACCTCTTTT
>NW_008236198.1:0-6177 GCF_000691975.1 Corvus brachyrhynchos | reverse complement strand
AAGACTTTCAAAGTAACTTGGCTGTGGAAAAGACAAAGATTTATTAAGTTATTTAAAATCAAGTGAGATGTCCAGTCCCTGGCAGACACTGCTATCCAAGTCCCTCCCCTCCTATAATCTCCCAGAATCTTTTCCTTGTGGGCACAAGCTGCTGGAGAAGGTTTTAGGGATAATCCTTATGGAAGTGCAGCTACTTCTGGACCATGGAGCCAGAGATCAGCAGCCCCTGGTCACCTTTTATGGAGCAGAATAAACCTCATTAACTAATCCATCCAATAATTTTATACTCCTCTTTATCCATTAAACTGGATTTGTAGTGACAGGACAAGGAAAAAGGGGACCAATCATAAAAAATAATTAGGAAAGAAGTAAACAGAGACAAAACATTCCTGGGACTTAATGGTGAGGGTTAAATATGGAGCAACAGCTGGGGTTGTGTCAGTCAAAAAATGGATAATGGGAGCTGGGATTAACAGGGGGGTCAACATAAGTCAGCAACAGAATTCCAACATGGACTTCAGCCTGTTGGGTCATTGAAACACTACTACTCCTAAACTGTTTATTCCAATACTTCCAGGACTCCTGACTTCAGCTAAAAGGAGGTTTAAAAATGGAGGTTTCTTCTTAAAATTTGACACATTGGAAATAACTGGTTGTTTGCTGCAAGCTTAATACCTGCCAAAACTGTTGGACAAAAACCTTACCCGTGTTTTAGGAAATCAAACCCTGTTATTCTTGCAGAGAGCATAAGGTGGTGCTAGAAGTCCTAAATTACCAAATTCCAAACAGGTATGTAAAATTAGGAAGCTAAAAGAGGATTTCCTGGCTGGATTTTCCTCTGTCACTTCAAAGCAGAACAGAAGTCGTCAAAAAAGAGCCAAAGTGGGAAACGTTTGTGTTTGAAATGTTAACTGGAAAGAAATGTGAGGCACTACCTGCTGCTGGCCACTGACACTGAAATTTAAGTTCTTATTGAAATTATCCACATATTAATGCATAATTCCTAACAAAAAGCAATGATTGAGAGGAATTTTCCAAGCGTTTTTTAATTTAGACATTCACCATGTTCTGACTTCCACCATTTTCCTCTGTCAGAAATGTAAAGTTGGTGTTGCTCCAACATCCTGAGGGCAGTATTTTCTCACTTGTACAAAAAGACAGGTGAACAGCAAAAAAAAAGATATTCTTGGATATAAGATGAATAAGAAGAATTTTTGGGTGCTGGATTCTGATTCACACCACAAATGAATCCCTGGGCATTTATTCACTGACTCTGGCAGAGCTTGCATTGTACAAAATAAAAGTTTTAAAAAAATTAATAGCTCTACTTACACCTTCCCATGTTTTATTGATTGATTTCAGTTTTTGGCTGATGCCAATCAATACTAATCAATATCTGCAGCTGCTTTTTTTTTCAGTCGGTTCTTACTGGCTTATACAAAGGAAAAAGAATCCGATCTTGGGTAAGTGTGTGCTGGTTTTATACCCTCCACATCATATTTGAACAAGGTGAGATTGCAGGTTAAATTGCATCGAGGTCCAGATACCTAAACAGACTGCCAAAAATCCCTGGGAGATGATGCTTTGAAATTTTCATATAGAACAAATGTCACTGTACAGCAATGGGGAAGACATAAAGGACTTCAGAGTTCAATAACAAACCCAGAGTTGTTATTTGAAACAAAAATGTAGCTCCTGAGGACAATCAGTTCTGTTTTCCAGCAGCACTTACACTGTGTGGTCAGAACCATTTGTTCCCTTTTATACAGGAGTCTCCAGGTGCACATTTTTAATGGATCCCAGCAGTTTCCAGTTAATGTTTTCTATTTCTACAGCTATTATTTTCTGTTGAAAGAAAACTAGGAAAGGTCCAGTCAAGAAAGGGAAAACAAAGGGAAAAAGATCAATATTAACACTCTACAAATATTGACTTAGCAAAGTGACTTTGGTGTCTCTCTCCCCCAGGAATTTATATTGAATGAGTGATTTATTTAAAAGAAAATACTGATAGGACATATTAGTCTAACTAAAAATCAATATTTTCAGGTTACAGCATGTATTTACCAAGCAATGCCCAAGAAACTGAATATGCTCACAGATCTGTTATTTATTTCCAATTACCTTTCATGCACAGGTTTATGATACACAATCTTTCAGACTACTTAAGCATTTAAAGTTCTCACCAACCTAATAAATTATTAAATTTCAAATTTCTCAAGAAGTCATTACATGTTTTCTCCAACAGTGGTTTCATTTATAAAAAACACATTTTGTTCTATGAAACCTTCACACCTGAAAAATTATTTCCAATAACTTGTTGTCAGCAAAACCAACAGTATATAAAAATGTTCATAATAATACCTATCAGGAAAGCTCTCAGTAGTTTATAGCTGCCCTTGACAAACTATTAATAAAACATAAGACACCATTTTTCTCTGATTTTTAGCTTATTTAAAATGCAATAACACAGGTGCCTAGAGGAAAACACCATCATTTCAGTGTGATACCTTCATTGTGTCAGGCTCAATAATTAGCTTTGTGTTCCTGCTGCTGCTGGCACCCACAGTGACAGTGGTGGAGGTGGAAGCTTTGCCACTTTGAGCTGATGAAGGTCTTGAAGGAGCTCTGCTGTCACCTACAAGCAGAGATATTTAATTACAATTACATTATTACAACCCTCTCCTAGTGCTATTTATCATAAACCTTGCATTTAGAAGCACAAAGAAAACTGGATGACAAGAACTCAATCAGAGAACTTCCCTTCAGCACTCTTGTGTCACTTTTGCTCCTCTTTGGTATTGCCCAGATTTGAAGCAACTTGGAACAGCACAAACTACATCCTAATATTTCAGACTTGGTGCCTCTGCACTCTGTTCTCCATGGACTTTTTCCAGTTTGGGAAGGTTTGGAAGCAGCTTTGTAACTTCAGCAAGGACCTTAAACTCTCCTATTGATTGTGCTTGAAAAGCAGCCTCAAGAATTGAAACAAACACACAGTTCATTGATAAATGTTTCAGGTTTCATGTCTGATCTGGGAAGGAAATAAATAACTTGCCTCTGTTGCAATATCTGAGCATTCACCTCCTCTCTTCCCTTTGGACTGTGTCACATGACAATCAACAAAATCCACCCTTAGGAATGTGAGAGCTTCATAGATGCAGCCATTTGAACATATTTTACTGACACATTGATGGGATTGCCACAGTAGAGATTATATTCATCACTAAAATCCTCACTAATCTGAGAAAAATTAAACAAAAACTCAACTGCTCATTGAGCCAGAGCTTCATCTCCAACAGAAAAAAAAAATCAAATAGAAGAAATAGAAACACCATTAGCCAGTTTGTGATGGCTTTTCCTGGAGATCCTCGGGGATGCTTTGGACACCAGCACTGGGATCCCTTCAGAGGAATTTTCAGTTTCATTCCCAAACTGCTGCTGCCTCAATCGAGGGTCAACTTCCAGCCTGTCCCTTGCAGCCTTGCAGCACTGCTCACTGTGCTCAGCTACAGCTCACACAACTTGAGATAAAAAAAGAATATTTCCCCTACCAGGTTCTTTTTCTCATGGTTTGAAGGAGTAAAATGTAGCATTAGAAAAGGAAAGGATGGGACAGCAGAATTTTCTCTTCAAGACCAGCATTAATTTAAATTTTCATTAATAAGAACAACCACTCAAGTATCACAGTAAAATGCAGCCATGATTCAACAAGGAGGACCAAATATTGAATAAATATTAAGTGTGACTTTCAACTCTTTCTTTCTAGATATTTGAAGACTGATTTTAAACATAGGATTCTTACCAGTTTTCCTCCAGTGAAACTATATTGATGTACAAATTTTTGTGGGCTGTTTTTTCAGTCCAAATTTAGAATCCTGGGGTAAGATCATCACTACCACTCGTATTGTCAATAACACTAGAACAAATTTCACTCTAGGCCTTACCTTGTTGTAGTCAAGTTTGCCACTGCAGTTAAAAGCAGCTTGTTTAGTAATGCTGGTCACTTCCTCCCAGGTCATTTTAGCACCTCTCTGCAAGAAAAAACCAGCTCAGTTTGGGTTCCTAATCAAGAATCCTGGTCACCCACAGTGAAATTTAATAAAGAAACAAAGAGTCTTTTAATATTCTTTCAGGAAAACTTATCTTGCAATAGATTTCAATGGATTTTCATTTGAATCATGAAAACAGAGGTCAAAACCATTAGAAATTATGTCCTTACAATGCTACTAAACACTGAAGAGATAAATTGTATCAGTTTATGTAATTCTGTGCTGTCTTCTGGAAACCCGCCACAAAAAACTTCCATAAAATGGGGAATCCCAGCTCTCAGTCATTCTTGTTTATCTTGTTTTACCATGTAATTTCCAAAATCTCTACTAATTAAAGATGGATAATTAAGTTCCTAGTCATACTTACTGTTGTAAGAATTTTATAAAGTTCATCATGGAAAATATATCCAGCTTTATCTGTGTCTATTTTTCCAAATGCTTCGAGCAGTTCATTTTTTGTAGCTGGCTTTTCTTTTTTTAAAATAGCACAAAAATCATCAAAATTCAGTGAAGTTGTTTGTGAAGTCCAGTATTTATTAATGGTCCTCCGAGAAGGATTTCTTCCAGCCTGCTGAAGTACTGCACAACAAAACACAATATTAAATATATATTCCAGCTGCTAGGAAAGGAGTTTTCTCCAAACATCTTTGAGTCACTTTCCATGTTCAGATTTTTTTAAAGCCAAATCACTCCAACAGAAAAGTGGGTCTGAAGGACAGTTTTGGTTATGATCTTAACCAAAATATCCATGAACTCAGACAACCTCAAGTGTAAAATTCAGCCAAAATCCAGTGTCTTAATATCAAGAACATATTCTTTTTAAACCTGCACGTTATTGGATCCTATTTCTATGAAGATCAACATCATCTTTGCACTTCCTTTGCTAAGAACTGAGATCTAGAATAGAATTTATCTGAGACAATATTTTGTGTCACACCTGTACATTTGAACGTATCAATTCAAATTATACAACATGAATTTTAAAGGAAAAATGACACCACCAGGCAGCCAATGCCACACATGCAACCAGTGCCATGGATGTTACACCTGGCATTCTCCAAAATGATTGTGCTGCATCTATTTGCCTCTTCAAGGTCTTTACTGAAAACATCCTTTCACCAGTTTTTAGTGTGATGAAGGTATTACATTAAATGGAAATTAAATTCAAATTACATTCTATCTGAAATTAGAGGGATGTTTTTATGTCTTCCCAAATAATCAAGTATCTTAGGGAAGCACAGGAGATCCTCCATCTCTACCTGGGCTGGCATTTGATTTTGAGCCAGCTGAGCAGTGACCAAGCCTGTGCTGGGAACTGCTCAGGAGCATCTGTGAAATGAGGCGGTGGCATCGTTACAACGCTCAGTGGGAACTGTGTCAGCAGCAAACCAAACAAACAAACCAGGCACCTTTGTTGTTCATCCCTGCCTCAAGGCCAAGCACTAAATAAAGATCTGTGCCCTGTCACCTCTGCTGCAGGAGCCAGGAGAACAGAGCAGGGCTCACATCTTTATCCAAGCCACGCCTGGGCATGGAGCAATGCTTTGGGGATTTCAGTGTCAAGGGCAGCCATGGAAGGGCTGTGACTCTGTGGGTTTGTTTCCATGGATAGCAGAGGTCCTTGGAATGTCAATACATGACTAGATTTAACAGATATCCTTCCAATATACAATCCTGTATTTTTGTATCTCCAGGGAGATCAGCACTTGCCATTCCCTACGTGCCTCCCAGCTTGTATTTGTGAAAGTTCAATCAGACTGCACCTTTTATTTAGATTTCTCTATGGTCTGATTCTGCTAAATCACTTCGCTAATATTACAACAGACAGGAAGTGAAGCTATTATTTGTGGATAAGCAAAACTCCTACAAATAAAATTTCACAGGGCCAATCTCTCAGTGAGACTTTAGAATATCAGCCAAACTTGATGAAGCAAGAGATGCTTAAACGTTGGCACCACTTGTTTGAGAAATGCTAAAATTGACTTCAGATGAAATATAGGTCTCTAACTCTCAACGATTACAAATTCTAAAATAAATTCTTAAATGTCTCTGAAATGACTGGGAGTCTAAACAACTAACTGCCCTCTCTAAGATGACCTTGAAAGCAAATTGCCCAAACACTTGCTGT
>NW_008236197.1:33636-33939 GCF_000691975.1 Corvus brachyrhynchos | reverse complement strand
CTCCCGTTTGTCCCCTCAGATGACCCCGACGGACCCCGAAACGTCCCCGAACGTCCCCAAAATGTCCCCGAACGTCCCCAAAATGTCCCCGAGTGCCAGCACCTCGCAGTGACCCCGCAGCGCCCCCAAAGTGCCACCCAAGTGCCACCACCCCCCGGTGCCACCGTGTCCCCAAAGTGCCACCGTGTCCCCAAAGTGCCACCACCCCCCGGTGCCACCGTGTCCCCAAAGTGCCACCACCGCAGCGCCACCAAAGCGTCCCCGAGGTGCCACCGCCACCCCCGAAGTGTCCCCAAGGTGCCA
>NW_008236197.1:30922-32044 GCF_000691975.1 Corvus brachyrhynchos | reverse complement strand
CGCGCCCCAGAGTGCCCCCAGTGACCACAGGACCCCCCAACTGACCCCAGGACACCCCAGGTGACCCCAGAGTGACCCCAGAACCCCCCAGGTGACCCCAGGACCCCCCGGTGGCCGCAGTGGCCGCAGAGTGACCCCAGTGACCCCAGGACCCCCCAGGTGACCCCAGAGTGAGCCCAGGACGGGGCCGGAGCCGCTTTTCCATCCCGAGTTTATTCCGGACCCGGGGGCGACTTTTCAATATGAAAAACCAAGGAAACGGGCAAAAAAAACCATCCGGGAACGGGCAAAAAAACCATCCAGGAACGGGGCAAAACGGGCAAAGGGGAACGGGATCGGGGCAAAACGGAGGGAAATTGGGAAAAATGAACAGAAATGGGGAAAAATGAACGGAAATGGGGAAAAATGAACGGAAATGGGGAAAAATGAACGGAAATGGGGAAAAACGGAGGAAAAATGAACAAAAATGGGGAAAAACGCAGAAAAAATTGGGGAAAAAATTGAGGAAAATGAACAGAAATTGGGGAAAAATGGAGAAAAAAAATGGGGAAAAATGAACGAAAACTGGGAAAAATAAAATTGGGGAAAAATGAACAAAAAGTGGGAAAAATGGAGGGAAAAAGGGGAAGAATGAAAAATGAACGGAAATGGGGAGAAACGGAGAAAAATTTGGAAAAATGGAGAAAAAGTGGGAAAAAGGTGAAGAAAAATTGGGGAGAAATGAATAAAAAATTGGGGGAAAATGGAGAAAAAATGGGAAAAATGAATAAAAAAGTGGGAAGAACAAACAAAAGCTGGGAAAAATGGGGAAAAATGGAAAAAATTTAGAAAATTGAAAAAATTGGGAAAATGGAAAAAATTTGGAAAAAAAAACAAAAAATGGAGAAAAAAAGGGAAAAAATGAACAAAACTGGAGGAAAACAGAGAGAAACTGGGGAGAAATGAACAAAAAAGTGGGGGAAATGGACAGAAATTGGGGGAAATGGAGAAAAAATGGGGAAAACTGAGAAAAAATGGGGAAAAAATGACAAAAATTGGGGCAAAACCGCCCCAAAAAATGGGGGGGAAATGGCTCAAAATTGGGAAAAATCAATAAAAATTTGGGGAAAAATGAAAGAAAAT
>NW_008236197.1:26656-28006 GCF_000691975.1 Corvus brachyrhynchos | reverse complement strand
GGGGGGGGGGGAGAGGGGGCAGGGGGGGCCGGGGCTGGGGGCGGCCGACCGCCCCTGGAGGCCTTCGAACCGAGCCTGGGGACCTTGGAGACCCTTGAAGAGCTTCGGAGACCCTTAACCCAACTTGATGACCATCAAACCACCTTTAGGGACCTTCAAAGCACCTTTGAAAACCTCAAAGCACCTTTGGAGAGCCTTAACCAAACCTTGACATTCTTGATGACCATCAAACCACCTCTGGGGACCTCAAACCATCGTTGGGGACCTCAAACCACGTTTGGAGACCTCAAAGCACCCCTGGGGACCTCGAGCACCACCATCGCCACTTTGAGAACCTTCAAAGCACCTCTAGAAACCTTCGAACCAAGGTTGAGGTCCTTGGAGACCTCAAAGCATCTTTGAAGACCCTCAACCAACCTCGGGGTTCTTGATGGCCATCAAAGCACCTCTGGGGATCTCAAACCATCATTGGGGACCTCAAACCACGTCTGGGAACCTCAAAGCACCTTTGGAGCCCTCAAAGCGCCTTTGGGAACCCTCAACCCAACCTTGAAGTTCTTGATGACCTTCAAACCATCTCTGGGGATCTCAAACCATCGTTGGGGACCTCAAAGCACCTTTGGGAACCCTCAACCCAACCTCGGGGTTCTTGATGGCTTTCAAAGCATCTCTGAGGGCCTTTAAACCACCACTGGGGACCTTAAGCCACCCTTGGGGAGCCTCAAACCACCCCTGAGGAACTCGAGCACCACCATCACCACTTGGAGAACCTTCAAATACCTCTGGAGACCTTCGAACCAAGGCTGAGATCCTTGGAGACCCTCAAAGCACCTCTGGAGACCCTAAGCCAACCTTGAAGTTCTTGATGGCCATCAAACCATCTTTGAACACCTCAAACCATGTCTGGGCACATTCAAACCATCTTTGAACACCTCAAACCACCTCTGGGGACCTGAAAGAGCCCCAAACCACCCTTGGGGACCTTCCCTCCCCCCCCTCTTGGGGCCCCCAACACCACCTGTGGGGCCCTTGAGGACCCCTTTGGGGCCCTGCCACCCCTCGGGGCCACCACCCCGCTGTCCCACGTGTGGCCCTGATGTCCTGGAGCATGTCCCAAGTGTCCCATCCCAGCTGTCCCCAAGGTGTCCCCAGTGTCCTCAAGGTGTCCCCAGGTGTCCCCACGGTGTACCTGGATGTCCCCAAGGTGTCCCCAATGTCCCTCAGAAGCCCCCAGGTGTCCCCGATGTCCCCAGATGTCCTCAGCTGTGTCCCAGGTGTCCCAGATGTCCCCAAGTGTCCCTCACTCACCCCCAGGTGTCCCCAAATGTCCCTCAGGAGTCCCCGGGGGTG
>NW_008236197.1:22566-25070 GCF_000691975.1 Corvus brachyrhynchos | reverse complement strand
CCCCCAGGTGTCCCCAATGTCCCCCCAGGTGTCCCCAGTGTCCCCCCCGGTCACTCACCGAAGACGAAGTTGTCGGGCCGGAAGATCTGCCCGAAGGGGCCGGAGCGCACCGAGTCCATCGTGCCGGGCTCCAGGTCCACCAGGATGGCCCTGGGCACGTATTTACCCCCTGGGGACAGCGGGGACGTCAGCGGGGGCACGCGCCGGGGACACGGCCCCGAGCGGCCCGGCAACGGCCAAACTGCCCCAAAAGCACCCGAAACACCCCAAAAGCACCCGGAATGGCCCCAAAACCATCTGGAATAGCCCCAAAAGCACCCGGAATGGCCCCAAAAGCACCCGGAACGGCCCCAAAAGCACCCGGAATGGCCCCAAAACCATCTGGAATGGCCCCAAAAGCACCCGGAATGGCCCCAAAACCATCTGGAATGGCCCCAAAAGCACCCGGAATGGCCCCAGAACTGCCCGGAATAGCCCCAAAACTGCCCAAAATTACCTAAAATCACTCCAAGCCCACCCAAAATCGCCCCAAACCCACCCCAAAGCCACGTAAAATCACCTCAAACTGACCCAAAATCAGCCCAAGATGGGACAAAGCAACACCAGGGGATGACAAGGTGACACTGAGGGGGTGACAAAGTGACACCAACAGGTGACAGAAAAGAGGTGACACCCAGGGGGTGGCAGGGGACAGGGTGACATCAAGAGGTGACAGAGCACAGGGTGACACCAAGGGGGTGGCAGGGAACAGGGTGACACCGGGGAGATTAAAGTGACACCAAGGGTGTCACACAGAACAAGGTGGCACCAGAGCAGTGACAGGGGACAGGGTGACACCAAGAAGTGACAAACGACAAATGAACACCAGGGGGTAACAGGGTGGAACTCAGAGGGTGACAAAAGACAAGGTGGCACCTGGGAGGTGACAAGAGACAGATGGGACCAGGGAGGGGACAAAGCACAAGGTGACACCAAAGAGGTGACAGAGGACAGGGTGACACCAGGGGGTGTCAGGGGACAGGGTGACACCACGGGGTGATACAGAAGTGGGTGACACCAGGGGGTGATAGGAGACAGGGTGACACCAACAGGTAACAGAGAACACGGTGGCACCAGGGTGACACCAGGGGTGACAGAGAACAGGGTGACACCAAGAGGTGACAGCAGACAGGGTGGCACCAGGGAGGGCACAAAGGACAGGGTGACATCAAAAGGTGACAGAGAACAGGGTGACAACAAGAGATGATGCTCAGGGTCACACCAGGGGGTGACAGAGAACAACGTGACACTCAGAGATGACAGGGGACAGGATGGCACCTAGGAGGCCACAAAGGACAGGGTGACACCAAGGGGTCACACAGGACACGGTGGCACCAGGGAGAGCACAAAGGACAGGGTGACACCAAGAGGTGACAGAGAACACGGTGACACCTGGGAGGTGACAAGGGACAGATGAGACCGGGGAGGGAACAAAGGACAGGGTGACACGAGGGGGTGACAGGGAACAAAGTGACACCCAGAGGGTGGCAAAGGACAGGGTGACACCAAGAGGTGACAAAACACAGGGTGACACCAGGGAAGGGACAAAAGAACAGGGTGACACCAGGGGGTGACAGCGGACAGGGTGGCAGCAGGGAGGGCACAAAGGACAGGGTGACACCAGGAAGGTGACACAGGACAGGGTGACACCAACAAATGACGCTCAGGGTGACACCAGGGGGTGACAGAGAACAGCGTGACACCCACAAGGGTGACACAGGACAGGATGGCACCTAGGAGGGCACAAAGGATGGGGTGACATCAGGGGGTGACAGAAGACAGAGTGACACCACGAGGTGACAGAGAACAGGGTGACAACAAGAGATGATGCTCAGGGTGACACCAGGGAGGTGACAGAGGACAGGATGGCACCTAGGAGGGCACAAAGGACAGGGTGACACCAGGAACGTGACACAGGACAGGGTGACACCAAGAGACGACGCTCAGGGTGACACCAGGGGGTGACAGGGCACAGGGTGACACCAAAGGTGACAGAGCACAGGGTGACACCAAAGGTGACAAACCACACCGGGAGAAGGTGACAAAGGCAGACGACACCGACGGTGCCACAGGGCGAGGGGACCCCGGTGCCGCCCCGTATGGGGGGTGACAGCTGTCCCCGAGTGCCACCGGCTGTCCCCAAACGTCCCCAAACAGCCCCAATGTCCCCACCCGTGGCCTCGTTGTAGTAGACGCTGATGCGGTCCCGCTGCAGGTCGCTGTCGCCGTGGTAGGTGCCCGTGGGGTCGATGCCGTGCTCGTCGCTGATCACCTCCCAGAACTGCGGGGCCGCGGCGTTGGGGTGAAAAACGGGCATTTCGGGCAAAGAAATGAGGATTTTCGGTGAAAAAATCAGGATTTTAGGTGGAAAAACGGGGATTTTAGGTGGAAAAACCGGGGTTTTAGGGGGGAAATTGGGGGGTTGGGGGCGTGGTCAGGGGTTAAAAGGGGCGGGGCCTGGGGCA
>NW_008236197.1:21655-22113 GCF_000691975.1 Corvus brachyrhynchos | reverse complement strand
CACCCCACCCACAGCCAGGATTTCTTTTGGGAAAAAAACAGAGGATTTGGGGAGTATTTAGGAGAAATTTAGGGCGTGGCCAAGGATAAAAGGGGCGGGGCTTAATGAGGAGCAGAGCCAGGAAAACCCCACCCACACCTGGAACAAATTTTGGGGTAAAAACCCCCAATTTGGGGACTTTAAGGGTGAGATGGGGGCGTGGCCAAGCCGGGGTGGGCGTGGTCAGGGTTAAAGGGGGTGGGGCTCAACGAGGGGTGGGGTCACACAGGCCACGCCCAATTTGTTCTGCCTTGGGTTCATTTTGGGGACAAAAAAGGGGATTTTGGAACCTTAAAGGAAAAGGAGAATTTGAGTCTGGCCCCGCCCACCTCCCCATGGCTGCGTTTTTGGGGGAAAACCGAAGGATTTGGGGAATTTAAAGGAATTTGGGGGCGTGGCCAAGGCAGGGGTGGGGTCAG
>NW_008236197.1:19019-21635 GCF_000691975.1 Corvus brachyrhynchos | reverse complement strand
CAAAAACGTTCAAATTCAAACAAACGCCCCCAAAATCGGCTCTTCTGGACCCAAAATCAGGGTTTTTACACCCAAAACTCCCCCTCCGGAAACTGGGGTTCCCCAAATTTGGGGGTTTGGGGTTAAAAATGGGCCCAAGGGAAGGAGAGGAGGGAGCGCGGCCTGAGGGGAAAATGAGGTGAAAAAAGGCGATTTTGGGACCGTGGAGGGAGGAATGGGGTTGAAACAGGAATTTGGGTTAAAAAATGGTTATTTTTGGATTAGCAAAATAAAGAAAAAAAGTTAAAAAAACAGCGGTTTGCAATAAAAATGGAGCTTTGAGAATTATGAGGCAGAAATTTATACAAAAAATGACAATTTTGGCACCAAAAAGCAAAAATGCCTTCAAAAACGTCAATTTTGGGGCTGAGCGAGAAAAGCAGATTAAAAACTAGCAATTTGGGGTGAAAATAAGGCAGAAATAGGCTTAAAAATGCAGATTTTGGAGCTAAGGGAAGGAATGGGTTAAAACCCGGCATTTTGGGGGGTTGTGGGTAGAAATGGGTTAAAAACCGGTGATTTTGGGGCTGTTGGGAGAAATGAGTTAAAAAGGGCAATTTTGGGGGTTGTAGGAAAGAAATGGGTCCAAAAAATGTCAATTTGGGGGAAAAAAATGCAGATTTTAGGCACGTGAGGAAAAAAAGGATTTTAAAAAGGTCAAATTTTGTTTAAAAAAAATCAGCATTTTTGGGAAAAATCCCTGCGTTTTGGAGGCTTGGAACACAGGAGGTTAAAAATTGCAATTTTTGGTTAAAAATGGGAATTCGGAGCAGAAATCGAGAACTTAGTGACAGAAATGTGGATTATGGAACAAAAAAGGGCTTTTAAGGGTAAAAAAAGCCAATTTTGGGGTGAAAAAATGGGGGTTTGGGGCTAAAATACAATTTTTGAGAATAAATTCGACCTCTTAAACACTAAAATTTTCTGTAGAAAAAAAGAACCTTTTTTTGGGCGCCAAAATCCCAATTTTGGTCCAACACCTCCTTTGCAAACAAAAAAAAAAAATCCCATTTTGGGGCTAAAAACTCCAATTTGAGGCTTTTTGGAGAACAAAGATTTGGGTTTGGGGCGGAAAAAGTCCCTGTAGGGCGCAGGAAATGCAGTCTGAGGACACAAAGAGGCGAATTTGGGGCTGAAAATGGCGATTTCTGGACAGAAATGGACATTTAAAGACAAATAAAAAAACAAATTTGGGGGTAAAAGCGACAGTTTTGGGGTCGAAGTAATTTTGGGGGGCAAAAAGGGGTTTTTGAAGCACAAAAAACAACGCTGCGGTGGGAAAAATCGCAAATTCCAAGGCCTAAAATGACGCTTTTTGGGGCAAAAATCCCCAATTCGTCTCATTAAAAAAAAAATTGAAATAAAAAAGGTGAATTTCGGAGCAGGAGCGGTGATTTTGAGGTAAAAAAAGCGGATTTAGGAGCACAAAGCTGCGGTTCTTCCCCCGAACCTCCATTTTGGGGCTGGAAACCTCCATTTTGGAGCTGGGAACTCCCTTCGGACTGCAAAAAAACCCCAATTTTAACCCCAAATCGCCTTTTTAGGAAACAAATTCATCCCTTTTCAGCCTCAAAAATCCGCGCTGAGGAATAAAAATCCTCATTTTGGAGCAAAATCGGCGTTTTGGAGAACAAAGATGCTGAGCTGGAGCTGCCGAGCTCCATTTTGGGGCTGGGAAAGGTTTCAGAGGGACAAAAATCCGCATTTTTAGCAGCAAAACCGCTCACAAATGAAATAAAAACCTCAATTAAGGTGCAAATATTAATGTTTTAAGAATTAAAATATCTCTTTGGGGAGGGAAATTACTCTTTTTTAGGGAAAAAAAAAACATTTTCAGGGAACAAAGCTGATGCCAGAGAGGACAAACAGCATTTTACGGGCTGAAAAATCACAATTTAAAGGCACAAAATCCACACTTGAGGCATAAAAAAGTGGCGGATTTGGGAATAAAATCCTCCAGCTTCAAATCCTTTATTTAGCAGAGAAAAAAAACCCGATTTGGGATAAAAAAACCCGATTCTGGAACAAAAAGCGGAGCCACGCCTCGGATTTTGGGGCTAAAAAGCTTTATTGTGAGGATTAAATCGCTTTTTTCCCTTGGGTTACACCCTCCCATTCTCAGGTCTGGAACCCCTCCGGGTTCACGCCCCCTTTGGGGGTCAGAAAAATCTGCTTTTTGGGGCACAAAATCCGCTTTTTTCAGGTGAAATTTGATCATTTGGGCGTGAAAATAGACGAAATTAGGGGAGAAAAGACCGAATGCTGAGGTGAAAAGAACCGATTTCGGGTCTGGAAAAGCAGCACTTAAAACATCCGTGTTTTAAAAAACCCTAAAAAATCACTTTTTGCACTAAATTAGGAGGAAATCATTGTGAGAATCTCAATTCTGGGGATAAATCCTTTAATTTCGGGGCTCTTCGCCGCCATTTTGGCGCCTTCCCCGCCCATTCTCGGCTGAACCCTCCACGATTTGGGGCAAAAAGCGCCATTTGCGGCCGAATCTTTAAAATATGCATTTAAACGAGCAACAAATCATTATTTCATCTTAAAACAACCAAAAAAACGCGATTTTGGAGG
>NW_008236197.1:18755-18955 GCF_000691975.1 Corvus brachyrhynchos | reverse complement strand
CTGTCTGCCGCGGGGTGGGTGGGGGGGGCGCGGTCAGACACCCCAAATCCTCATTCAGCGACAAAATCGCCTCATTTTAACCCAAACCCGCTAAATTTGGCACCGCGTCCTTCCCCCGCAGGTATCGTTTTGGCGCGAAAACGCCGATTTTTGGGGGAAATCGCCCTGTTTTGGGTCACCCTTTGTCTTCGCGCGCGGGG
>NW_008236197.1:18148-18390 GCF_000691975.1 Corvus brachyrhynchos | reverse complement strand
TGGGGGTGCCTGAGGGGAGTTGGGGGTTCCGTGAGGGAATTTGGGGTTCGTGGGGGAAGTTTGAGGTCCCTGAGGGGGGGCTTGGGTGTTCCTGAGGGAAGATGGGAGTTCTTGAGGGAGTTTGGGGGTTCCGGAGGGAAGTTTGGGGTCCCTGAGAGAGGTTTGGGGTCCCTGAGGGAAGTTTGGGGGTTTCTGAGGGGATTTGGGGGTCCCTGAGGGGAGTTTGGGGTCCCTGAGGGCAG
>NW_008236197.1:14900-17924 GCF_000691975.1 Corvus brachyrhynchos | reverse complement strand
TTCAGGGGCATTTTTTGGGGGGGTTGGGGGTCCCAGGGACAGTTTTGGGGCATTTTTGGGGGTCCCTGTGAGGGTTCTGGGCTCCTTGGGGCATTTTTTGACGGTTTTGGGGCAGTTTGGGGGGGTTTGGGGCTCTTTGGGTCATTTTTGGGTCCCTGGGGGATTTTGGGGGGGTCCCAAATTCCTGAGCCCCTCCCCCCTCCAACTCCTTCCCCTTTCCAGCGCCCTGGAGGATCCAGCTGTGCCCCCAGATGTCGGGGGTCCCCCCAAACACCTTCCCTGCCCCCGAAACGCCCCAGATGTGGCGGAAGAGGGGCCGGATCCAGATGTCAGAAGCCCGGAAACGCCGAGAGCGGCCCAAAACGCGCCCGGGGCCCCAGATGTGGGGCAGAGACCCCCGAATCCAGATATTTTACACCCAAAAATCAGAGCCCGGATGCTGCTGGTGGAGAGCGACACAGATGTGGAGGAGGAGGAGGTGGCGGATCCAGATGTTCGGCCCTCGGGAAGACGGAAAGCACCCCGGAACGTCCCTGGAGCTCCAGATGTGCAGCCAGAACCCCCAAATCCAGATGCTGCGGGGCTTAAAAATGGGCGCGGGGCACTGGTGGTGGAGAGCGACACAGATGTGGAGGAGGAGGAGGAGGAGGGGATAGTTCCAGATGTTCGGCCCTCGAAAGGACAGAAAGCGCCCTGGAACGTGCCCGGAGCTCCAGATGTGGAGGTGGGGACCCCGAATCCAGATGTTGGCGCTACCAGAACCGGGCGAGCGGCACAGCCGGTGGGCAGCGACACAGATGTGGAGGGGGAGGAGGCGGATCCAGATGTGGAGCCCCCGAAACGGCTCAAAATGACCCAAAACGTCCCTGGAACTCCAGATGTGCGGCGGAACCCCCCGAATCCAGATGTTTTACGCCCAAAAATCAGACCCCGGATGCTGCTGGTGGACAGCGACACAGATGTGGAGGGAGAGGAGGCGGATCCAGATGTTCGGCCCTCAAAAAGACGGAAAACGCCCCGAAACGTGCCTGAAACTCCAGATGTGGGGCAGAAACCCCCGAATCCAGATGTGCCCGGCCCCAAATCCGGTCACAGGGCGCTGCTGGTGGAGAGCGACACAGATGTGGAGGAGGATCCAGATATGGAGCCCCTAAAACGGCTCAAAATGACCCAAAACGTGCCCGAAACTCCAGATGTGCGGCTGAGGACCCCGAATCCAGATGTTCCCGGCCCCAAATCCGGCCACAGGGCGCTGCTGGTGGAGAGCGACACAGATGTGGAGGAGGAGGAGGCGGATCCAGATGTTCGGACCTCAGAAGGACGGGAAATGACCCAAAACGTGCCTGAAACTCCAGATGTGGGGCGGAAGCTCCCGAATCCAGATGTTTTGCACCCAAAAATGGGGCGTGGGGCGCTGCTGGTGGAGAGCGACACAGATGTGGAGGAGGATCCAGATGTGGAGTCCCCAAAACGGCTCCAAATGACCCAAAACGTGCCCAAAACTCCAGATGTGGCAGCGGAGACCCCGAGTCCAGATGTTCTCGGCCCCCGAAATGGGCGTTGGGCACAGCTGGTGGGCAGTGACACAGATGTGGAGGCAGATCCAGATGTGGAGCCCCCAAAGCAAGGCAAAATTACCCAAAACGTGCCCGGAACTCCAGATGTGGGGCGGAAGCTCCCGAATCCAGATGTTTCTCACCCAGAAACCAGAGCCCAGGAGCTGCTGGTGGAGAGCGACACAGATGTGGAGGAGGATCCAGATGTGGAGTCCCAGAAATGGCCCAAAATGACCCAAAGCGTGCCCGAAACTCCAGGTGTGGCAGCGGAGACCCCAAATCCAGATGTTTTGTGCCCTCGAAATGGGCTTGGGGCACAGCTGGTGGGCAGTGACACAGATGTGGAGGCGGATCCAGATGTGGAGCCCCCAAAGCAACTGGCAACGACCCAAAATGTGCCCGAAACTCCAGATGTGGGGCGGAAACTCCCAAATCCAGGTGTTTTACGTCCAAAAATGGGGTGTGGGAGCGACACAGATGTGGAGGAGGATCCAGATGCTGAGGCTTCAGAACGGCTCAAAATGACCCAAAGCGTGCCCGAAACTCCAGATGTGGCAGCGGAGGCCCCGAATCCAGATGTTTCGTGCCCAAAAATGGGGCTGCTGGTGGAGAGCGACACAGATGTGGAGGAGGATCCAGATGTGGAGCCCCGGAAACGGCTCCAAATGACCCAGAACGACCCCGGAGCTCCAGATGTGGGGGCGGGGAGCCCGGATCCAGCTGTGGCGGCCACCCAGCTGTTCCCAGCCCCGGATCCAGCTGTGGAGGAGGAGGAGCCAGATCCCGATGTTCAGGCCCCGGAACGGCTCCGAATGGCCCAGAACGACCCTGGAGCTCCAGATGTGGGGCCAGAAGCCCCGGATCCATGACCCAGAACGACCCCGGAGCTCCAGATGTGGGGGCGGGGAGCCCGGATCCAGCTGTGGCGGCCACCCAGCTGTTCCCAGCCCCGGATCCAGCTGTGGAGGAGGAGGAGCCAGATCCCGATGTTCAGGCCCCGGAACGGCTCCGAATGGCCCAGAACGACCCTGGAGCTCCAGATGTGGGGCCAGAAGCCCCGGATCCAGATGTTGGCGGAACGGCTCCGAAGGACCCGGAGCGTACCCGGGATTCCAGATGTGGAGGAGGAGGAGGAGGAAGGGCCGGATCCAGATGTGGCCACCCAGCTGTTCCTGCCCCCGGATCCAGATGTTGGGCCCCTGAAACGCCTCCGAACGAGCCGGGGTGGGCGCGGGGTTCCAGATGTGGAGGAGGAGGAGGAGTCAGATCCAGATGTGGCCGCCACCCAGCTGTTCCTGCCCCCTCCCGATGTCGGAGGAGCCCCTGAAGGCCCCGGGATTCCAGATGTGGAGGAGCCGGGGAGCCCCTCCCCCGATCCAGATGTGGCCACGCAGCTGTTCCCACCCCCGGATCCAGATGTTGGGGCCCCGAGCGAGCCCGGCGCGCCAGATGTGGGGGCGGGGAGCCC
>NW_008236197.1:11377-13574 GCF_000691975.1 Corvus brachyrhynchos | reverse complement strand
CTCCGCCCCCGGACGGCGCCGGGCCCCGCCCCCATCCGGGTAAGGGGGGAACCAGTATGGACCAGTATGGACTAGCATGGATCAGTAGAGGCCAGTAACGACCAGAACAGAGCAGCACAGATCAGTAAAGACCAGTATGAGCCAGTACAGACCAGTAAAGACCAGTGTGAACCGGTATGGACTAATACAGACCAGTAAGGACCAGGACAGACTAGTAAAGACCAGTATGGAGTGGTGCGGACCAGTAGAAACTAGCATGAGCCAATACAGGCCAGTACAGACCAGCATGGACCACTACAGACCAATGCAGACTAGTAGGAACCAATAGAGACCAGTATGGACCAGTACAAACTAGTACAGACCAATACAGATCAGTAGGCATCAGTATGGGCCAGTACAGACCAGCATGGAGCAGTACGGACCAGTACGGACCAGTACAGACCAGTATGGACTGCTACGGACCAATAGAAACCAGCATGGGCTAGTACAGGCCGCTACAGACCAGCATAAACTAGTATGGACCAGTACAGACCAGTATGGATCCATACAGACCAATACAGACGGGTATGAATCAATAAAGACCCGTATGGACTACTGCGAACCAGTCTGGACCAGTACAAACCAGTATGGACCAGTACAGACCAGCATGGACCAGTACAGACCCGTACAGACCAGTAGGAACCAGTATGGACCAGTATGAATCAGTATGGACCAGTACGAACCACTATAGGTTAATATTGACCAGTGTGCATTAATACGGAGCAGTACGGACTAACGTGGACCAGTAGGAACCACTATAGACCAGTACGGAGCAATACGGACCAGGAGGGAACAGTGGGGACCGGGGGACCAGTACGGACCAATGTGGACAGACGGGTAGAAACCAGTATAGACAAGTATGGACTAATATGGACCAGTACGGACCCGTACAGACCAATATGGACTAGTATAGACCAGTGCACACCAGTATGGACCAGTAGGGAGCTGCATAAAGTAGTACAAACCAATACAGACTGTTAGAGATCAGTATGGACCAGTATGGACCAGTACAGACTGATGAGACCAGTAGAGACCAGTATTGAGCAGTACAGACCAGTAGGAACCAGTATAGACCAGTAGAAGCCAGTACAACCCACTGAGCCCCCCCAGTCCTCCCAGTATGGACCAGTGCAGACCAGTATGGACCTGTGACCTCCCAGCATGGACCAGTACAGACCAGTGACCTCCCAGTGCTCCCAGTACGGACCAGTGCCCCTCCCAGTCCCCGCTGTCCCCAGCTGCTCTTCCGGGGCTGGTGGCACCTGCCCGTGTCCCCAGTGTGTCCCCAGTGTGTCCCAGTGTCCCCCAGGTGTCCCCAACCCCCCAGGGATGTCCCCAGTCTGTCCCCAACCCCCCAGGGATGTCCCCAGTCTGTCCCCAACGCCTCCCAGTGTCCCCCAGGTGTCCCCAACCCCCTCAGGGATGTCCCCAACCTGTCCTCAGCGTGTCCCAGTGTCCCCTTCATGTCCCTGGGCCTGGTGGCACCCGGGGCTGTCCCCAATGTCCCCTCTGTGTCCCCTCGTGTCCCCAGGTGCTGTCCCCAGGCCTGGTGGCACCCGGGGCTGTCCCCAATGTCCCCTCTGTGTCCCCTCGTGTCCCCAGGTGCTGTTCACGGGCCTGGTGGCCTCCCCGGCGCTGCTGGTGGCCCTGGGCACGCCGGGGGGCACTGAGGCCACGTCGGTGCACGACTGCAGCCACCTGGTGACCGACGGCGCCCGGCGGACGCTGAAGCTGCTCTGCGCCCTGGCCAGGGGCGTGCCCATCGTCACCCCCGAGTGGCTGCTCCAGGTGACACCGGGGGGGTTGGGGACATTGAGGGGACATTGGGGACATTGGGGTGGCACTGGGGACACTGGGGACATGGGGGTGGCACTGGGGACAATCAGGTATTGGGGACATTGGGGTGGCACTGACGCTGCTCTGCGCCCTGGCCAGGGGCGTGCCCATCGTCACCCCCGAGTGGCTGCTCCAGGTGACACCGGGGGGGTTGGGGACATTGAGGGGACATTGGGGACATTGGGGTGGCACTGGGGACAATCAGGGACATTGAGGGGACATTGGGGACACTGGGGACATTGGGGTGGCACTGGGGACATCAGGGACATTGGGGTGGCACTGGGGGCACTGCAGCCCTGTGTGGCTGCTCCAGGTGACAGCA
>NW_008236197.1:4647-5128 GCF_000691975.1 Corvus brachyrhynchos | reverse complement strand
CCAGTGCTCCCAGTTCCCCCCTCCCAGTGCCTCCCAGTGCTCCCAGTTACCCCCTCCCAGTGCTCCCACTGCCTCCCAGTTACCCCCTCCCAGTGCTCCCAGTGCCTCCTCCCAGTTACCCCCTCCCAGTGCTCCCAGTGCCTCCCAGTTACCCCCTCCCAGTGCTCCCAGTGCCTCCCAGTGCTCCCAGTTACGCCCTCCCAGTCTGGGGGGCCTCGTTCCTCCCTCCCACTTCGTGCTGCGCCCCAGGTGAGACTCCCAGGAACCTCCCAGTAACCTCCCAATGCTCCCAGTGCCCCCATTCCCCCTCCCAGTACCCCCATTTCTCCCAGTTACGCCCTCCCAGTCTGGGGGGCCTCGTTCCTCCCTCCCACTTCGTGCTGCGCCCCAGGTGAGACTCCCAGGAACCTCCCAGTAACCTCCCAATGCTCCCAGTGCCCCCATTCCCCCTCCCAGTACCCCCATTTCCCCTCCCAGTGCT
>NW_008236197.1:2011-2851 GCF_000691975.1 Corvus brachyrhynchos | reverse complement strand
TTACCCTGCCAGTGACTCCCAGTAACTCCCAGTGACTCCCAGTTGGCCCCCCAGTGCTCCCAGTAACTCCCAGTTACCCTGCCAGTGACTCCCAGTAACTCCCAGTAACTACCAGTTACCCCCCCAGTGCTCCCAGTAACACCCAGTGACCTCCCAGTAACTCTCAGTAACGCCCAGTTACCCCCTCAGTGACTCCCAGTTACGCCCCGTGACCTCCCAGTAGTGCCCAGTAGCGCCCAGTGACTCCCCCAGTAACTCCCAGTTACCTCCCAGTAACTCCCCATAACTCCCAGTAACTCTCAGTTACCCTGCCAGTGACTCCCAGTAACTTCCAGTGACTCCCAGTGACTCCCAGTTATCCCCCCAGTGCTCCCAGTAACACCCAGTTACCCCCTCAGTGACTCCCAGTTACGCCCAGTGACCTCCCAGTAACACCCAGTAGCGCCCAGTTACCCCCTCAGTGACTCCCAGTTACCTCCCAGTGACTCCCAGTAACTCCCCATAACTCCCAGGGACTCCCAGTAACCCCTCCCAGTGCTCCCAGTCTCTCCCAGTCCCTCCCAGTCCCCCCCACCTGGGAGAACTGGGAGGGACTTGGAGGAGACCATTTTTGGGGTGCCCAGGTATATTTTTGGGTGCCCAGGTGAGTTTTTGGGTGCCCAGGTGAGGTTTTTGGGTGCCCAGGTGTATTTTTGGGTGCCCAGGTGAGGTTTTTGGGTGCCCAGGTGTGTTTTTGGGTGCCCAGGTGAGGTTGCTTTTGGGTGCCCAGGTGAGTTTTTGGGTGCCCAGGTGAGTTTTTGGGTGCCCAGGTGAGTTTTTGGGTGCCCGGGTGAGGTTTTT
>NW_008236197.1:405-679 GCF_000691975.1 Corvus brachyrhynchos | reverse complement strand
GACACAGAGGGACAGGGGCACAGAGAGGGGACAGGTGGGGACGGGTGGACGGACGGACAGGGCACAGAGGGACAGGGGGACAGAGAGGGGACAGGTGGGGACGGACGGACGGACGGACAGGGCACAGAGGGACAGGGGGACAGAGAGGGGACAGGTGGGGACGGACGGACGGACGGACAGGGCACAGAGGGACAGGGGGACAGAGAGGGGACAGGTGGGGACGGACGGACGGACGGACAGGGGACAGAGGGAGCGGGGGACAGAGCGGGGTGAG
>NW_008236197.1:0-384 GCF_000691975.1 Corvus brachyrhynchos | reverse complement strand
GGGGACAGGGGGGGACGGACGGACGGACGGATGGGGGGGACAGAGAGGGGGGAAAAGACGGACGGACAGAGAGGGGATGGATGGACAGAGGGACAGAGGGGACACCTGGGGCCATGTGGGGACATTTTGGGACACTTTGGGGACATTATGGGGCATTTTGGGGACATTTTGGGGCATTTTGGGACATTTTGGGCACATTTGGGGACATCTTGGGGACACTTTGGGACATTTTGGGGACATTTGGTGGCCCTTGGTGGCACTTTGGGGCCATTTTGGGGACACTTTGGGGACACCTTCATGGCCCTCGGTGGCCCTCGGTGACACTTTGGGACACTTTGGTGACACTTTGGGACACTTTGTTGGCCCTTGGTGACACTTGGTGGC
>NW_008236196.1:3892615-3907108 GCF_000691975.1 Corvus brachyrhynchos | reverse complement strand
ATGGTCTAGTTCCCATGGTGGTGTTCAGTCGTGGGTTGGACTCGGTGACTTCAGAGGTCTTTTCCAACCTGATCCTAGGAGCCGTCTTGTACTTTGCATTAAGCTTGAAACATGGGGACATACATCTCAGCATACAGGACTGAGTGCTTAGTCTCACAAAACCTAAGCAAACACGGTAGTATCAAGAGACAGGAGGATCCTACTTGGGAAGCGTAGCTCACGGTTATCTAGTTGCTGTAAACTATGTGTCTAAATAGGTCAAGTTATGTCAGGACAGGAGGATGAGGAGGAAGTAAAACATTGACTAGTCAGAGCATACCATTGGAAAAGAAAACCCACACTTCACTTGGGGGAAGAGGCACACAGCTGGATTATTAAATTGCCTGTTACATGTTCTGCAGAGTTAAATTTTGACAGTTGTTGCTAAGGCTCTGTAGCAGGATGCTTGCCTGGAATGGGAAAAACAACTCAATGACTACTGGAAAAGCTATCCGTGGTAAGAAGGGGATCATCATGCTGCTTTTGGTGTTCAATAATGCTGAAACCAGTCTGTCTCACCAGTCCTGAAGTTAAATATCCTGATAGTGAGATGAAGATGTGGTAGCCCTGGTAAAATACCCAGATAAAGGAACAAACAAGTGATACTATTGATAGTTTATCTAAAGTTGCTGAGCTGACACAGCTGGCCTGGAGACATATGATTGACAATCAATAACTTCATACTATAAAAGCCCAGTCCCAAATTTTAAGGGCAGGGTCTTCTAACATACCCCTTCTTGGAGAGTATGTGTGGAGATTTCTCCCTGGGGATGCTGCTCAAGGTTGCTCCCATGTCTAAGCAAAAGAGATTAGTCCACATTCGTATGGGTGAGTAACATCATCTCTACTTAATTGTTTTTTTCCTAGCTTTAATACAATTGCTTTAAAACAGTTGCTTCAATATTGCATCATAGTGCACTGTTACAGCTGTTCTACCTCCCTATACTGTGTAGTAAATAATTCTGATTAAGATCTTTTTGTCCAATCATTATCCTAATAAATCATATATATTTATATATCTGGTTTGCCATCCTTAAATCCTCCAGGACAAAGTTGTATAAAGGTTCATTTACACCTATATAATCCTTTACACATAAACCACTGACAGTCTGGGGCTAAGACTGGATCCAGGTTCCTCTCTGAGAAGGATTTTAGAAAGCAAGGAGGCCCTGTCTGCACCTCATGACTCAATGGGAGGGCTTCTTCAATAAACTTTGTCTGAAGCTCCCACTCTACCTGTGACAGGCAAATTTTTCTTGCGCGAGATTGTCAGATTGGTCTCGGACTCCACAGATCTGCATGAGTTAAACACCCCTCTGTGATGGTTCCATTTCACTAGCACCCCTTCCCAACTCTTCCATTGATGCTGACAGTGTATTGCTCTTAAAGTGTTTGATTATCACGCTACCTGACAGCTGTCTTCAAGGCAAAACAGCAGGTCTTGAACCTGCCGTGCATCATCTGTGACTAGCTCAGCTGTAACCTGACATCTGGAAGTGCTTGATGCCATCCCAAACAGGTAACAGTTCAGGGCATGACATCTCCAAGGGCACATCCAAGTACAACCAAGTAGAAGAAAGGATCCAGAGCTTAGAGCAAAGGAGAGCACACTGCTAGATATACAGGTCTGCTTTTGTCAGTGAAAAGCTTTTGTAAGTGAACAATATTAATACTTAACCTCCCTCTGTGGACGTGTACACACTGTGCACCTACCAGTAAGAGCGAAAATAATTTGGTATACACCACTTACATTCTTTGTGTTCTAGTGAAAAGAGGACAAACTCTTTTCAAACTGAAGATTACCACTCTGTTACCGAGGGAAGCATTATCCTTCTCTGCAATATGCATAAACACCAACATAATAAAATAAATATGTATTTTGCAAAATGAAATGAGAAGAAAAGCACAGCAATATGGAAGAGTTACAGAGTAGAATTTGCAGTCCTATGGAACCAGAGTATTTTCCTTCTACTCCTCTTCATCGGGAATACCTGTTCCACATCAGCCTATTTCATGAGCATTTTGAGGAATGCTCTTCTCTTGCACATTCTAGAAAGCATCTATTCATAAAAGAAACTTCCAAGAGCACATACAGAAAGTGAACATTAAAAGAGAAAGAAGAATACAGAAGATGTAGTGTGTCCTTCACAAAAGAAACCTCACACTAAAGTTTTAAGCAAGTTGCCTGGCCCACAGATCAGGCCTCCCCTGTTTAAATCCTACTGACCAAATTTGTCAGAATGCACTACTTCCTTAGGACAGCATCATCATTCATGCACCTTTTTAATGGGATCTTTCTTGGTGGAAGAAGGCAAGAGGTATGATAGCTATTAAATTAGCATTAGAGTAGTCACAGTCCTGAAGGATTGGGTTGGCTTTTATCAGTTCCTGAATACAAAAGTCTTTGAAATAACTTTAAAGTAGTCACACTGCGTACAGCAATCAAAACGTGACACAAAGTTATTAAATGAGATGATCTGTTTTCTCAAAGAAGTCTAAAGACAACTAGAAGACATTCATCTCAGTGGCTGCACCAAAGAAGACTAATGCAGAAATGGATTTATATTTCCGTTCTTAAACAAAATAAACATAGAAACCAAAAAGTATATACGAAGAGCCAAAGATATATTACAGATGACAAGGGCTTCCCCATCCTCTTCTCACAGTGTAACAGTTCTTTCCATGTAACAGCTAAGTCAAAAGCATAAGTCACTGGAATGGAACTTGATAGACAAATACATGACAGGATGAGGCAAGACTTGATCAGTCTCTTAGGAACGAGTGATTTGCTGTGAGGGTAGTACAACCCACAGCTCAACAGTGATGTCTTGTAAACAATAAAATGAAGGGCTTCATTCTATGCCTTGTGGTTGTCTACATACACTGCTTTCCTACCCTGCCAACAGGACATTTCAGTGATTTGGACAGCAGTGCACCTGAAGAGGTGGAGATTCCTCTCTTGCTGCTGATTATATGTCTTTAAAGTCACTGCTGCTTCCCAGTTCTAAAACCCTTTATGCAAAAAGCCTGAAGAGGGAACAAACCAGAGACACTACATGAGAAGAACACTAGCTAAAGAACTCTGGAAGATTTCATCTCCTCCATCCCTATCTAACGGAAAATGGGCTACATAAACAGAGCAAGCCAATGGCCAGCAGGTAGCTTACAATGCACTTGCGGCCGACAGTGTCTGTGTCCCACCCTTTATTACCTTCAATGCCAAAGGCCTGAGATGACCCTTGCTGCCATATGAAATTCAAGAAGAAAACCCACACTGGCACTTCTTCCTGATATGCCTATCTCCTGCCTGCTGGTGGGGATGGCCAAGTTCTCAAAAGGCTTGGGACATTCCCTCTTCTGCCTGAAATAAGGGAAACTGGTGTACACATGTAAACATGTAATTCACTAAGGAAAGGGCAATGATGCAATACAAACTATTTCATTACACCAAGCAGGTCACAAGCTATCATGGGAGTTTAGGTTTGTATACCAATTAGCCAGCATAATGGCAGTCTGTTCTCTCACAAACCCAATTTTGTTTTAGAGATCAAGCTTCTGTGCATTCATTTGGAAAACAAGATCCTTCTTCCAAATGCTGCTAGTTTCCAGCTCCAGCCTCTTCACAGAGTTCTTCCAGGTGCCCAGTCCATTCCTCCAGCAGCAGTCAACCAAACACCATTAGGTTGGTTCTGGGTAGCACACAGGCAATGAATCTGCAGTTACAGTGTTCAGATAACATAGTAGCTTTCACTATAGGAAGAATCCTCCTCAGAGTCCTCACTCTCACAACTGCTCCTTGACAAGATGGAGTAGGTGGAAGAAGGGACACCGTTGTCATTGTCTGTGGCTGGTTTCGCCATCACATTCTGTTTCTCTGCATTTAAAACACACAGATGCAAAAGTTAGCTGTGACCACTGTACCCACAAGTGTTAAATTACTACCTGTCCTTGAAACTATTCTATGTCTTCTCACTGTCAGTTTGCAATAGGTCTTTCAAGCTGCAGGACATAGGCCTTTTTCTTCTCAGTTTTCAGCATAAAAGAACAAAGGTATGGGGTTTGTTTTCTTGTTTTCTTAAGTGTTCTAAAGTGTTTTGTATGTCTTTTCTTATTAAGGTAACACAGATGAGGAGGAGACATTCTCCACCCCTTCACAGCACACAACTGGCAATGGAAGTGGCTAACTATTACAGTGCCTTGACAGGTAAGAGAGGGAAAGAAAAAATGTGTAAGGGACTCTCAAACAAGTAATGATTGTTCAGGACACTTACAGCCTCATCAAAAGTTTCATCTGTTTAAGACTGCAAGCTGTCCTTCTGGTGCCGGGGCTACTAAGACTCTTAGAAAGGTTTTTGGAAAGCCATGACAGCTTCTGAAGTGCCACTTGCAACATTATTCTTCTTTCAGCAGGTATATTTCTTAAGAATTAATTTTAAATAGACAGGTAGTTATCTTCATTTCAATCAAAATGTTTCCATCACTGAACAAAAAAAGGCAGAGAAATCATTTCAGCTTCCAGCTGAAGCGTGTCACGGTGAATCTAAATGATTTCCTACAGGTAGCTATTTCTGAAGGTAGGTTGTGAACTCATTTGCTTTTTGCTCAAACAAGGATGAAGAGCATGGTTTAGCACACAATGGGCTCCAATGAAGGCACCACTTCAGCTAGTGCCCCTTAGTTACCTGATGAGACACTTCAGGAGCGCTGTGGCACTCTGCAGATGCACACATTGCACAAGGGCTGCCTCAGAGGTAAAAGCAATTCTTGTAGCTGAGCTGGGCAGCCTCTGAGCAATGCAGCATTTCCTGAGGGAATCAGACTGAGAGGGTTGCACAGGTAACTAGGCTTGAACTAGCACTGCTTAGTGATGTCATTCTGTGTCACCATGGTGCATCTGAAAGGTTTCAAAAGCACCTTTCTTTTGGTAAAAGGCTTGATACATTGCAAAATTAAGGATCATGCACTCATCTCTATGAACGGAAAACAAGACAATTACTTAAGGGAACACAGCAATAGAAATTTAAGGGGTAGCAGGAAAAGACATCTACATTTCAGCACCTAGATACCAGTGTCAAGTGCTCTAGAAATAAATTTAGAAGAAAGAAGCAGATTAGGAATAACCCATACTGGAGGTTTTATTAAAGCTATCTCCATCATGCACAGTATTTTAGCAACAACTAGACAAGACGTTATGCCCATAAGCCATAGTGGCTTTAATTGCACAAAAATAAACATGTCAGAGCAACTGTCAGTTCAGTCATACATTTACGTGATATACCAGTGTCTCTTTCAGAGATTTCCTACATAAATCTAGCACAGAGAAAAGAATTCAGAGCTTCTTGTCAGGTCTGTTGAGTTTCTGTAATTATATACTCCACAGTTTAATCAGAAGTGCCTGGTAAATTTTTCAAGGACCATTCTATGTATTTTTGCTTTTATTTAGTGATCTCTTTGAAAGAGCATAACCTTTAGCGTGGTTAAATTAAGCTGTCCCGCCAGACTGTGGAATTCATACTGAAGTCTTTTCCCAAATTTGTATTAATTTTGTTTTACTGTGCAGTAAAGCTAGTTATTCAAGAGATCTTATTATTACTTTTTTAGTGTTTCTGCAGCATTCCCCGAGCATCTTCTTGGTATATAGGTGCCAAAGAAAGTTGTACAAAATAGATGGAATAAGAGATTGTACTCGTCATGCCACATCCACCCACCTCTCACCTTTCCGCTCTCTGATAAGGGTCAGGCGATGCTCTTTCATTTCCACATCCAGGTTTTCTACCATCCTGTCAATGCAGTTATCCAGCACCAGAGAGCGCGTCTTTGATTTGATCTCCTGCCTGCAGATAGGGCACTCCCCTTTACGTTTCGTCCACTCATTGATACAGTAGGAGCAGAAGCTGTGAGCACAGTTCAGAGTGACCGCCTGTGGAATTCAGCACAAGGATACTGGTCACAGCATGCTCGCACAGGCATTGTCAAGCAAAAACACAGGGAAGTGTTAGATGAATATTTTGTATAAGGAAAGGGACTGGAGAGCCTAAAGCCTTTAGGGCCTTCGCAGGAGTCACACACAAACTCTCCCATGCCAGAGGTCAGGCCATTTTACAAGTCAGTTAATGGAGTCGTAGCAAGTCAGAAACAGACAAAAATGCATTAATTTTATTACAAGTTTCCCCAATTTGAAAAGGATAAATTATGGAAAAACTCACATAACTTCAGAATAGCATCTTAATATACTGAGAAACCAGAAATTAAAATTTCAGCTAGCTCTTAAGCTGTTACAACAAGGCTAACACATCAGGTTTCCCACTGTAAAACATAACGTCATGAAACTGAACTTATAGCAAAATAGAACAAAAATAACAGTCTACATGACAAGCATACCCTGTTACTTGTAGAATCAAATGAAAACAGGCCAATTTCTCAAAGAAAGAGTTTATCTGAACAATATAAACATCTCAGGACTTGATTGAATACCGTACTTCCCCTCCTTTACTAACCTCTCCAAATATCTAAACCTCACACAGTCCAACCCTAGTCATCTTAAAGCAAGGCCCACTACAAAATAATTCTTGCCCAAGTAGCTGTCAGCAACAACTCAGAGCACCAGTTTAAAAACCCACGCAAGTGCTCCAAACTTATGTGCATTCAAGGATTAAGCACTCATGTTTATGCAAGTAGAGACATTAAAGCTGAACCTGCTGTCAAGCAAAGAGTCAGGGCAGACAGAATAGATTTCTGGATCGACCCTTTCCCCTCAATCCCCGTTGGGCGTTTTCTTTCCCATAACTCACTGTGGGTCTGTTGGGACTGTTAAGTGAAGTAAAGAAAAAGGCTTAAATATTGCTTTAATAGAACTATGGAAAGCTTCTCAAGTCTCTTTTTTACTGCAAACCCATACAGGTTTAAACATACCTCGATAAAGTGCTCAGAACAGATTGTGCACTGCAACTCATTCTCCAACACATCATTCATCTGATTCAACACCTCTTCTTTTTGGGCTCTCACCTTTTCCTTCTCCTCCTAGTGGAAAAGTACATGGGGTTGTGTATCAACAAAGAACAAGGTTTTTCTCAATTGGCAGAAGTATGTGTGTAGGGGAAGAAAATCATACTGCAAATCTCCACATGTCAAGTGGAGTGGAGATCTATTATACACCCAGATCTGTAACCTCTCTCCTCTTTGTAGTCTCAGCAATATTGAGAATATTCCCATCCACTACAGAGAACTTGGAAGGAAGAACAGCAGCCATTACCAAAATTCCCTTCAGCCTAAAGGAACTACCACCTGAGCAATCTTTTCAGAATCTTTTTCAACCTGTTCCTGGAAAGAGTTTGGCTTTAATCAACTTATTTTTGATGCCTGATATAAAAAGCAAAACACTCAACAGACAAAACACCTCAAATGTTTAAAAAAGGAAGCACTGAAGTTTAAAACATTTACTTGCATTTAACAACCCAATAATCTTTTTATTTACTTGTTAAGAGTTAAATTAGGCTGATTAGGCTAGGTACCTGCTCCATCTTCTAAAAATAACAGAAAAATTCTTCTAATTGAAGCTATAGTTGAAACAGCAACAAATTTCCAAAGATGACATTAAAAAACCATAGCAAATTGTCAGTGGTGGATAATGTGATAATTTCCCAAACTAAGACACAGGAAAGGATCTCCTTAATTATTTTCCACTCATCACTTTGTGTCAAGGGCAGGAAGAACTGTGGCTTATCTCATTCATTATTCAAACTCCATGTTGCTTCAGTCCTACACTCCCTTATAGAATTGCTGACACACTGCAGTTTTATTTGAATGCGCTTTAACTGAAAATGAAGAGCCTCACTTTTCAAACACTTTTGGTTTGTCGGTGGGTTTTTTCCTGTTGTTTTTGGTTTGGGGTTTTTTGTTTGTTTTTTAAAGAAAAGGTGCAGTGGGCCCACTTCTCTTCCACAATGCACAGTTCAGGTGCTTTGGGCTTTCTTCATGATCGAGAAAGATCTAGTAACAACTGTTCAACACTAATTTATGAAAAGGGCAAGGTGCCTCCTCCCCCAGTGCTGGAAACCAGAGTCAGCTGTCACCTCAAAACACAGAAATTTTGCACTATAGGAATCCAGGCAGAGCCAAGGCAAATGTTAAACCACTTCCTCTACTGCAGCATATCATGTTTCACTTATGAATAAAACTAAGAATGCAGTTATTCCTTACCTTGGTTTCTTCAAGTTCTTTATTCTTGGCTTGAATTATCTCCTCAAAATCTTTTTTATTACGATTCAGTTCTTCCATCAAAGCACGATGCTGTAATAATACCATTCCAGAAGTTATAAGAATGCCATTATAAGCTATCCTATTAAAAATACATGGCCATAGTCATAAGGTTCAGCATACTCATTTCTCCTAATCTCCTCCTAGAGCAGCAACACATACGAGTTGAGGTGTTAAGGCAGTTTATCCATAGCTTAAAATTGGAATGTACTGCCAGTTATTTAGGACCTTCCCAGTGCCATCACACTTTGCATTCCATCCTCCAGGTTAGTCTTTCATTTCAGTTAGGCTTTACAGTCACGTAAGGCAAAGTCCTTGTCTTCTACCAAGAGGCCACAGCACTTGGAAAGATTTAAATATCTGAGTTACACAGTTACACCAAACCTAGACCCATAATCACTTGCCTCTTGCAGGACCTGGGCCAGCTGCTCCTTCAGATTCTCTTCCCCTTGTTGCCACTTTTCTCCCTGGGGGGGGGTAAGAAGTGGGACAAAAAAAAAAAAAGACTTGAAGAACCTAAGAGACAGAAAATTACTGCTCTGCATACTCTCTTTAGAGGATATGCTTAAAGAAACAACACTGATTTTCAACAAATGGTGAGATGTTCTGCTCTAGTGTTACATGTGTACAACAGAAATTAGAGCTATCATTTACTGTGAAGAGTTAAAATGGATATATCATTTACAGTTCCTTATTTGGAATACCTCTGCATTATTCTAGCTCAAAAGGCACCAGCGTATTCATAGAAGCAAAGAGATCATGAACGGTTTAAAAGCTGCAACTCTATCTTTGCGCACATTCAAAGAGGTCAGAGATACCTAAAGCTCCACGTAAACTTCCTACTATTTCTAAGGACACAACTCCAAAGTTTCTGTATTTCTGATACTGGTATCTTTACATTAAGGAAGACTTTAAGGAAGTAACTGATAAATCATTAAACTCACTCCAAGACAAATCCTTACTTTCTTTAAACCAGATTTTGAGCAGTCTCAAGTTTGAACAGATTTTGGTCTGTTAGCAAAAAAGCAACTCATCACATACACTTACTGCTTAAAGGTACTTACAGATTGCAAGAAAGGGTTTTTTGGAAGTAGGAAAAGAATCTCCCTCCCTCCAAGGATTAAGGCATGCAGTATTTCATTGATTGTAAAGACAGTGCATTTGCCATGCAAACTGGGCATTATTTCAGCCATATACTGAGAGAAATTCACACTTAAAGTTATTACTTTTCAACTTGTCCTCTTCATAACCATGAGAGATCAGGCAAAGACTTTCATTTTTTATTTAAAAACATGCTTCTTTACCAACTGAAATGCTTTATTTTGCACCTTTTTTAAATTCCCCATGCAGCCAAATCTCTTCTGTCTCTGCACTTTCTTTTGGTACGTGCACTGTGTTACATACTAAGTTAAAGTACTTCCACGATAATTTTAGCAGAGGTAATTCACACAAACACTATTTATGTTACTGTATAGTTCAAGAGCTATTTTGGATCAATGCCTTATACGAGGCATTCCATAAATGTGAAGACACAGGCCAAAATTATTACCACCACTATACCTCTAGCTTCTGCTGCTCTTTACAGAATGTCCTCTCCAGCTCTTCCACCTGCTGCTGCTGATGCTCTTGTTCCATGCAGAGTTGGTTCTGCAACTCCTGCAGCTCCTGTTCCATTACCAGGATCTCCTTCTGATCACATTTCCTGTGCTTCTGCTTCACATTTAGAACTGCAGTCTGCTTCTCCTGCACTTTGACCTTTAATTTCATTGTATCTACTAGAGATTTCCTCAGCATTTTCAAGCCAGTCCACGACTCTGCAAGACTGGAGCCTTTCTGGTCATTCTGGGGGACAGTCACAGCTTTCTTGGAGTGAACAGGGCTACCAGGCACTGGACCACTATCGCCCTCACTGGGTCCAGGAGAGGGCAGCTTGACATCCATCTTCTCTGTTAGCCGTTTGGCCTCTTCCACCTGTCCCCATGATTTATCCAAAGGTTCATTGTCACAGGACATTCTGTCTCTTTTGCATCTGGAGTTTGAAGGGCCTTCTGATGCAGATGTCTCCAATTCCTCCAAACTAAATTTACGTTTAGTTCTTGAACTCTTAGCTTTCCCCAGGTCACTTCTTTGGGCTAAAAAGGGTCTAATTTTCTCCCATTCGTCTTGAATTACTTCATACTCATATTCAGCAGTCTCTCTGTTTTCCAAAGGCACTCCCAACTGGATACGGTCTCCTTCAGCAATAGGATAGACTTTTGATGGATCCAGGCGCTGTTTGTTAAGCCAGACTCCATTTAGACTCTGCCAATAAACACAGAATCACCAAAATTTAATATGTAGTTACAGAGTCCTCTGCAAGTTATTTCTGGCAACTGTAAATAAACACAGCCAACCTCTTCAGTGCTTCAATCAGAACAAGCCACCTCTTTAAATAAACCTTGTAATATCCAATTTATTGGCTCAGTGTTCCATTTATTACAGTTACTGCATTGTATTATTTACTGCATATTATTCTTGCATTATAGATTTTGTGTACAAGCACCAAGAACATTTTGACACACATGCTTATGCAGAAGGAAGACAATGAACTCTGAGGGGAAAAACCTACACAAAAACTTCAGAAGTAAGAACTAACTAATAAAAAGACTCCACAATAGATCATTGTCAGGAACATGGAATACTGCAGTAATTATTCTTGACAATGAATGCTACCTGAAATTCCAGGGAAAAAAACAGGAAAGAAAAAGAAGCATTGGTTATACTCCTTGAAGGAAACAAAGTTTTCCATAAATACAAGGAGAATATAAGGAAGAAGGAAAATGTTCTTCTAGAGATAATGTTCAAAGCACAAAAAAGGTTTTAATATTAGCTTAAGAAATAGTTTTCAAAAACAGCAAAACTGGTCTGTGATCATGATGAATTGCAGAAACACTAGGAACTGACATATCTCAACGAGATCCAGTGGAACAAGCTGACCGACTGGTCAACAGTGATGATACAGAGGAAGTGTTAATAGTTAATCTATGGTAGATGTTTCCTATCATGCAGTACCATTAAGTTTTCAAGTTTATACATGTACTACAAGAGGCTTTTGTTTAAGAGCAGTGTAATTTTAATAGTAGCCACTCCATTCCTTTCTGACCAATCTGCTGTTGACCCAAACATCCTTCAAATCTGCATGACGTGTTGAACATTTTTGTTCTACCAGTGCTGTTTTAAAGCAAATAATCCATTTTACAGTTTTCACACTGAATGAGAAAGTGGAGAGATCATGACATAAAAAAACAGATCACTGAAGTCAAAGTGAGACCCAGGTGAGGACTTTGACATCCATGTTTTATTCTAATCAGCTGAGAAGAACTTTCAGGAGAAACTTGTTTGAACACAACATGAAACATGGTTTTTCTAACACTAGATTCTTGTTGAAGTTTATTATAATTAAAGAACATTATCCTTTTGAAAAGATAAGATTTTATGTCAAAATTCATAGGGTATTTTTTAAGAAAGCGACACAAAACAGGTTCACAGACTGCAAAGTGCCCTTGGCAGGGCCACAATGGTCTGAAAAATGCTAAACCAAGAGGTGGGTCTACATACAGAAAGTAATACAGTTTGCATCCCAACTGCAGCAGACTGAAATTTCCTGCTGGAAGTGCACAACAGGCAAGACACATTCCCATGGACTTCTATCACACTTATATCATACTATATCATAGCCCATACATTGCTAGATCCCAAACAATGGATTCCATTCAATGAATCTCACAGTACAGGGTCTTCAACTGGTCTCTGTACCTTGTTATCCTTGACAGTCCACTGCCCTTCTGCATTCTGCTGGAAGACACAGTGTTTACGAGAGATCATCAAGGGACAGGTTTTTGACACCAGCTGGTACGTGATATCTAATCCTCGGCCTATGGTTACCTAAAAATAAAGTAGTTTAGTAACTGCAATCAGCAATGACATGGTAAATTCAGTTTATGTCATTTCAATTTAAGTACAGCAAAAATCTAGATCAACATCTTATGGTTATTTCCAAAAATTCTGGCACAGTATGATTTTCTTTCATTTAAGAGTAGATAGAAAACGGAAACTTACAAAGTTTTAAGTATTATCTTTCTCTCCCACTGAGGAAAATTTGATTTCTCTGAGGCACATTACAGCCTTGGTTTCATGGAAATCTTCCTCAGCAGCAAAGCTGCTCAAAGCCACTCACAAACCATCTGTGTCCCACCTCAGTCATTACCTAACCAAACACCATTTCTTCAAACCAGCAGTACTGCGTGTGGGTCTCAAGATTACTTCTTACCCTCTTCTTTTGCTGGTTGCATCTGTTCAACCGTTTGTGATCAGGAAAGATACAGGGAAAAATAGCCCAGGAAAGTGCCATCAAAAAAGTGCACACTCCAAATTGCTTTAAATACATGATACTTTTGTAAATCCCACCATCGATCTCATGGCTCAGAATCTAAGCTACATGCAGGCCATAACCAGTAGTGAAAGTAATCTAAATAACTGGATTAGACTCTAATAGTATCTTCTGGAAGAAGGCACATAATTTAATTGTACCATTGCACAGTATCTTATTAAATCTCATCTAATTTCAGATTGCCATTTAAAGCACACCCCTGCTCTCCCTCTCTCTGCTGCCTCCTCTGCACACTTCTCTCAATTCATCTGTGCACTGCACTACCTGAGCAGGTCTCACCTTGAGTTTAGAGCAAGAACTCAGACTCCCATGTCATTACCAAAGGCAAAGAAGCAAAATAAGATGACAAAAGCAAACTTAACCACGTTGGTGCCTACCACTTAAATGTTTCATATAGATTAGTGTTCCGTCAACATGGATTGCATATGTAAGAGGTACAGAGACTCAAATGGATAAAGACTCCTCTCTTCATAGGGATTCAAACATAAAATCAGCTTTGCACTTGTTCCTGCAGTGGCATCCTCAGGGCCCAGTCACACACATCTGCAGGGCCTCACACACCAATACGAGTGAGAGAAAGCAGGGCCAGTCACAGAACTCCCTCTTGATCAAGTTCATTTAGCAAACAGGGGTCCAAGATGTTACCACTCGCCTGCTGGAGTTCAGTGCTGCTCACAGCAGTACTGGCAAGTCAGAGCACACCCCCACACCTCAGCAGTGTCCTTCGGCACCAAAGTGGTCACAGTACCAAGCCTGACAGGGTTCAAGAAGTGTTTGGACAATACTCTCAGGCATGTGGTGTGATTCTTAGGGCTGTCCTGTGCAGAGTCAGGAGTTGGACTCAGTGAACCTCGTGAGTCCCTACCAACTCAGGATATTCTACGATTATGATTTAAATCCCCAGCAAAAGCTGTTTGCACTCTCTGGCCTGGCCACACCTACAGCACCAGAATGCCATCAGCCTCCCTGCTGCCTCTGACAACCACTGTGCAGACAATCAGAGCAGTAACATCCCAAACTGGATTCTCTACACAATTATCAGCACCCTAGCTGCAAGTTCTCCAGATGTGTTACCTCCAGTCCTTCACTGAGCATGTCTGCACACCTCAGGGTTTCAAGTCCATGATGGGAAAGTAACAAAAGTATACATTTGCTTAAGGATGGGTGCCTTTTGCAGTGTGTGAGCACAAAGGCATTGGCCACAGCATCACCACACCACCTAACTACCTATCTGGTTTTGACCACCAGAAGAGCAATCCTTTTACACTGCCCCAACCTCACCACATGTCTTTGCCTGCTGGGTTTCAGGGAAGAATACCGGGGCCCGTTTTTCAATTAAAAAACGCGATCGCTGAAAAAACGGCTATTTCTGTACCGCACCAAAACATAACCAAACAATTTAAATGTGACCTCGTTTACACCTGAATGCCTTACGCCTTATGTACTGTTAACCTCGCCAAAGCATCGCCTTGTTACTTAGGCTACAGACTCCCTTCCTTCTCACTTACGTTACCGTCACACGAACAACTCTATCTAAATGCGACACAGTTTAAAGATATAAACAAGCGAAGGCTTGGCCAAGGCGACCCCAGCACCCTCGGGCGTTACCGGGGCGTTACCGGAGGGGAGGCCGGGCGGCCCCTCCGAACGGCCACGAACGGCGGCTGCTCCTTAAGCGGGACGAGGCGGTGCTTCTTCCTCCTGGGAAGCGCTGTAAGAAACAAGGAGACCCCCGAAACTGCGTCCCGAGAGCCGTGCCCACCCGCCCG
>NW_008236196.1:3871250-3892100 GCF_000691975.1 Corvus brachyrhynchos | reverse complement strand
ATGAACCAGGTGCTCTCCCCGCTCCCGCTCCTCCCCTCCTCCGGCTCCCCGGCGTTTCCGCGTCTCCAGAGGAGCGCGGCCCGGCTTGGGGTGTCCCCTACCAAGGAGGTCTCCGGTGGTGCTTTGGGCTCCCCGCGCCGCCGTCCTCCCGGACGCCTCTCGTAGTGCCGTAGTGCTGTGGGAGTCTCCCTCACTGGCTGTAGTTAAGAACTGCCTGAACGCAATCCTGTGCCATGTGTTCTGGAACGAACTTGCTTAAGCAGGGAGGTTGGACCAGATGACCCACTGTGGTCCCTTCCAGCGTGACCCATTCTGTGTTTCAGGAGCCCCAGGCGCAGCCCCCTGCGCTGGGTGGCATCTGTCAATAGCGGATGCCTCTCATTTCCAGTTCAAGCCCATTTTCCTGGGCACGGTGCACCCCCGGAGCGAGCTGGCCCAGCACCGGCGGGTGGTGAACAGCCAGAAGTGTGTGCGTGCCGGAGGGAAGCACAACGATCTGGAGGATGTGGGCCGAGATACTTACCATCACACGTTCTTCGAGATGCTGGGGAATTGGTCCTTTGGGGATTACTTTAAGGTGAGGTGATAGGAGTGAACCCTTTCTAGGGGAAAACGCAACCTTTCTTTTGGAGTTGTGCTGTAGTGCTATAGGAATGTGTGCAGAAGGTGTTTTGGTAAGGTCCAAATTACTTCCTGGGAGCTCTGTGGCCTGGAGCAGAGATGGTCAGCTGATGGGCTCTGTCACTAAATGTGCCCTGCAGACTCTCAAAGCACTCAGCCTGTTAAAGCTGTGACCAACACATAAAAATCAAGGTTTTCTGTGAGAATACCAGTGTTGACCATTTAATATGGTGAAAAGATGTTACCAGTTCATTTGATGCTTATTACTAGTAAGTTTGAAAAGGGAAGAAGAATAAAGGATGCTAGGTTTTTTAGCTGGCGAATGAATACATTTTTTCTGTGAAAAAAAAAATATCCATGTAACTCTGCTGGTGAGCACATAGATGCACACCATGCTGAAGGTCTCATAACATTTTAGGAATGTCAGTTTTCTGCTGGCAGCAATGATCTGTCTCACTCTCCTGACCCTCATCCTGCTCTTTGAAATACACTTGAAAATTAGAAAAGGAGAGAAACAGCTGAAATTAACGTCTTTGTTGTTTGACTCCCATTCTAAAGACTCTTCCTGAATTACTGTGCTTTGTTTATGTTCCCTACCTGCTCAGGAGGAGGCATGTAGCATGGCCTGGGAGCTCTTGACAGAGGTCTATGAGATCCCCAGAGATCGTCTCTACGTCACCTATTTTGGTGGAGACCCCTCGCTGGGGCTGAGCACAGATGAGGAGTGCAGGGATGTGTGGCTCCGCCTGGGGTAAGCGTGTTAGAGAAGAGGTTCTGAGCAGCAGGTGCTGACATTTCACTTTCCACAGTTTTGCATTTGCTCTTTAGTTTATCAGCTATAGGGGCCAGAGATTATGTTTTAAACCCATTTTGTTTCTGGTTTCTTTGGGCTGTTAGAAGGCAGCTGGGCTCTGAGCTCACTGGGTCTCTTGAACTTTTGGTTCATTCTCAGATAGTATCGGTGGGGATGGGTATGTGCCTAAAACTGGCTGGCGTGGATGAAGTGCATACAGGATCTCCAGTCCTTTGCTTTCTCTGCATGGTGAGAGTACATTCTCCTCTGAAAGCTAGCAATGGTTGCTTCAGTGAGAGGGTGCAGCCGTTGCAGAGAGCACTGCTGTGCTTTGGGAGCTTGTTCCAGGCTGCATGTACCCAAGGCTGCTTTGAACCCAAGACAGCCAGCTCTGTGCCACTGATGGTGTTCAGGTCTTGCCTCTGCTCCAAGGAGCAAGGTGCTCCACAGACCTAGTGGGGAGCCTGTCTCGGTCAGCAGGGGCCAGGCTGTGTTTGCCAGTCATTCTGGGCTGAGGCTAGGGTCCTGTCTGCTTTGGCCCACTTAATCTTGCTAAGGAGAGTAATTCTCTGTGAACAGAAGCAGAGGAATTCTAATGTGTTTGCTTATTGAGTCTGTAGTAGGAAGAAAGGATTCCTTTTTTCCAACTTTCTCTGTGATCTAGGCTACTGTGTGATTTGTGTATATGCCTCAGCACTGCCACCTCTGTTGTTTGCCTTTCCAGGGTGCCTGCCAGTCACGTGCTTCCTTTCTCATTGAAGGACAACTTCTGGGAGATGGGGGACACAGGTCCCTGCGGTCCCTGCACAGAGATCCACTATGACCACGTGGGTGGTGGCAGAAATGCTGCAGCACTGGTGAACCAGGGCAACCCCGATGTAGTGGAGATCTGGAACTTGGTCTTCATGCAGTACAGCAGGTACCAGGCATCTCATCTGAACTCCAGAGCCTTTCTCCCTAGCCTGACTCCAAAATCATGTGTATATTCTCAGACTTACCACTGTTTTCCAGGAGCTGGCAATACCAGGAGCAAGAGAGAAGCTATGGGGATTTGAGCATGGCTCTTGGTCCTCTTTGCTTTATTTCCCTGTCTTCTTCAACCTTCACTGCTAGTACTGTATCCTGTAGCTCTAGGGAGGAGGAGAGAGATCCAGCAGGCAGGAATTGTGCAGCAAGATTGATTTATTTAATTATTTTACAAACTCTTTTATAGACTTTTTTCTTCATAGTCTAATTGGCCAAAGGATCAGCCACCCCCTGGGGTGATTGGCTAGAATCCTAAAACATCCATTGTCAAAATATTTTTCTACTGTACCATAAACATAGTCCTACAAGGTCGCAGGTGTTCATGGTTTACAGAACTCTGCAAATATCTTCGTGAGAGAGAAAAGTATCCCACAGGCCTAGAAAGAAGCAGGAAAATTTCTTGCTAACAGCATTTTTGTATCCACACACTGCCTATTCTCCCTTAATGCTGCATTCCAGAGATCTCTTGAGGTCTGCAGCAGCCTGGAGGAGGAGGAAAAGGCCTTTGGCCCTATTAGGGAAGGCCTTTTTCCTTAACATTGCAGCCTATCCTGACTATGTGACGGTCAGATCCTGGCTGCCTGATAGGGCCAAGGCAGGCAGTCTTGTCCCTGAGCTTCCTTATGCTGGGTCACCCACTCATCCCCTTTCATTTTCCCATTCTCTTTGATTCACCTGTTCCTTATTTTTGCCCATGAACTGATCCTTGCTTCTCTTTTACCTTTTTTTTTCCCCTGCCTGGCTGACAGAGAGGTGGAGGGGAATCTCCTTCCCTTGCCGCAGCACCATGTGGATACAGGAATGGGTCTGGAAAGGCTGGTGACAGTTCTGCAGAACAAACGCTCCAACTATGACACAGATCTCTTCACTCCCATCTTGGATGCCATTCACAAGGTGATGGTGCTTCCCTCAGAGTCACCACCCAGCAAAAGCTCCTTGCACACAGACTGTTTGCTGGGTACCATAGTACAGCCTTCTCTGCATGTTACTGAGCAGTGTTTTGAGACAGGAGATTATGTCCTTCCAGGTCCAGTGCAGCGTTCTAGAAAAAAGGGAGAATTCCAGGTTGGAAATCCGCTGGAATATTGGCACTGCTGATTCGTTTTTCCTTCAAAGTGTCTTAAATTTCTCAGTGCCAGGGCATTGGCTGACTTGTGTAAGGTACAGAAGTCTTGGTCTGTAGTGGTGTGGAAGGATTTAAGGAGTACATCTTAGGTTCAGAGGTAGTTGAGAAACATGGTGTCAGGCATGGCTGGTTGCCTCTTGCACTGAAACTTCTTCTGCAGCCATTAATTTCTGCTGATCTGTCTCCCTACTTTCTCTTTTAGGGCTGCAGGGCACCCAGATACCAAGGTTTGGTTGGGGATGCTGATGTTGGGCATGTGAACATGGCCTACCGCGTGGTGGCAGATCACGTGCGCACCCTGTGCGTGTGCATCACTGATGGCATCTACCCAGGCTTCTCTGGAGCAGAGTAAGGACAGAAGGAAATGGCATGGGGTGAAGGGAGTTAGGTCTAGGAAGGAATATGAACAGCCAGGGAGGAGGTTCTGGTGCGGGCCCAAGATAGGGAGCGCATGAGCTTTTGGGGAGGCAGGAAGATGAGAGCCGGGAGGGGGTTCCAATCTGCTGACTTCCCCTTGGATGGGTGTAGAGTGTTGGGAGCAGCTGGCCTGTGTTGATAAATCAGACCAGAGGAGCTGGGAGATGCTGGATGTGGGAGCTGGACAGGGATGCTCACAAGGCTGTCTGAGGAATCCTGCCCTGTTTTCAGACTGGTGCTGCGTCGGATCCTGCGCAGGGCTGTACGCTTTTGCTCTGAAGTTCTACAGGCTCCACCTGGGCTCCTGGCCTCCCTGGTGCCTACTGTAGTGGAAGTGCTGGTGAGTAAAACTGCTGTCTTGGGGAAAAAGGTCATCACACATGTCCTATTCAGCCCCATGTCCCTTGTCTGCACACTGTCAGGAGTCAGTCAGGAAGGTGTACCTGATGATGTGCATTCCAGCATTAAAAACCTCTTGTCCCCGTATCACTTGGGAGGGAGGGGGCCTAGTGTCATCAATGGTACAGTCAGCACAAGCATGTGTAAGTGTATGCAAGTAACCTCTATAATGTTTGTGACATGCTGTGAGATCCCCTGAGGAAGATGCTGAGGATGTTATCACTAACTGAGGCTCACTTTCACAGGGAGATGCTTATCCAGAGCTGACAAGGAATGCCAACCAGGTGAGCAATGTGGAATCCCCCCTCTCATTATCTTTGTGAGGCACTGCTCTCAGGGCCAGAAATCAGCTCGCCCTTGGGACTTAGCTGGAGGAGTTTGCATCGCCTCCTCTGTAACCACGTTCTTGTGGGTGGGCTGAGATGTGCTGGGCACAAGAAGTATCTGTGGCAGATTTCCATGTGGGAGCTCCACTAGATCCTTACCAGGGACTGCATGTCCTGTGTAAGCTGTTGCTCTAAAAAAGCTCCAGTAGCTTTTTTTGTTGAGTGCAAGTACAGCCTGTCCTTGCCTGCATACTCTTTGTCTAAAGTGGAGTGATGATTTAAGGCTAGTCCCTGCTTGGTTCCACTGACAGCAACTTCTCTGGCTGTTCCAGACATACAGTTGTAATTAGGTCACAGATAAGAATGCCCAATAGGGAACATTTGTCAGCTTAAAGCCTCCCCCATGTGGATGGTCAATATTTCCTTGACAGGAATGGTGGCAGGAGGCACAATGACTTTGGCACTGTTCAATAATGCATCAGAGCCATGTTGTGATGGATACTTGCAGAACACAAAGGGCAGTTGATATGCTTTGAGCTGACTGAGCAGGGCTGAGCTGAGCTGGGGAACTCCCTGAAATGTTGTGGCTAACCCTTCTTCTGATCCTTGGGCAGATCAAGGATATCATCAATGAGAACGAGGCCGCGTTTCTGTCCTCCCTGGAGCGTGGGAGGCGAATCATCGAGCGGACAGTGCAGCAGATGGAGCCCTCCTCAAATTTCCCAGGTGAGGGTCCCTCCTCTGACAAGCTGCACTTAGAGACAGTTTGCTCCAGGTCCTCACAAGCATGGCAGTCAAAACTGGTTGGTGTCTGTCTCCCCTGCATTTTCTGTGACCGTCTAGCCCCAGACAGAGCAGCAGATGTTCCTTTCTCCAGATTGCAGTTGTTTTCTAGTACTTTGTTCTCACAACAACTAGGCATCAGGCAAGTTAGAAACATGCCCTTGTGTAGATGCTGAGAAGGCTAGCAGAGAAAAATTCTCCGCTTTTTACTGTCTCATGTGAAAGTCTCCGTTCTCACGCAAGCTAGCTGTCTGACGGTTTGCTATTTGGTAAACATTTCCAGGTGCAGGGCTGTTGTGAGAACATAGTGGAATTGTTTTTTGGTTCACTGGGAATAATATTTTGAAATGGGTGGTTATACTGCTCAGCCACTCACTTTGGTGGGTGGCTAGCCAAGGGGCCAGTCACGTAATTTCTCTTTTGCGACCCATGCTATAAAAAGATGGGGTTTTGGCATTAAAGGGGTCGGCTTTGACCATACTTCTCTGACCTGAATCTATGTTGTTTTTCACTGTCCCTGTGCGCAACAGCGACACCCTTGCTGTTTTATTGACTGATAACTAGGTCCTTACAACACACAGCTGAGAGGAGTAGCACAAGACCCAACCAGGGCAGCTGCCTGTCTAGATGTGCTGCACTGATAGTACTCAGTCCCATGCAAGAAGAACTGCATGGCTTCTCTTCCCCTTTAACTTTTGCACACAGTACAGGTGGATCCAGTTACCAAAGCACACACTAGATTGGTCCCATCCAGACAAATCTTGAGATGCCTTTGCCTTCTGTGTTCACACAGAGTTCTTGTCCTTCTTTTTGTCTTACAGCTGAAGTAGCCTGGTCTCTCTATGGGAGTTTGGGATTCCCTCGGGATCTGATTGACTTGATGCTTGAAGAGAAGGGAATCAGTTTGGATTCAGCTGCTTTTAACAAACTTGCTCTGGAAGATGCAAAGGTAAGAGGGAGACCTGCCTTGTCCGAGTCATTCAAAGCCTTACCTATCTCCTGTGAACATGGAAGCAGGCTCCCTTTCACTGCTGAGGCTCTTTGGAGCACCACAGGACTACATACCTTCTCGCTGAAGGGGAAATGAGTCTGAAATAGCAGTGTCATCACAAGCCTCTTGTTTCTGAATGTGGGACTGAAGTACTGGCTGGCGATTTTTCTTCAGGTATTTTATGATGCTGACTGTTGCTGGAGTGAAGGTTATAAAATACTTACATAGGTTAGGAGACTCCTCTGTCGGTCATGTAGTCTAACTTCTCACACAAGGTAGAACCAGCTTAGACAGCCCAAGAAGCAAATTATTTGTGAAGAGTTTACAAAATCTCCTTGGTCTCTGTAGTGCTGAAATACTTGCACTGCCCACCAACCACCACCACCCCCCAGTGCAGTAATTGGTTTGAGGCCTTGCTGTCCTGAGCTTTAATGACCTGGGAGCTTCACAGCTACACAGCAAGCTGTGCCAGGAGGAATGTGTTAACAGTTGTGTATGGCCTGGCTCAAGGCTAGCACAAGTGGTATTGAGTGCTTGTGAGATTTGAAGGGATGGGGTTGGTTAGCAGTAGCCTACATCAGCCTGGATCTGAACAAGCCTTTTCCATGAAGGTGGAAGAAATCATTCCTAGCCTTGTAGCTCCAGTTACGTTTGCTTGCCCCCAGGTATCTCCCATCTAACCGTGCCTTTGCTCTGCTGCAGCGGAAGGCTGGTGGCCCACAGGCAGGACAGCCAGGCAACACAAACACCCAGCTGGATGTGCACTCGCTGGCTCAGCTGCGGAGCAGCAGCGTGCCTGCTACCGACGACTCCCCGAAGTACGCCTACACGCTGGGGCGGCACGGGCACTATGGTGAGTGCCTGGCCTCCTGCAAGGCAAGCTCTGCTGCAGTCCCTCACATGACTGCTTTTGCTGCCTAACCTCATGCATGCACAACGTGTACTTCGTGGTACAAACCTGTCCACCTTGCTGCCGCAGCTTTTCCCTACCGCTGTAGCTCATCCCAAACTAGGTGCTTCTCTTAGTGCTGTTGGTATGTCCCTAGGAAGGCTCTGGGCTGGTAACAAGGCTGAGCTCTGCATTGGCACCACCTGGGTGCAGTGGTGAAACAGGGACTGTTGATTTCTTCCGGAGAAAAGTCTGTCTCCAACAATTAGGCTTCTGGGTGTGTGCGCTCGGGAGAAAGAAGGGTAATTACGCAAAGGGATTATGTAGTTGTGTGAAACCATGCCCCTGCTGTTTCCGTGGCACACCACTAGGTGCCAGCGCAGGCTTTTTGGCATCCAGGGTAACTGAGGTTGCTGATGCTCTATGGAAGGCATGAAGTTAAGCCACGGGGAGCAAGAGGTGGTGTGGCTGTCACAGACAATTAGAGATAGCTGTGTACAGCCAACTCCCTTTTACCCAGTGTGCCGGTGGCAGCCCACGCTAAGCAGAAAGCGAGGCAATTCAAGCTATATATACTACAGCAAGAGCACAACAGAGGAAAAAAGCCTAGCAGTGACATTGGCTGAAATCTCCAAGCTAGAACTGTCCCACCTTCTCAGCTTCTGAATTATGGAATAATTCAGGTTGAAGGGGATCTCTGGATGTCCAATTTCTTGATAAAAGTAACATCAGTTTCACAGTTGTATCACCTTGCTCAGAGCCTTGTCCATTTAAGTTTTCAGTATCTTCGGGAACAGAGATCTCACAGCCTCTCTGTTCCCTGTTCTTTATCACTCTTGGAGTGTAAAGTTTTTTTTTCTTTACACACAGCCAGAATTTTCTGTACTCTAGATGTAGTCTCCCAAATGCTAAATAGGGATGAATAACCTCTTTCTTTGACCTGCTGGCTATGTTTGTGTTCATACAGCCCAGCAGGCAGGCAGCCTTCCTTGCTGCAAGGGCACCCTGCTGGTTTATGTTCAGCTTGCTCCTGAGAGCCTAAGATTTCTGTCAGTCCATTTCTGTAGACTGCTCAGATACCTCTGTAAAGCAGTCCAGTTCTTCAATGTATCAGCCAGTCCCTGCCAATTAAGTGGGATATGGGTACATCCCATTTTGTCAGGGATAGTCATTAAGGAAGATGTTGAGTGGTGTTGTCCTTTACAGCCACCAAGTAGCTCTACTAGTAGCTGAATATCATTGAACACTGAACTACTGAGCAATTCTCTCTGGGGCCCCCTGCCCAGCCAGTTACACACCCACCTTATGGTCCACTTGTCCATAGTGCCCAAGTTTGGGTTCAAGGATCCTATGGGAGAGCATGTTAGAAGCTTGCTGCGTCCAGGAAGGTGACATCCCTGCTGTCCCATATCCACAATGTCTGTCATCTCTTCATAAAAGTCAGGTTTGCCAAGCTTGCAGTGTAGCAAGATGCAGATGTGTCTGTGCCACATTTTCTTCTACCAGGCTCATGTGGAGCCGGATTGGGTGTCCCTGCCTGCTTAGCTGCTACTCAGCAGTTCTGTCATTAGGTAAGTGAGGGGTGAAGTAGTTCTAGTACTTTGTCCTTTCTACCAGTAGCTGTTCCTCTCCTACCAAGGCAAAGTGCCAGCTTTCAGTATAGCCCGGGTGTTGGCAGGGTTGGCATGGGGAAGTGATCCCTCCTTTCCTGTTGCAATCTGACAGGATGTGTGCACTAATTGCTGCTGTCTTCTTTCCCCTGACAGAGTTCAGTCCATGCCAGGCCACTGTCCTGATGCTGTACAGAGATCAGTCTCTCCAGAAGGAGGTTGGGGCAGGGCAGCGCTGTGGTGTCATCTTGGACAGGACTAACTTCTATGCAGAGCAGGGTGGGCAAGATTCTGACCAAGGCTACATGATACGTTTAGGACAGCAGGTAAGGCCCTTTGCTGCCTAACCCAAGGCTGCTACGGGTTCTGAGGCCAGGCACAATTCCCCAAGTGATGGGTTTACTGTGTTCATTCGCAAACTGCTGTCTCTTGACAGTTCCCTTGGCATCAAGGTGGGGTGAGGCAGAATCAGCAGTAACTTCACAGAGGTGTACTTGCTGCTCTGGTTGTCTCTCACAGCTCTTTGCATTTCATCTTGCTGAGGAAAACTAAAGTCTTCTCAGGTCTTCCTTCAATGTGCTGCATTCTTGCCAGCTGGGGTTGTAATGCTGAGAGAAGGCAGTCATTGACCACAGAGTCTGTGACTTAAGTAACTTACCTCTGGTCAGTCCTGGACAGCTGCAAGCAGTGCCCAACCTGATATCCAGTGCAAAAACTCATATTCCCCCCAAGAGCATCAGGGAGGACCTCCACTTCTGCAGCATGTTCCTTCAGCCTTGCCAGAGGGAGAGCTTTGACCCTGTCCTGGGAAGTTACATGAGGTGCAGCTTTTTCTCCTTTCCCCATTCCAGCTCTTGATAATCACCCCTGGGCCTTTTTAGCCTTGCAGAATGTGACAGTGCCTTGCTCAGCACTTTCCCCCCAAGCCAAAGTGGTGGTCCAGTTTTTGTTTCCATCCCATTGAGGCAGAAATGGTACCTTGGATGCCAGAGACAGGTGCCTTGGGAGATGCTGTCCATTTTCTCATGGATGAGCATACTTGCTAAGAAAATTCATCAGCACGGGTGGCATTAGTGCCCCTCCACTGCAAGGTGGCAACCTCAATGTATGTGTGTAGTGAGTGGCTGGGTACATGGAAGGTCTGAGACACTTTGGTTATGTTTGCAGTAAGCTTCTCTCTGCTTTTCCCACCCATCCCTCTCTTTTAGGGATTGGTGGGAATTGTGTTTGGGTCAAGCAGATACATAGCACAGGTATTTGGATCTTCCCTGTGTCCTAACTCATCTTTCTGTCTCTTTTCTCAGGATGTACTCTTCCCTGTAGAGTCAGTTCATCTCTGTGGTGGCTACGTGATCCATGAGGTCACTGCTGTGGAAACCCTGCGTGTTGGTGACCAAGTGCAGCTCTTTGTGGATGAGGTTGATAAGCTAACTGCTCTTAACCTTTTCCTTGTGATGTCCTGAGTAACCCAGGCACAGCAGGTCTTTGTCCATTGTATTCTTGACACTGTTCTTCATTGTAGTGTGCAGTGGGAAGGAGACATCACAACTGACTCTGTAATCTTTGTGAGCCATTGGTCTGTCCAAAAGTATCCAGCCTACCCTTTACTGTTTTTCAAAGATGATCCCATGGAAAAAGAAGTTAGATCTGCCCTGTCATGTAACTCATCTGACAGCTGTGCTACCTGTTGGTTTTCCTCCATCTTCTCCTATCCCCTCACATGCAGCCTTTTCCTTATCTCTTTGTGCCGTGCCCTGCTCCCCTGAGCTGTGGAGAACCAGCACTCCTGCTGACTGGTGTGTGCTTTCAGGCACAGCGCCTGGCCTGCATGACGAACCACACCGCCACCGCCACGTCCTGGGTGACAGCGCCGAGCAGCGGGGCTCCCATGTGACAGCAGAGCGGCTGCGCTTCGACTTTGATGCCAAGGTGACTCTGAAATCCAGTTTCCTAGTTCTCAGCAGTACCACCATTCCAGTACTGCTCTTCTCTCCAGGGATTTTTCCCCTCTTGCCATAATCACTCCTTCAGAGACAAGTCACATTTTATCTGAATAATGAAGCTTGGTCCTCTGGATGTGACTGCGTCCGCTTTGCGTTGTCCTGGCCCTGAGCAGGGCTTGCTGAGGGGATGAATGGGGGTCAGAAGGGAAAGGACTTAGCAAGGCCAGTGGTCATGGGACTGACACGAAATAGTGTAAAGGGGTCTTTCAGAGATGGTGCTTGGCTGTGGCACATATCTGATGTCAGACATTCAGGCGAGAGCATTTGTGAAGCTTTGGGTCAGGCTGAGTGCTGGCCCTGGTAACCTGTCACTCATTCCAGTATCTCTCTTGAGGGCTTTGGCTGATGCTCTTGCATCAAAAATCCTTATCTGTCATGGGAGGAGAGGGTGGGAGGGCCATGATGTTCACAGTTCCTTTTTACAAGCAGAGAAGATGAGATGCAGGGGAAGAGTGGTGTGCCCAAGCTGAGTCATCTGGTGGCTCTGCCCCAGTTCTCCCTCCTTCGTTCTCTACCTCTCAGGAGCCTTCTCCTGAGTGTGGCTGATTTCCTCAGGGCCATGTGACCGTGGAGCAGCTGCAGCAAGTGGAGCAAGTGGTCCAGGATCTGATCAAAAAAAACGAGGTGGTGCATATGGCTGAAGTGCCCCTCACACTGGCAAGAAGAGTTCACGTGTTGCAAGAATCCCCGCTGCAACAAGGAACTTCCTCTGGCACATTGCAATTAAGCTGAGGAATTATTTTCTGCAAGATGCTATGGGTTGACACAACATATTTCTGCAAGGGAATTGTCTCCCAAAACTCCTAAGGGAAAATAGGACAGAGATGAGATTCAGGACACTGTGTTGTAGAACATGGAGACTGGTGATGCACAGGCTTTCTGTTTATGCCTGTGGACCAAAAGCCTGTCATGTCACCAATTGTTTCTTCTCCCCATTGGTGGCTGGTTGTGGAGGAGAAGTAGTGCCACCCCTGACTCGGGGGCTGCTCTGGAATAGGGGAAAAATGAGGCAGACACCTGAAGCCATGTAGTCAGTCTGTAAGTGCCCCTGAACAACCATGTTGTTAGCTGCTGATCCCTATCTCCTCTGTCAGGGGTATCCAGATCCAGTGAGGATAGTGTCCCTGGGGGTCCCTGTGGAGAATGTGCTGACCTGTGACTCCAAGGCTGCAATGCAGACCTCTGTGGAGCTCTGCTGTGGGACGTAAGTGACTTTTACTTGCAGCCAGAAGGCATGTTTTTGGGCACTGGTGGCTGAGATAGAAGCATCACTACAAGCTCAACTCCCTGTCACTGTGAAACTAAGTTTCCTCACTGAAAAAATATTGTGAGGACAGGGCTAGTTACGAAGCTTTGGAAGTTCCAGGGTGAGCAAACTTTAATGAAATGCACAGCATTTTTCCTTACTTCATAGTCTGAAAGCAACCTGGAAGCCACAGCACCAGCAGAGTGTGGGAAAGGTGTGTGTGACCTGTCACACCAGGGTTGTGGTGCTTTGCCTTTGGGGTTGTAGGAGGGCTGGGGACCCAGCTGGAGACTCCCATTCAGCTGTGAAAACTTGAGACTGCTCTGATTATTTTAATTAATTATCTTCACCCTCTTCTGCTTTTAGCAGTAATGAGAGTAGAAGAAAAGTTAATCAATCTTAGGACAGTGCTGACACAAAAAAAAAAGAAGGAACAAACTGGTCTTAGAGCAGACAGAGCTGAAAATGAGCAATTTTCTAGCCGTGAGATCTTGTTGGGAGTAGTGGGACAAGAAACTGCATGGGAGAAGAGATGATCAGTTCTTGTGAAGCTGTCTGGAATGATTACTTGTGGTAACAGAACCCAAGACACTGTAGTTTTCATACCCAGTGTTGAATGAACAAGAAGAAAAAGGGAGGTTGTCAGTGTCCTGAGACTGCACAACTATCCTTTGTCTGGAGTCTACTGGCCGGGCTGTGAGCTGGCCTGACAAAAAAGTGGTGGAGTAGCAGCTGAGTAGAAGAGAAAAATGCTAATTCATCTCACTGCTGAAGGAGAGGAAAGGAGGACAAAACTTGGCTGCACCATTTGACTGGAGCCTGCTGGGCAGGTAGCACAGAGGTTCCTCTGGAGTAGCTTCAACCCTGCTATCTCTTGCCTAACAGGGTACCATCAGGATTTTAGGGATGGGAAAAGAGTCAAGGTATTGGGATTAGGAAAGAGCTGGTGGACTTTAGAGTTTTCTAAAAACAAAGCAAACTTCCTGATTTCTGTTTGTGAAGAGCAATGTGCTTTCTTTCCTATTCTCCGCTGACTTTTTAGGCACCTTCTCCGAACAGGATCTGTGGAAGATCTGGCCATCGTCAGCGAGCGCCAGCTTGTCAGAGGGATTAGCCGTGTCATTGCAGTGACAGGGGGACAAGCCAAAGAGGTAAGAAAGAGGGAACTGAGATTTCTGCCCATGTCAAGGCAATGCCAGAAAGACCAAACTTTGTAGGTTCCTCATAGACAATTAGCTCCAACTGCTTTGGTTGGAGCCTCCCTGCTGTGCCTCATCTGGCTTCCTGCTTCACCCTTAGACTCAGCTCTGCTACTGAACCTCACTATTCACCCCCTTTCCCTCCCATCCTAGTTCTCTGTCTCCTTGACCTTCATTTCTCCCTTCAGACCCTCTTTTGCAAGATAAAAACTTGGCTCAAAATATCAGGAAGCCTCTGGTCTATAAATTTCAATCCCCCAGTAGGTATTTAAAGGTGTAATTCTTTGTGCATTGATTTCACCTCCTGCCTATCACAGCTGGATTTGCACTTGATGATTACAGGGCTTTGGCCTCATTCTTACAGCCCTTTTGCTTCCTTTCTTTAGTCCTTCTCCTGCTAAACTGTGATTCTGGTCTGGCTGGGTGTGTATAAAAAGTAAGCAACCTACTATTGAGTTTGTGAGATCACTCTGTCCTTTGAGTATTTGGAAGTGTCAGGTGCCCCGTAAGCCTTCGCTCTTCCTTTAAGGCTGCTGTCAGAGGAGAGTGACTCATCGTCAGTGGAATTGGAAACACTGAATGCAAAGCCCACCCCTGCAAATCTGTTACTTTTTGGCTGGCCGTCCCCTGTGCATCTGTGTCCCAGAGAAGCTTTTCTTCATGCAGAAGAACAAAAAGCTGCAGGGCACATCTGCATGCTTTGCTGGAAGTGCTGACCTGGAGAGCCCTCGAGAGGAGCTCTGTGCAAGTGTTAATGAGACAAGGGAGGCTGCAGGCATGAGAGAATTACTTGAAATAAGGGTTGTGTATCCTAGCTAGGCAGAGCAGTCCTCTGCTGTCCTGCTCTAAAATCTCACAGGACCATCCTGGGCACAGACATCTGGCAGGGAGGAAATGCTCCAAACCATAAGGATTGGCACTGGTGAAAAAGGCTTGTAATAGCTTTTTAAAAACTTATTAATAGTAGCATTGTTGGTGAAAACAATAACAAATATACCAGGATAGCTAAACTCAGGAAATATGCTTTAACAGCTGATGAGGTTTCTTTCAGCTTTAGTGTTTCTCTTGTTTCTTCAGTCACTTGTTTCAAGATTGCATTTGCTAATGAAAAAAGCTCTAAGATGCTCCACAGAGCTCCCCAGTTTTTCCTCAGTGAAATCCTGATGATTTTGGTGCAAATTTTTAAGGAAACATGAATTTTGACCGTAAATACCACATAAAGCTCGACAGCTTGGTCCTCGTGAGTGTGACTATCTAGTGCTGGTTGCAAATCTAGAGAGGAATGTTGTATTTCAGAGTCTTGTGGGAACAGTCATTCCTAAACCATCTGTAAGTGTCTTCTTACTGGATTCTGAGCAGCATTTCAGTGCTCATGACTCTGCTGTCTCCTCCCTTTCTCCATCCCTGTGGATTGTTTCTGTTGCTGCATTTGAAGCATGCATTCCTTCCATCTCTGCAGGCCCGGGAAGTAGGCCAGTGCTTGGCTATGGAAGTGGATTCTGTCTCTCTACGAATGCAGCAGAGGATCACCTCTATTCCTGAGATGCAGAACCTCTCCAAAGAAGTGGGCCAGTTGACCCAAGTAAGGATTACAGTCCTATATAGAAAGAGTCCAGTATGGGCTTTATCCACTTGAGACACTTTTTCCCTACCAGGTTCACATCTTACCATGGTCAATAGCAAGGGCAAGTTGCTCCCTGCTGTTGCTTCTTTGGTCATAAGGATTTTTGCCAGTGTCCAGGTGTCTGTGTTGCAGATGGCGAGCTGAAAAGAGAAAGCTGCTCACCACAGTGACTGGCTGCCCTGATCACATGGGTTAAAGCAGGGTCTGTGAAGAGGCCATGCTCCAGCCTGACCTCCCAGAGAACTAGCACTCTATGTCTAGGTACAGTTTAATGTTCTTACAGAGCAATTTGTCTTGCAGGTGGTGGCCAGCACTGTAATGCCCCAGTGGCAAAGAAAAGAAATACAGACCATCCTGAAAGCGCTGCAGCGAACGGCCAACACAGCTATCAAAAAACTGGAGCTGCAGCAGGTACTGAGGCAGCAGCACGCTGACTTGCAGCCAGGTGATAGCACACACCAGGGCACCTGGTGTCTCTGTCACACTTCACAGCCACTCAGTTACTAAGGTCTCATTAGAAGGCTGAAGAAAGCCCATACAGTCACACACAGTGCAACACAAGCCCTGTGTTGGGTTGATTTCACTGGCATTATCCAGGGCCATTGTTTAAAATGCAGAGAATGAGTGGCTGGGCTTTTAGCACCTGCAGAATTTCCGTGTCGTCCTGCCTGTGAGAACAGAGACCTACCCATACAAGCATTTTTGGCCAATACCAGTAGGCAGATGGGCATCACCTCCTTGTTTAGGCATGGAGAGGATGAGATGGTCCTCACAGTGGGCTTAACAAAGTTACACAGTCAGACAGTGACGGGACAGAATCTTTCCTTCAGCTATGTGGATATTGCTGTGCTTCCCGCATGTGTCTGTGTTCTGCCAATTTACATGAAAAGAGATTAGAAATGCTTATTGGTAACTTAGAGATCTCAGGAAGAGCTATCCCTTTCTTAAAGTAGGAGCATCTTGCCACAGAAGCCTTCCAGAGACATGTGGCGCTGTATAGGTCCAGGAAAGAGGCTGGGGACTGAATGAATCACTCTCTATTCCACTTTTGACAGAGGTTCATCTCTGCTTGCATTTGGGGAAGGAGGGCTGTACAGGTGTCCACATGGAGATTTCAGTCCACCAGTCTTACTTTGACTTCTGCTATCAAACATCTCCCATCTGTCCCACAGAGCAGCGCTTGGCATTCCTTTTGTGTGTATATTGCATGCATATATCCCCATCTAACGCAGTTCTTGTGCTCGAGGCACGAGCTCTGGCGTGCCCCCAGTCAGAGAGAGTCCAGCTGCGTTCTTCTGTGCGTCGCTGAAGCGACTTCGGCATCAGGATGGGTGCTGCTGGCTGGGCTGGCTAGCTGGCTTCTCGGCAGAGGGAACACGGCAGGAACTGATGGGACCGGCTCACGTTAGCTCGGAGACAGAGGAAGAGAGAGGCTGTTCTGGTCTGGCTCCTAACAGGTTTATTGTCAGAAGTTTCACAACCCGAACAAGCTCGGAAGGGACGGAATGCGATGGGATCCTCCCCCGAGGCTTGTCCTCAGTTCTATAGGGAATTTGAAAACCGCGGTGAAAGGGGAAAACAACCAATGAGTTACAGGCCAGGGGGAGGATACAATTTAACAAGAACCACTGGGGTAAAGGGATTGATTGGCATCACGCTGCCCCAGCCCCATGGTGGGGGGGGTCACCGCAACACCCATCCAGCCCCCCCGTGCCACCTGTAGCCCTTCAAAGTGCTGTTTTTCTCCCTCCAGGCTGAGAAGAAGGCGCAAATCTTGCTAGCAAAATACTGCAACCAGCCTGTCATCATTGATACTGTCCCAGCTGATTCCCTCTCTGTGAGTGATCCACATTCTTTGTTGGCCCAGCAATACCTCAGGTGCTGCAAACAGCAAGAGGGAATTGCTGGGCACATTTGCTGCTGGATGCTAGTCTCCTTTGCTGTTGCCTGACCTGTCTTCTCCCTGCCTCTCCTAGATCCTAATGAAAGTAGTGAACCAGCTGTGTCACAAGTCTCCTGGCACATCAGTCCTGCTGCTCAGCCCTCAGGCTTCGGGTGAGGTGCTCTGTGCCTGTCAGGTGTCCAAGGTAAGCAGAACCCTGGTAGAGACAAGGGGAACCTGCCTGCCAAGGGGGCTGGACCCACTGCTCAGCAGGTCCTGCTTGAGGCTTTTCCTGGGGCTTTGTCCAGTGTTGGTGGTTAATCACACAGGGGCAGAACCTGAGATGACTGTAGCAGGACCAAATGTGCTTTCAGTCTCTGCTGGGCATGGATATCCCTGGATCCTCCAGGCTGTGTTTTCCCAGGGGCAAAGTACAGCATTAACATGTAAGCTCAGTCTTTATGGTCCTCACAGTCATGACTGCCTCAGGCTGGGTGAGGAGAGGGTGCTGTTACCTTTCTTTATTCATAGACTGCAAATAATGCACAGTACAAATAACTTGTCTGTGTCTGTTCCCCAGAACTGCCTCCCCACGTTCTCTGCTGCTGACTGGGCCGTGGCTGTCTGTACGCAGATGGAAGGAAAGGCAGGAGGCTCTCCCATCGTTGCTAAGGGCAGTGGGAATGCCAAAGGCATGCAGGGAGCCCTGACTACTGCACTGGAGTTCGCTCAGAGCAAACTGTGATGCTTTAGTGCCAGGACAGCTGTATGCACCCAGCTGGACACTCGATACCAAGCATATACTCTGCCCCTCTGAAAGGATTAGCAGCTGAATATTGCTGCAACCACTGCTTTGGAGCACTTGACTTCTGACCGTCCAGGATCAGCAGAGACCCCACTGACAGAATGATACTGCTTGTTCCCAGCACAAGCACATGGGGATGGAGCCTTGGAAAGCACTAGTTACACAGCGCATCCTGCTTCTTGTGGAACAGCACAAGTCTTGCCACAGGATCAGCACTGAGATTTTGTGAGAACATGGGGAGCTGGCACAGTGTTATCCTAAAGCCATTAAAGGGTAGAGAGTATCCATTCACCTGATGTTTCTTGTTAGCTGCACCTTTTTTTTTCTGCTCTGCCAGAGGGGTTCATTCTGCCCCTGCAGCAGAAGTCAGCACATACTCTTGTCTAAGCAGTTCCGTCCTACTGCAGAACTCAGGGCACCCCTCTGATTAAAAATGCTACTCTAATTTAGAAATGGAAAGAGAAATCCCACCTTGCTTGTGGGCTCAGGCTTGTTAGGCTATGCAATGGGTAGTGCTGAAGCCAGTCCTTAGCACGGAGGGAACAAAATTGTCGCCCTCTCCACCTCTTTGCTTTGGATGAATGTTCTTATTTCAGTTTCTTCCTGCCACTCCCTTGTAAGTCCTTTCTTCTGGCTTCTTACCAGCTCCTACCTAAAAACCAACAACTGATCTTACTAGTTGTGAGAATGGGAACTGTTGCTGTGTTGCAGCATGGAAGTGCCTGCAGCAGGACGCTTTGTCTTGAGGTGAGCAGGTCTCATAAACTGGTTATTCTTCACAAGCAGTGGTGGACCCAGTAAATTCAATTCACAAAGACATTTCAGACTTCAGTGTTAGAGTGATGGTCAGAGCTCCTGGCTAAAGCATCGTTATTTCACATACAGTATTGACCTAAATAGAGATCACAAATCGTAGCTGAGGCAAAAGTGCAACGGTATAGTAATACAAGCAGGTTTTCACCCTGTGAGCAGCAACAGCAGCCTGACACAGATGAATTCCACCAGCAGGTAGGGTTGCCTGTCACTGTGAAGGGAGGTGGAGGACCAGTAGCTGCCTGCTTTTAGAGAGAGAGAGGGAGGAGGGCAAGAAGCACAGTGATGCTGATGGCTGGGTAGCAGGAAATGGCTGTCACACAGATAGAGATTAGTGAAGAGGAGGTAGTGGGGAATGGCCATGTCCGAATGAGAGGCTTCCCGCTTAACTGTCTGCCTGAGGGAGGGTGAACAGCTGCTGTGAGCAGAGCCTCATTTCCCTTCTCTTCAGTGAACAGCTTACCTCAGGGGAAAAAGGAACGTGGACTTTGCGGGGCATCCTTAGCAGAGAAGGGGTTTTCTTCAATATCTCAGTGGTTGTCCAGCCCAAAATCTCATATGTGGTCCCTATGGCTTAATGTGGCTCCTACTCATCTTTGCCAAGTGCCAGCAGCTGGTTTTGCATTGGAAAGTGCCAGATACAAGTGTGAGGGCTCAAAGGCAGAAGGAATGCGGAGCCTTTAGGGGCTGGTGGTGCTCCCAACTGTCCTCCCCTTCTCCCCCAAATCACTGACAGCTACAGCAAGAGTGCAGACCTTAAGCCTTTGGATCAGTAAATGCCGCTTCCAGACAGGAAGCTTAAAGCAGGGCTTATTGCAAAGGGATCTGTGAGCCAAGGTCTCAGGGCATCTGCCCCTGCTGCCAAGAGTTCAGCCATTAGAGGGGTGCATAGGCCCCTTTCTTTCATCACTGCAAGTGGGGCAGGTTGCTGCTCATCCCAGAGCCTGCCTGCATTCCACTGTGGCAGAGCAGCTTGGTGTCTTCTCAAATTTCTTTCCATTTCTGGATGCAGTGGTGCTACTGGTGCTCTTAACATCCCTGCATCTGAGCACTGGGCAGAGCTGGAACACCTAGCCCAGTGCTTTGGGTCCCTTGTGACAAGGCTGGTAGGGTGCTGGAGAGGGTGTGTGGAGTCCCAGAGGATGGCTCATGCCATCAGCTGAAAGCAGCATCGGTGCCCCGTGTTGCACAGTTCCTGTGTTTGACTCAGGCCACAGCAGCACCAGGAGGGGGTGGGAAAGGGCGCTCTGTGTTACTGGGAAAGCGTTTTCCCCGCGTGCTGTTGTGTTACTGTATTAATAGCTGCTACAGGAGATGATGTCTCCTCTAGGTGTTGGAGAGTAGGTGTGAGGAGGAGGAGAGGAATGCTGGCTTGAGCTGCTCCTGCATGATGCTCCAAAAGCAGAGCCTGAGCTTGCCAGCAGCAGCCTTGTGGAATTAACCCGCTTTGGCTTGATTGTTAGCTTAAAAGCCACTGACCTCATAGACTTTTGCCCAACCCCTTAAGGGGCAGAGGTCTGGGTGCTGCCCTTACTGAGCCCCTGACATGACTCCCCTGGAAGGCCAAGGGCTGCTGCTGGAGGTGCCACAGAGCGGTGGCTCTTAGAGCTGTTGGAAGGAGATGCATGTCCACTGTGGGAGCTGCTGAGCTCTCAGCACTGTGTGGTGAGTGAGCAGCAAAGACCTGATGCCTTGGCACTCCAGGTCTGTTTGTCCCCTCCTGTGTTCCATGGGAAAATGACTCTCTGTTCCCAGGGTATTTGCAGCAGCCTCAGCACCTAACACACCCAGGGCTGCTGCATCCTCTGCACCACCTTCCTATAAACCTTAAAAACCACCTGGTCCGTAAGCAGGGATGCAGCTGCTGCAATGGTGCTCTTCTGCCTCAGCTGGGGCAGTCTTGGGAACCCAATTTTCTTCTTCCTCTTTTGCTGCTCTTGGCTTTTATAGACATGAAATTTAGTATTTCCCGTATCCTTTCTGAGCTTGCAAGAATCAATGACATCACAGCATAACCAAATCCTGATTCTGTAAGTCCAGTAGCACTAAAACTGCTCTGGAATTGAAGGAGAAAATGGATCTTATCCTACCAAAGAGTGATTCTGTGGAGGCATCCGTGGTGCCCACATCATCTCAGGCTGGTAAAGTGGGTCGCTGCAGTAGAAACGCTGGCGTTTGTGCTGCAGGCGTGCCAGGCTGCTGCTGATCCTAGGAAAGGCCATTTCCTGTCGTTCTCCCGGTGAAGTCCCAGTGTGCAGACTTACATCCCATCCTCCTCTTTACCTGCTGCTATACAA
>NW_008236196.1:3853991-3871076 GCF_000691975.1 Corvus brachyrhynchos | reverse complement strand
CTGGTGTGCCCTGTATGTCAGCAGCAGGGCAGGCAATGCTCAGCTGCGAAGGCTTCAGGAAGTGAAACAAGTTTGAAATAGAGTTCTCTGGCCAAAATTGCAGCCTGCATTCCCTTACAAACATCAAAGAGCTAAGGTGCAAGCAGCATCCTGGGCATACATTTGCACCTCCAAACACAATGCACACAGAAGGGACAGCAGGAAGTGGGAAACTAATTAAAAGATGATGGGGTTTTTGCTGTGAGCGTGTGCTGTCAGGTTGGCAACACCTTCATAAGGCCAGATGGACCCCGAGGTCCCTTAAGGGCACCTGCAATGCAAGGGCTTGCCAGCCTCAACCCCAAGCAACTACCTGACATTGGCAAAAGGGGAGCAGAAAGTACTTGCACGTCTCTTCTCATGCACTTGGTCCAGGAGCTTCACTCTCAGTAGCCTGGGCTGAAGAGTGGGAGGTTGGCACACAGTATCTGGGAGAAGCCCAGCTCTCTCTAGGCACCTCTGCCACCCCAAGCCCTGGGACAAGCTGCTTGTCCCAAGGGTCTTGACATGCTGCACCTTGGGTGCCATAGGACTCCCTTCAGGAAGGTCCTGGGATTGTGGTGGTAGTATCAGGGCTGAGCCATGTTAACAGCTTGCTGAGCCACAGGCTCAAAAGCTGTGGGGCTTGGTCCCTCACAGCTGGAGCTGAGCCGTCTCCCAGAGACACCGAACGTAATGTAGCATGTCCAAGCTGAGCCCTGCAGGGAGAGAGAGCACTGCAGGGGCAGGGAACCAGAGGTGACCTTTAAAGGTTCTTCCCAACCCAAACTGTTCTATGATTCTGTGATTCTGCCTGCGTAGTGGTAGTGTGCACTGAGCTGGTCACATCCCACATGTACACGTGTAATCCAGGAAGCCACACATCCACGTATCTGTGGGATTCTGGGTTATGTTTGCAGGCTCTCACCCTCACGCTGCCCTGCACTGTGAGCTCCCTGCTCCTGCAGCAGCCAGCACCCACTCGTGGGCAGCTCCTGCACAGCACACACGAGGCTGCGGAGGGGAGCCATGGACTTGGCACCCACGGTGAGGCGAGAGTTCCCATCCCTTGGGAGCAGCTCAGGGCTACGTAGAGCTGGTGCTGCTGCTCACCTTCCACATCCCAGATGCTTGGGAAAGGAGGGAATGGCTCTGTGCTAGAGGAATTCAGCTGTGGGACAGGCACCATGGGCTGGGCAGGGACAGGCCCATGGCTGAATTACCCCTCCAACCCTGGGTCCCCAGCTTCTGGGGAGCATTTTTGGGGAGAAGGAAGTTTCCACTGCAGGAGAACGCTGTCCACAGCCACATGCTGAGTGCCCAAGGAGGCAGGAGAGGCATTTCCTGGGGAATCCCAGCAGCCCGCCTTTGCAGCGTGCCCTTCACGGCCAGCTGGTTCCCTGCATGAGAGCACTGGCACTTTGCATTCAGCTCCTCAGCCTGGATTGCAGCTGGCGTTTCCATGCCACTTGCAGGGAGGCGTGACTTGCTCAGCTGCATCCCAAACCTCCTCTCTCCTCCAGAAAGCACCAGGTAAACCCACAGGGCTGGGAGAATGCTTCTGCTTCCCCCTACATCTGCTCCCCATCGCCACCCCAACTGTTGTCAGGAGCACCCTGCTACTGAGCCCGCCCTCCTGACAGGGAGCAGCCCATTTCCATCGAGGCCTCAATTTTGATTTATTGATGTCATTCTGCGTCACTGGAGGGTGGCTGCAGGGTCCCAGGGTGTCAGCACAGAGGGAATGCAGAGAGGCTGCCATGGTATTACCCAGTCTGCATCCAGAGAGCCACGTGCTGCTGCATCTCCCGTGCACTGCAGAGCTGCTCATCCTGCAGGTGTGCAACCATGGCAGGCCCCAGTGGAAAGATGAGCAAAGCTATACCCAAAGCTATACCCACAACCCACCCCAGGCACTGGGGTGCTGCTGCCCACCACATGTAATGGCTCCCTTGAGACTGGGTGGGGGGTGGAAGGTGACCCTGTAGGGTCTGCTGTGGTGTAGACTAGAAGGAGCTCCATTGTGCCTGAGTCCCTATTGCACCCAGTGCCTGTGTGTTCACTTTTGTAAGCTGGGGAGTTTCTGGAGTTGTGAAGCCCTACCATACAGTCACTTAAAACTCCCATGGGGGCTGTCAGTCTCAAAGTACTGCTGTAATTCCAGTCCAAAATCCTAACCCAAAACCCCTCCTTGTGTTTTCAGCTGGCTGTGGGATCCCTATCCCAGAACTATTGCCATCAGATGGTCTGGTTTTTCTGGGACACTCCACCCTGAGCCTGCTGCAAAAGTCCCTGAGGCTATGCAGACACTGGGTTACTATTCCAGTCCCCAACCAAGATCCCTGCATCTCCTTCTAGTCCCTGCCCAGCCTCATGTCACGCACTTTCCTCTTGCTTTGCATCAGAGGTTGCCTGGGCTTGAGCTCCAGGAACAGGATGATAAATCTGAGCCTACGTAGACCTTCTTTTCACATGGTGAAAAATTATTTACACTCGGGTTGGGATTTGCTGCTCTACTAATTTTGTTGTCTCCTCGTTTGCCTGTTTGTCCCACATTCCACACAGTGTTTCCTCCCTTCCTCCCTCCCCCTTCTTTCTCTCACTGCTGTCTTTCCTCTCTCCTCCTCCTGGCTGGCCAGGTTAGGCAGGTGCAAGAAGAAGACACCCAAGGAAGATAATCCACCGACTCAAATATCACTGAGTTTCACAGAAAAAAGGGGAAACAGAGGCAAAACTAAATGACCTTTAAAACAAGCAAGTTCTCAGGTTCCCTCCCCCACCCAGAAGTGGCTTCTCTGCTCTGTTATAACCTTCTCCTCCCTGTCCCAGCATTTATTTATAAGCACCATCAATAATTAAGAAGCTGCCTGCCTGCCTGCTTGTTTCAGCTGCAGTGTTGACAGAGGCATTTCTGACATTTCCTGGCTCAGCCTGGCTGCTTTGCTCACTTGGGCTTTTAATTTTCTTCCCCTGCCTTGTTAGAAGCACAGGAATCACCCACCTGGAACAGACCGGACATCCAGAGAGCCAGGAGAGTTTCCTGCTGGAGCTGCTTGCCCCAAGAGTGACCCAAGAGTTGCTGGCTTTCACAGCACTGCAGCAGCAGGATGAGCTGGGATGTCTGGGGTGTCCCCACCATGGGCACCACCACTCCCTGCCAGAGGGAGGGTCTGGGAGAAGAGACCCCCCTGTCCACATCTGAGGGCCATGGAGCTCGCACACTGGCATTTCTTTGTTGAAAAGACAGCAAGTGAGGGCTCTGCAGCTGGGGTTCCTGCCCTGGGGGAGCAGCATCACCCCAGGCACTCAGCCAGGGAGATGGAAGAAGAAGAGACCCACCAAGCAGTGCAGCCAAAAACCACAGCTGAGCAGGATGAGTTGGCCCTAGCAGGCAGAGCCACAGGTCTTGCAGTAGAGGGGGACAGCTGGACTTAGAAGCAGGGATGGAAAGGAGGGAGGAAGCACCACAAGGCATAACCCAGGGACAGACGAGGCACAGAGGCAGCAGCTGGGCTTGGCACATTGCTGGCACTGCAGAAGTCCTTGGGAACACTCCAGGTTGTTCCTTGTGGGTTCAAAAGCACCCTGCAGGCATCAGGCAATCTCTGACCCCTGAACAAATCCTCAGATGTAGGGTTTCCAGACAGCCGTGTCCAGCAGCTGCAGGCACAGCCTGCAGCATGTCAGCCCAGCTCCTTTGCCAGTGTAATCTGGATGCAGCGATGGGGCACAAGAGGGAAGCGCAGTGATTCTCCCTGAGCTGCCCTGCAGTGCTGCTGGACACGGCAGAGACTTTCAGGGAGGCAGTGGCAGAGAGTTGGAGCAGGGGGCATCTGGCAGCAGGCACACAGCTCCCCACAGCACACAGCAAGATGCTTTGGGGCCCTGCTCCACCAGCCTCGCCCTGAAAGGGAACACCAAGGGGACTGTGGCTCTGCCATGGCCCCCAGCCCCTGCAGTGAGGCCAGGGAGTGCCCGGGAGCTGGGTGCAGCAGCAGGAAGCAGATCTGTCACAGAGCATGGCTCTGGAGGGACAGTGATGGCAGCTGGCAGCTCCACAGCTCCACCGGTGCTGGGCTCCGCTGGGTTGGGAAGAGGGCACCAAAGGACAGTGCCGACTCAGCAGCCCTTGGCTGTCCTATCCCATCAGCGTCCAGCTCCCACCACAGCGACCGCCCCGACATTGTTCTCGCTGTGATGGAGTGAACAGGGCCCCCTCCTGCTCCTGCAAGTTGCCCTACACCAGGCCCTGCAGCTCCTGATACAAGATACATGGAGCTGCTCCTGGGGCACACCAAGGCTCTGAGAGATGGAAAATGTGCCTCCTTCCCCAGGTGCCCCCACCTCCCCAGCCCACGCAGCCCAGCTGATCCCCTTCCCACTCCTCTCCTTCTGTGGGTCAGGATCCAGGGAGCATCCCCAGCTCCAAGGGAAGGGGTCTCTACCTGTGAGGCATGTTGGTTGTCTCTCTGCACGGGATATCACAGCCAAGCTGGCCTTGGAGGTAAATAAGGCAAGCAGGGATGTTGCCCTCATTTCAAATATAACCAGGACCATAGACCTCTGAGCTGCTTTCTGGTGGCCACACAATGGAAGGAGGCTGCACTGCCTGCCCTGGGGTTTTCATGTGCACTGCCTGTGCTGTAGGACCCAATCCTGCTTCACATCCCTCTAGAGCACCTACAGGCTCACAAGCACTTGGATTTATCTAAATACAGCACAAAAAGGAGAGGTGGAAATTGGGGTAGGGAAGGGAATGACACAGAGTCACAAGTTAAAATGCAAATCATGGACCATCCTGTGGAAAAAAGGGACCATGCAAAACCAATGGATCATCTCCATGAGAGTGCTGGGAAACAGCCTCCCACTAACTCTCATCCCCAGCCTGGTAAGGGAAAAGCTTCACACCTGCTCTGAATGTCGTGAAGTCTGCAACAAGCCCAGACAGGAATAGAACTCACTAACTAGAAGCTTTCCCTCCTCCAATCAAATATGCAGCCAGCTCTCCTCTCCCGCATGGCACCCCAGCCTGGCTCACGCGCCCGCTGCCAGGTTTGTCGAGTGCTGATGCCTCCATGTCACAGAGCCCTGCAGCCAGCAGCCATGTGGATAGGGCAGGGCAGAATGTGACCAGCACAACTGAGGGAAGCTGGCCACAGCAAGGACACAACAGCACCCCATCCACCAGGAATTGAGGAGGAGGGCTAGCAACATCTTGGCGTTTCTGTATTAACTACCTCCCTCATGACCTGCCCTCTTGCAGCATGATGCATCTCGTATCTTCCGTGCATGTCTCCTCCTGGACTCTGCTAAGGGATGTGTCTTCCACATCGCCTCCGAGGAGCTGAGCGACAGCAACCTGGCAGTGAGGAGACACATGCTCCAGGGACAGGACCTGTGGGGATTGCTGTGACAGAGTAGTGACAGCAGAGACCCTAGAGCCCAGGCATTGCTAATGGAGATGCCCATCCCTGAGTATCAAGAAGAACCAGGAAAAAGTGCCAGAGTCCCTCCAGGAAAGGAGGGATTACTCAAGGGGCCAGCCAGTTCTGAGCCAAAAGCAGCAGACACTGTGCTAATGCAGCTATCTGAAGCAGAAAGGCTGGGAATATCTGAGCACATCCTTCCCAAGTTCCTTTTGCTGTCCAAACACAGCCCCATGCTCCCAGCAGAGCTCACAAACAGGGTGTTTCTGCTGCCCACAGCCTCTGTGACCCACTTTCTGGTAGGAGAGTTGCTCTGCTTTTCCCCTCCTCCTCCTCATTTCAATATAGGGGGCCTGGGCACTTGTCCTGCCCAAGAGGAGCTTGCTAAACTTTCAGACCTGCAGACCTGCACCTACCCTTGCAGCCAGTTACCCAGTGCTGGTGAGCAACCCCAGACAAACAAGAAATTTTCCAACAAGAAAGGACGGAAGCAGGGCCAGGGGAGCATGGAGGAAGCAGTGGCTGTGGCTGTGTCCCCGGCATCGGTTGTTAGTTATAACACAGAGCTGGGCACAGAGAGGAGCTTCAGAGTAGGTCCTCTCTTCCCTGGCACCCCTTGCTCCAGGGTTGTGCCAGGATGTCCCATGTCAATCCCACCACAACTGGGGCTGAAGACCACAGAAGCTGGCACAAACACGGCAGCCTGAAATCTGGCAGTGCTGGTTCTCTGTCTCTTTTCCGTAGATTGAAGGGTGGAGAGAAAGGGAGGGGAGCCTGGCACAGCTCCTTCCTGAGCCTAGAGGGCCATCTGGCACTTGGATGTAACACAAGGGGCTGAGTGGGAGTCAGCAGAGGGACTTGGAACTTCTGGTCTGACGTTGGAGGGATCTCAGAGAGAGGGAAAAAGAAAGGGCTCCAGAAGCAAGGGGCAGGGGTTTGCAAATGGGAACCAGTAGGACCGTGGGCACAGATCCTGCCTGCAGGAAGCTTTTTTTGATTCAGTCAAGAAAACATATGATCTGGAAAAAAAAATTAATTAAAAACTAAGAGGCAAATAAACTGTCTTGCCTGGGAAGTTTCAGCTTGGCAAGATGGCACAGCCTTTTTCCTCTCTCCCTGCTGCAAGCAGCAAGGGTTGGTGAAGGGAAGGGGTTCCCATGGTGGACAGTGTTACCAGCTGCTAAGCCGAACCAAGTGAGGAAAAATCTAAGTTTTCAGGGAGCAGTACGGATACACTGAGGCACTGTGGCTGTTCAGGTGGGCAGGACAGCACAGAGGTGGGATTAGTGAAGTGCAGCCTTAGCAAGCATCTTGGGCAAACACTAATGCAGAGGATGTCCTGCCCAGAGCCAGAGTCTGGGATGTACAAGAAAGATTTAACAGCCATCTACATTTGCTTCCATCTACTTGGAGGTGATTCCTAGGAGGCACAGTCTCCCAGTAGATGGAGAAGACCTCCTGCACTATTTATGCAGTGTTTTTGAAGTAACCTGAATGGAGGAAACCTTCCACCTTTAGAGTTCAGGCCAGAGGTGCAGTGGTGTGAGAAGAACAAAACCTCCCCCCTCGTGCAGATCATATCCTGATTGACCCTACGGCAGCTAGACTGTGCCCTGTGGGAGATGGGGGCAAAGTCGAGGAATATTCTGGGACTGGTTTTACACCAGCAAGGGAGGAAGGATACCTCTTTTCACAAACCTTGGGGTGATGCATGATGATGGGGATGCCAACCATAGCACAGGCCAAATCCCCTGATTATTCCCCCGTTTTGTTTCTTTAATTAATCTCAAAGAGAGAGCATCCAAGCCACCCGCACCCTCAGCCTGGGGTGGGATCCTTTATCTCACCCCCCACGGGGCTCCTGTGTGCCACTGGAAAGGCCAGGCTGAGGGGAGCTGCTGCAGCCTGTCAGCTGGTGGGTTCTGCCTCCTGCCCTGTGCCCAGCATCCACAAGCAAGGCCGGTGGGATGTCCCGGGGAGATGATCCTCCACTCCTGCTGTCAATCTTTGCTCCCCACAGAACCAGTGCAGGCAGCAGATGGGTTGGTCTCTCCCTGCCAGCACAGGCAAGGGGGCTGGAAGGTAGGAGGTAGAACCAAATCCAGTCTCATTAAGGGTAATTACCATTCATCCCAGGAAGCAGTAGGAAAAAGAGCCCACGTTCTCCCCATCTATTAATAGCTGTCAGCAGCTGCATGGTTCCTGCTGGGACCCAGGGAGAGCAGAAAGCTTTGGGAGAGCAGCAGCACAGAGAGCATCCTTCTCACCCATCCTTCAGCACTGGCTGTACAGGGGCAGTTTTCCTCCTTCCAGGATGTCATTTGTTTTGCTGCTTCCCCCAGGACTCCAGGAACTGCTAGCTGCTTGTAAGCAGTGTTTTTCAGCAAGAGCTGCAGGGAGCCAGCCAGAGGAAGGCCTGGAAATAGAGCTTTGGAGCCAGTTCCTGCTCCTCAGCATGCTCAATTTTCTGAGTCGCGCCCAGTTTTGGCAATTTCTGTGCTCCTCATTGAAAGGGTAGAAGCCATTCATGAAAGAGGACTCCACCAGTGCCAAGGACAAACCTTGGCTCCTACCCTAATGAATCCCTTTGGTGTCAGGCAGACATCAAACACCAATGGGCTCCTCTCAAACCTGACCTTCAGCTGTGCCCATGGTTCTTCCCCACGGAGAGATGAACCACATCTGACAGATGGAGGTTACCTTGCTAGGGGCATCAGCTAGAGAGGCTGCCCCACATGGAGTACAGGACTCAAATGAAATTACATCCTGGACTGGTTTGGTGACTTCTGGCCATCATGGTGTGATGTGAGGACACAGGGGGCTGCAGGAGATGCTCTAGCAGAGCTGACCAGGAGGACATGTGCACAGAGAGGGGTTTTTTCCACTCCTTCTACCTCCAGCTGCCACTGCAAACAAACAGCCTGCTACTTGCTGTGGGCAGAAAGCTCACCAGACATGTTCCTGCAGTCCCTGAGGAGACAGCTGGTGCTGGTGCCACTGGAGAGAAGAAGAGAGGGAGAGAAGGAGAGAAGAAGAGGGAGAGAGAGAGGGAGAGAGAGAGGGAGAGGGAGAGGGAGAGGGAGAAGTGCTTGGCTGCAGGGTGTGTTGGTGGCTGGGCAAAGCCAGGGAGGATAACGTTTCTAGCCCATCATGCTGGGACACTAAAAAAGGTTGTCACCCTACAGCCATAGCTCTGTTTCCAGAACAGCACCTGAACCTTCACATTAGCAGCAGAAGATGCCCTGTGGGATATGTTCCTCCGACACAAGGCACTGCAGGACCTGGCTTCTGTCCAATTTATTTGTTGTGATATGAGGTTTGACTGTTGTTACACTGTCCTCCGACTCCAGGCAAAGCTGGCAGAGCTGATAATGCACAACACCATCACAGGTGCTCTCTGGGGGAAATCTGAGACCTGGCAGCTGGAGGGATACGGAGGGCACCTGGGGTCTGCTGGTAGGACATTGCTTTAGTCACTAGGACCAGGAAGCAGCACCTTCCCTCATCCCCACTCTCAGATGTCAGCAGTGGGGATGGGAATGGATGCAGTGTTTTACGCTGCATCCCTACTCCACAGCATTTAAGGAGCAGCTGCCACTGCACACCCCACTGGGAACAGCACTGATGTCTACACTCCTTTTGACAACAGACCATAATATCGGGCACTGTTGTCTCTGGGAATCAATGACTGGGCAGACTCCATGGGACCATGAAGTGTCCAAAACATGACATTTGCATTATAATAGCTGTGAGGTGGGCTAAAAACCTCAGTGTTGATGGTTTGCTGAAGGCTCAGCTCAGAAATTGATCATTGTTATGCAGGCAACTCAGGGGGGCTATTTCTCTGGATCTGGCTTGGCTATCTCCTTTGCAGTTCAGGAGTCTGGCCAAATGTGTACATGGAAATCACTGCAAGAGAAAATATCTCTAGTTTTATGTTGCTCTCATTTCTGCTTTTCAAGGTCTCAAAAGCCCTGGAGATGTGTTCCCAGGAGTAACATGGCCAGTGTGAGGCCAGCGTTTGTGAAGGGCTTTACAAGGCTTCTGACACCCCCACTGTGTTCAACACCAGCTTGACTCACAGGTGCTGTCACTGTCTTCTGGGGAGCTGAGTGACAGAATCAGGCCACACCTAGAAAAAGAAGTACATTGCTGCCAAGGTCTAACTTCCCATCTTTGAAACTCACAAAGGAAGCCTCAGAGTCTTGACCCTTTTTGTTTTCAATCTATGCCTCTTTGCATTTACTGTTTTGTTGCTGAGCCTTTTGGGTGATCTGGGATCATGTTTTTAAAATCTTCTTCATGACCAGGAGGTAAATTTTATATGAAAGTCAGCACAGCTTCCTAAAACTGCCAGCTATTATGGGACTTGCAGGACTATCATGAGAGCTGGCACCAGTGTTATGTATGCTCCCACAGGGCACAGGCTGGCTGCACTCCTCTTGTGCCCGCTACTGAGTGCATCAGCATTCCAAAGAAGTAAAAGAAAGACACGTTTCAGGCTGGCAAATACTGCAGTGCTTAGATATGGGAAAGAGGAGATGCATGTTTTCATCCCTTTGTTTACTCTGTATATTCCACAGCACGGTATGTGCCTTGATGAAGGTTCTGGTCTTTCCCCACCTCTGTAGAGGATGCTCAATGGCAGAATGAAAAAAAAAACAGGTCAAGGAGAAGAGACAAACATGCAGCAGATGGACCAAGATCTTCTTGCCATCAGTGGAGTTCTCAGATTTGCTTTCCTCCCCCTCAGACCTTCCTATGATGTCATTCTGCCACAAAATATGAGGCCTTGAAGCAAGCCCATTTTAGGCACAGACAGCGTACCTTTAGCAATACAAACATGCAAGGAAACAGGTATCTCGAGGACAGCGATGTATTCACCCTTTGAACACTGCCTGGTACCGAACCATTCACAATACATACCTTGCCCCATTCTTTCCATGATGCCATGGTGTCACAGCAGCTGCTGTTGCTGCAGGAGCGTCCGGGACTTCGGCAAGTGCCCCCCCCACCCCGCCCAGCACTCGTGGAGCGTGGTGGTGAGCTCACACATCTCCTCCGTGCTGGAAAAGGGAGCCGACACTAACTCTCAGCAGCTGCAGCGGGGCGTGGTGACGGGCTGCGCCATCCCAAATCCCGTCCCTCTGCCTTCCTGGTGGTTCTTGCCGCCCCGCAAGCCCTGGCAGCGGGCAGGTCGTGTGGCAGCGGCCGCGGAGCACCGCGCCCTGCGTGGGCTTGGCCCGGACCCGGCCACGAGCCCCGCTCGCCACGAGCCCCGCTCGCCACGAGCCCCGCGTGATGGAGGGGCCCTCGCGTTTGACGCCCCGGTGCTCTCGCCGCGTTGCCGGGGCTGGGGGCACCCAGTGCCGGTGGCCGGGCTCTTCCCCCGGCAGTTCGCAGGTCTGATTCGTAACGAAGCGGCCGCGCTAAGGGGTTTTCTTCCCTCTCGGGGTCTCTGGAGAAGAGCTTGGCTGGCAGGGGGGAGCGCAGGGCCCGCATCCCATGGAGCTGGGCTAGGGGGGCTGGCGGGGGCCGCGGCGTTCAGCAGCATCCAGGCGTTCTCCGCGGCCGGGGCGGTGGGCAGTGCTCAGGCCCGAAAGGGCTTTCGTTTTTCTGACATCCCACTGAGGCAGTGGCTCTTCCCAGATCATGCTAAGAGAGATAGATCCAGGACCAGTTTTGGCCCTTCACACCGCCTGGATTACAGCAGTGACATTAACCAAATTCCCAAATGGCCAGCTGGCCTCACTCTGCCCAATCTCCCATTACAGACAAATTTCATTATATCTGAAGCTAAATAGATTCCTCATTTGGTCTTTTTTTTTTTTTTTTTTTTAACTCACTTAAAGCTCATTGCAGTGTCTCAACCCCTGGATTAGCCTGCAACATGGTGTCCTAATGCACACTTAGCATTAGGCTTTGGAAGTGCCACAGAGCATGGCAAGTCCCCACAGGTGTCAGTGGGATCAGTGGTGTTAGCCAGACTCAGGCTGGCTTACCTGGACTGCAGGTAACAGCACAAAGGCCAGCACACCTGCAGAACAACTGGCATTTTCAGGGTGCTGCTGCAGTGGCATAAAAGCTTCCTCAATTAATGGGCAGATGGAGCTTCAGTGCAAATGCAATCTTGGCTGGAGCATAACCACCCTCAGAAATAATTTATCCTGCTCTTACAAACTCTCCAGTAAACACAGTGTTTACAGTTGTTCCATTTATTGGGTCTCCGTAATGCTGGTAGGAGCATCAGCCAAAGGTCACCAGTTTCCATGCAGCTCTTCTTTTTTGGTCTTTCTGGGATTTGGTGTTAATGAAAAGAGCAAAAATCTTTTAGTTCCAGATCAAAACAAGTTCAGCTGAAGCAGGTTTGTTAGGCATGTTAGTAGCAGCATAATTTGATTGTGTCAGTAGGTTTCTGTTCAGTTCTGTTCAGTTTCTGTTCAGTCAGTTCCTCCTGGGGAAAGGAAGTGTGATTTCCTTTATTTTTTTAAGAAGTTCTAGCATTATTTACTTTTCAGTCTGATCTGGGTGTTAAATGACAAAACCTGGGAATTTACTACATGGTTCCATTCATTGTATATCATCTAATAAATCTTTTTTAGGATAGGTGACTGATAGAGCAGGTGGGAAGGAGCGTGCATTAACGCTGTTGGCTTGGTTTATTGATAGTGAATTACAGTGCTTCCCGGTGTTTAAATATGTGCTTAGCAAACCTGGCTCTGGAAACTGGCTTGGTGTGTCAGCTCTGGCTGGGTGAGACTCCTGCAGCCAAGGCAGAGAGGGTGTGCAGTGAAGGAGGCCCTTCCACTGGTGGTGAGGGCACCTGGCAGGTGTGTTCACCATGCTGGCGTGGTGGCAATGGATATACTGGGAGCAGTGGCTCAGTGTCAGACTTGGCACCACAGGCATGGGGTTGATCTGGATGCTTTGCAGCCTTGTTCCTGTTGGCCTTATAGTGAATGACAAGTAGGGATGGTGGAGTCAGCTGAGCTGGCTTGTTCTGGGGCTCAGATCAAGGGAAAGCTTCTCAGCAGCCTGGACAGCTCTGCCTCAGGGCAGCTGTGTCTCCTGCCTTGACTCTTGGAGCCCACTCAGCAGCCCTGCATGTGCCATGGGTTACCTACCCTCTGAAAATCAACCTGCCTTCAGTAAACAGGCAATCGGATCATCTGCTGGAACAGACAGGGAATAATCCTAGGCCACCAATGCTGCACTGGCTCCCCCCAACAGCTGGCCTTTAGTGATTGTTTCCAAAAGGTCAGGAAAGCCATCAGAAGCTCCAATTAGCTGTGATTGGCCTGGGGGACAAAATGATACAGATGCTTTTTGAATAGGACAAAGGACTGAGCAAGGAGAAAACAATTTTCCCAGTCACTTCTATTAATGCCACCTCACTGCCTTCTAGCTGTGTTTTGCCCTTCCACAGAAGTCCATCAAGCACCAGGAGCTGGTTTTCAGCTGTGTTAATGTGCTGTGGAGAATCAGGCCTCTTCTCTTCCCCCTGAAAGGTGGCCCATCGTCGTAGCACCTTCCTTAGGGCATGAGGAGCTTTGCAGGGAAAGGACTCCCAGTCTCTCCTCACAGCTGCCTATCACTCATTCCTTCTCCTTCCACATCCACCCTTCTTCAGATCAGGCTCCCTTTTTCTACAGCCTTTACCTTTGTCATCTGTACACCACTGCCTCCCAGGAAATACAGCCTCCCTGCCCTTGGCACCCTTCCTCCTCCTGCTCTAGGCCAGAGAATGCCCTGCCACTGCCATCTCCACCCTTTCCTGACTGTCACTCTCAGACCTGCCTCAAGTGCATTTGAAGAAGCCTTTGCTGACATATTCACAGCATGAATCATTTGCTCCTCTCCTCTAGACCTCAGCATTTCACAGATCTCCTCTCTTTCCTCTTTTGCAGGCCCTTCCTCAGACGCCTTTTGGAGGGGGAAGGAGCAGAGGGAATAACACTAGCAAAGCCAGCTCCAAAGCTTTCAGGGAGAGAGAGGGCAGTGCCAACAGAAGCTGGGAAGGCAGAGGTGAAGGGAGCAACCTTGTGCAGGGGAAGGAAGGACTAAAATGGTTCGTCTAGGGACCACTGTGTGGGTCACATCCCTCACAAAGGAGCTGGTTGGGTTCAAACCATCCTTCAGGTGAGGGATATGGTGGCCAAAGATACTACATGGCAGTTATCCTTCCACAGGATCCTTTGACCCTATGGTGGTGCAAGGCCACCACTGCCCTGAGGAATCCTCTTGGTCTTTCAGGAAGGTGTTCTCACCTCTGACATTGCCATCCACCTCTGTCTCATGATTCTTTTAGCTCTCCTGCGGCAGGGCAGGGCAGCTCTGGTGAACTGCCCAGCCCTGTGCTGCAGCCATGTTAAGTCCAGTTAGCCCCAGTAAGGATCAGTGTGGGTCTGTATGCCCTGGGGGATGCTCACCAGACCTAAATGCTCTTGTGGAACCCAGAACTCACGTGGATGATTCCTTCCTGGTGTCTTTTCTGCCTCTTTCAGACTGGCTGGTTAGAGAACCATTAGGACTTCCAGGCAATAACCACACATGTGGGATTCTGATGTCTGAGAGTGCAGGCCTTGAGGCTGCAATAGGAAACAGCAAATGGAAAACTTTGGTCTGGGAAAGCTCTGCAAAGTTAATAGGACCAGGCATCCTTCCTTCTGCTCCAGGCTTTTAGCTCATATCTGTTTAGGCTCAGTGTGGTCTGAACAGGTCTGAGCCATCTCATCAGTTAATGGATATTTGGAAGGAGTTCAGCTGGAGAATAATGAAGAAAGCAGGAAAAGAATACACTTATAATGTATTCACCTGTAAAGCATCTGTCTTTAGAGAGTCATTAGAACAGGCATACTGGATCAAAGCAGGGCATAGCTGGCCCAAACACCCATGTCTGACAGTGGCTAGAAACAGACACCTAGAGAAGAGTAGAAAAGCAATGCAAGTGTGTGTTCTTTCCTCCAGCACTCTCCCCACCTCCGGCTGTGTTCAGCTGCTCACTCTGAGCCACATGACTTCTGTGCATTTCATCCTTCTCAAAGGGTTTCTCTTGCATGGACTTTTCCTAGAGTCTGCACAGACTCCTAGCATCCACAACATCCTGTGGCAAGGAATTCCCCAGTTCAGCTGCAGCCTGTATGAAGAACCCTTTGATTTACACCCAGCTCCTGCCATCTTCCCCTATTACTTTTATTGGAAAGACAGTAAACAATCAATTCCCGTCCATCCTCTTCAACAACACTCTGAATTAGCACCACGTTATTATCTCCTTATTGCATGTGGTGCCTAGAGACCTCTTTGCACAGGGCAGGGTATAAAGATGAGGCTGAGTAATAGTTGTTTGGCTGCAGTGCTTCCAGCCCAAAGCAGAGGAGGCAGGCAAAGGTCAAGTGTGTTACAGGACAGCAGTGTGAGCTGACCATTCTTATTGCTGGCTTCTTTCTAAAGCTGCCTTTTTCTTTTGCAGGCAGACACGTGGTGGTGACTCTCTCAAGGAATTTTCCCCTCGCTTCTCCTGAAGGAGAACTACGTCCTGAGCAGGATGCAGCAGCCAGCAGCTGGTGACAAGAGCACAGCCATTCCCCCATCATGTCCACCTCAGGCCAACCTCACTGATGGCTCATTCTACACACGCCGCTGCATCACTGAGGATCCCAGTTGGTCCCTGGTCACTGTCCCCCACCTCACTGAGCTCTGCATCCAGCACATCGTTCACAATTTTGAAAGTAAGTGGGAGCACATTTACTCTAGGGCACATGGAGAGAGAGAGGGTCAGTCCCAGAGAGCAGAGGGTCAACAAGGCAGGCAGATGCATCTGAAAGGCAGAGTGTGGCACCCAGCCCTGCCGAAGGAACAGATGGGGAGAAATATCCCCTTGGGCAGCCAGTTAAACAAACTGTTTAGTTGCTAAGTATGCACTTGTATACTCCAGTGATGGCTGTAGTCCTCTGGGTTGCTGTCCAGGATGGGACTCTGTCCTGACCTTGTTCTATAACATCTTCTTCCATCCATGCTCTTTTGGACTCACCTCAACCATGACCGGGGCTGTGGAGTTGCTGTTTCCTGCTCTTGATTCATATACACATTAGGGCAGCGCTCGAGGATGGAGCCCTGTACTGAGTGCTGTACAAAGAGATGGAGAATTGCTCCCTGCCCAGAGGAGCTATCATCTCAGTATTGTACTCACAGGCTCAGCCCTCCTCCATGGCTTTTGGTGGTGATGTGACAAGTTATATCCTCAGGCAGGGAATGTGCTTTTGAAGCAGGTGGACTGATGAAACACAGCAAAACAGAAGAAGCATATCTCGTCTGAGAACTGACTGGGAGGGGCAAAAAAGGGCCTACCTGTCTTTTTGGCTGACTCAGTGAAGTGGCAGCAAAGACCAAAGATAGTTTTAAGGCAATGTCCACACTGGGACTGTAAGACAGTACAGAGGAGCTCAGTGCTGCCTTATGCCAGGAGCTGATGGTACTTGAGGGTCTGTGTGGAGGGCTGGGAGCCCTTAGCACAAGAGCCCTCTGCTCTCCCTTGGAGAAGAGAGGTCTGAGGGCAAGATGATCTTCCCCAGAGATAAGCAACCTTCCTCTGGGTCATGGCGAGAAAGTGAACCACCCCCAGCATGCCTTGTTTCTATATGGTGATAGCCTGAACCCAGTTGACTAGTTGGTTTCTACCCCACCCCCTGCCTACCCCATATAACCTCTGCCCCCTAGCCCTGATGTAGGCAGCCTTGGCCCTAGCCACCCCTTCACAGGGGCTGCTGGACAATAAAGGCTGCCTCTGGGGAACTGCTGTAAAAGGCTCCTGTCTCTCTGTCCCCGAGTTCGCCTTGGGTGATTTCACAAAGAGCTGAATCACAAGAGCTGGAATCACTTGTAGCTGAGAAATCGCTACACTTGCTGAAATCACCTGCTGCCCAGGGAGGCCTGCCACCACTCCTGGAAGAGTTGTTCCTTGCAGGACACTGCTCCTGGAAGAGTTGTTCCTTGCAGGACACGCTTTCTGGGAAGATCGTGGCACACCGGGTTGCCCATCCCCCGGTCTCCTTGGAAGCAACAGGTGTGAGCTGGGACACCCTTGCAGCCCTATCAGCCTGATCATTCAGTTTGATGCCAAATGCATGGGACCTGCATTGTGCACGCATAAAAGCAGTGTGCTCATTGTCATGGGGACCCTCGTGCTGTTACCTGAGCTGTGAGGCTGCACCTTGCCCACAGTGTGGCCTGAGGGAGCCCGAGTGAAGCTAGTCCAGCCCTGCCCATATGTGTCCCACCTCTGCTTGTGTCGTGGGACTCAGCAGAGAAGGTCACTGCAGTGTCAGCTGTAGGACACTGAAAAATAGACTCCAGGAAGAGGCTGTGGTAAAACTGTCAGTGTTCTTAGGAAGGGAATGCCACAGAAACAGAGGAAATATAAAGCTAACCCCACTTTGTGTTTCATAATCTGGTTTCCCATGCACAGACAGGTCTCTCCACTGATGATTTCTGTTACTCAACACAACTGTGTATACGTAACCAGATATTCATGGTGTGAGTACAAGTGGCTTTTCTCTGGCATTTCTTGTCACAAAGAACTTCTACCAGAAAAGACATCTGAGATTTAGGGCAAGCACTGGGAAAGAGACTCCGGGGAAAGAGG
>NW_008236196.1:3849241-3853977 GCF_000691975.1 Corvus brachyrhynchos | reverse complement strand
AAAACAGAATTTCTATTTAAACAAGGGGGACCTAAAAGCTAGGAGTATGCCTCAGCAAAAAGGAACAAGAATCAATTTGAGATGAGACCAATGCTTTAGTTAAGATAAATAGGCACAAGGACCTGCATGCAAAGCACACAGTTGTTTTCAAATACTGCTCTTCAATATGCTTAGAAATCAAAAGGGAGAAAGTTCAGCAAATGGCAGGCCAAGCTCTCCCATCTCTGTAAGGCTGAATTAGTTCTCTTGGGAGCAGAATTCCTGCTCTGAATACAAACTGCATTCAAACTAAGTTTAAATAGGGAGCTCGGTTTCTGGCGCTGTTCCCAAATATTATGAGAGTAAACTCAATTACACTGATGTTTCATTGTAAAAGTTAGAAATCGTATATGGAGATGTACAAATGAATCCTACATGTCTTCTGCCAGCTTAGCTCTATACTCCAGCCTCTGGCAGCCAAGAAGAGAGCCAGTATCAGCAGAGGGGAGGGCATGGCCACACAGCTGGGGGCCCAGGCAGAACCATAGTGCCAGCAAGTGTTCCTACACCCAGACTAACCTCTCATTCTTTTTATCCCTTCCAGAGAACCCTATTTTGAACTATCTTCTGCCTGACCACCAAAGGAAGGTGGTGGACAGGCTCTCCACCAGCCTTCCACTCACTGTGACTGCCAACATAGTAAGCCATGAGGACTACTGGAAGAGGTGCTGTATCGAGCGCTGGCAAGTGTGTGATGTCTCCAACTATGGAGACAGCTGGAAACGGATGTTCTTTGAACGTCACCTGGAGAACATTCTGAAGTTTTTCATCCCCAGCACCACGGACCCCAAAAAGGTCCTAGAGCTCGTCCCGCTCTGCAAAGGCTATGTGCGGAAACTGGAGATTGATCAGTTCCTGCCACCTGTGCGGGTGGATGAAAAGGAGGAGAGCAATGACCTCGCTGACACAGAGGAGGATGCTAACTTTAATGAGGCCTACACGCATCACTACGACCTGAAAGATCTCATTACTGCTCTCCCTCACCTTGAAGAGCTTCATCTCACTTACGGTGTGAAGAGCTGTGGCATGAACTTTGAGTGGAGCCTCTTTAACTTCACTGAGCAGGACTGCTTCAGCTTGGCTGCTGCCGTGAAGATGTGCCATAACTTGAAAGTAATATACCCCAAACTGAACCTAACTCCCTCAGCTAGATCTTCAAATTGCCTGTGCATAGAAATACAGGGACCAGTTTTGCTTGCTGGTAACACCCTTCCTTTTGCAAGTTACAGAGTCTGTCAGAGTGCAGAGATGTTAACCTGCTGGCCTGGTGCTGAGTATCTTGTTCTGCCATGTCCTTGTTAGAACAGGTTGTCAGAGGATCAGTGAGAAAAATACTTGCTCCCACAAAACTTGTTGCTTGTAGCATAAGGGACAGCAGCACTCCACTGTGCTAACTCCTCATGTAGTTCTGGGAGGGAGGAGAGGAGAAGTCCAGAGGGAGCCTTTCATAAGGAATTTTTGGTAGTTTTGCTCAGTAAATACATGTCAGCCTCTCCCAGAGGAGCAAAGACCCCCAAGAAGAGCATGGGGAAACACTCACACTTACCTTAGAGCAATGAGGGATTTTCCTCCTAAGCACTAACAATATCTTCAGCTCTGTGGGAACTGCAGTGCAGATACTCAGCCCCCCCAAAACAGCAACGGGCATTGCTATCCAGAGTGGAGCCAGAGTGAGCTGCATGTACTCCCCACAGATCAGCAGGCTTTGGGAAATATGTCTTCACGGCTTCCAGAAGAGAAATTACCTCTCTTGTGACTATTAAGATGCCCTGGCCACACAGGACATTGCACTGTGGTTACCACTGGTGCACATGTTCATTCAGACAGGTTTGACTGTGAACTGGAGTGGGTTCTGCTGCTAGTTGCTGCAAGCATTTGGACAGCTTTATCTTGCTTTAATTTAGCCCCCAGTGAGAGATCTTTTGCAGTCAGAGGAGGGGAACACGCATTTCCAGGAGACAAATCCTTTTTCCCTAGAATAGGCATGGGACATCAGTGGCATGCCCTGCTTGATGGAAGTATCTCCCCACTGAGAAAGCAACTACTTGAGCCTGCTAGCTAAAGGTGTCTGAAGTGAAGGGAGATGAATCCTGTCTGGTGGACCATAGGTTTAGCTCCCTGAGGGTTAGGGACAAAGCTCAGTCCAAAGCAAGTGCTTTAGTGACCCTGGGTTTTATGCCCACAGGTTTTCAAGCTGACACGAAGCAAAGTGGACGATGACAAGATCAAGCTCCTGGCCCGTAACTTGCTGGATCATCCTTGCCTGTTGGAGGTGGACTTGTCCCACAATCTCATCAGGGACAACGGGGCACAAGCTCTCGGCAAGCTGATCAGCCACAGCAGATTAGAAACCCTCAATCTGTGTAACAACCAGATCTGTCACCTGGGAGCTCAGGCTCTTGCTCAAGGCCTGGCTGAGAGCTCCACCCTGACCTCCCTGAATCTGCGCCTCAACTTCGTGGAGGACAAAGGCGGGGAGGCGATCGGCCGTGCCCTGCTGACCAACACCAGCCTGAAGTCCCTCCATCTGGGAAGTAATAACCTGTCAGAGCCAACCACTGCAGTGTTCTCCCAGGTCCTGGCTCAGAACACCACTCTCACAAGCATCAACTTCTCATGCAACCACCTGGGGCTGGTAAGAGAAGCCTCTTCTCCCTCCCTCTGTGAGCCTGCGTGGTGGCCTTGCAAAGCAGATGCTGAGCCTGTCTCAAAGCCACAGAGGCAAATGCATCCCTCACTTTGCATTCTTGCTAGGATAACAATCAGTTGTGTGCAGGGAAGAGACTAGCAGATGTGAGGAAGGAGAAGGACATCTTCTGTGCATGAACATGCATTTACCTCACTCGTTACATCTAGCTCTGTTCATAGGGCTGAATCTATCTTTGAGGCTTTGGGCTTTTGGGCAGAGAGGGGTTTTCCCCCCAGGAAACTGAAAACCAGGAAGCATGTCTGGGAAGAATCACAGACGCTTCGCACACGTGAGCGTAGTTAATGATAGGCGGCATGAGATAAGGGTCTCACGCATATCCTCTGTGCTTTGGATCTGCTGTGCCATCTGTCACTCAGCAGCACACAGATAGTGTCACCCTTCCCAGAATTTCTCCTGTCCATCACACGCTCAGAGGAGACTGTTAGAAAATTGGCTTGGTTGTTGAGCTTCTCTAACTCACCCTGCGGCCCTGGAGCGGTGCGGTGGGTCAGGGGTGTCGTGTCTGTGTGCTTGTAAGTGGCTCCTAAAACACAGGCTTACATTTTCTAGACAGAAGAGCATCCACAGATCTTACTACATCCCTAAGAGCTGCAGTATGCAACATGCCCACAAACCAGACCGCTTCTCTTCTGCTGATTAAAAAGAGCTTTAGAAATCTGAAACTAGACAGCCAAAAGCAATCATGCTGGCTTTTAAACTTTCTGCGCTGCCTCAATTATTCTCACTGTCAAATAAAGAGACAGCAAGACCAGCTGTCCCTGCTGGCAGGAAGATTGGCATCAATGTGTTTGACAAGGGTTTTAAAAGGATTTGATGGCAGAAAACCTTTTGTGAGTTCTGAGTTTTATGGTCCGGGATGTGGAAAACCATTTGAGTCTAATGATACAAGGGGGCAAAGGTTGGAAAGGATAGAAGGACTTTTGTTTAGTAAATAATAATCTCTGTGTTTAGCATCTTCCTTCTGATGAGCTCTCCTGTTACCCATTTGTGAAGTTTCATGGCAGCCCAAAAGCTGGCTGGTAGTATTATCTTCAGGAAAATTGGGGGTTTTGCTAGAGATGCATTCAATTCTGACCTCCATACCCCATTAAAAAGAGACCTCTTCCCAGTCCTTTTTGCACTGCCCTTTTTGGCAAAAGGGCTAAGAGGCAGGGTGTTGGGATGAGGGGACCATCTGGATGGAGGATATGGGGCAGGAGATGTATTTGGTACCTGAAAGAGAACAGCAACAGCGGGAAAAAGTTCAAATTGTCACATCCCTAAATACAGTGCTTCATGGAAGGGGGGGGGGAATGTCTCAGAGCGAGTTGCCTCCCTAAGGCTACATCACATTTTCTGTCCCATGCAGGCTGGTCTTAAGTTACATGAGATATTCCCCTCAGGAAAGCCAACCCAGCCTGGGAAATGGCATCCAGGCAGAAAACTGCCAGTACTGGGACTCTCACCACTGCCAAGATGAGGAGCAGCCCTCTAATCCATTTGTCCCCAGCCAGCAGTAAGCTGAGGGAGCAGACTCCTCTCAGGTTATCATTGCCAGACGTGCTGTTAACCAGCCTGAGCCTGAGAACTCCTGACATCGTACCCAGAGGGACTCATTAGCATGTGTCATATCACAGCGAGCTACATAAGGTTACACTCCTCCTCTGCACTTCTGTGAGCAACATTTTGGACGTGGGTGAAGGCCTTTATCCCTTTTGGCACCATCTCATGCACTTCCAACTGACAGCAGCAGAAGTTGCCCTGGGGAGGAGGGAAAAGGAGCAATACACTTCTTTTTTGGATGTCCTCCTTTAACCATCCCCTCTCATCCTTTTGCAGGATGGTGGGAAGCAGCTGCTTGAAGGGCTGGCAAACAACAAGACTTTGACCAAGCTTGATCTCCGCCACACAGAGGTGGAACAGGAGACTGGTTTCCTCATTCACCAAATTGTGTGGGCCAATCGGGAAGCAGCGAGGCTGGGATCTCTGCAGCACCCCACTGCTGAAC
>NW_008236196.1:3847036-3849135 GCF_000691975.1 Corvus brachyrhynchos | reverse complement strand
GCTGCCACAGCAGCCTCCCCCAGACCCCCATCATCCAACCTGAGACTTAATTGGAGACAGACATTAGATCTCAAGACACTGTAGTGGCACCACAGAGCAATCTGCCCCTTAAGCCCTCTCTCTCACTGCGCCCTAAATCTCACCTCCTGTGATGCTTTTATATGCTCCAGCAGCAAGCTTTCTTCAGGCAACTGAATATTGTTCCACCTGTAAAGCAGCTAAGATGAAGTCTCTGCCACCTAAATGGTCTAGTCCAGACCTAACTTTAAGGTTTTGCTGAGGAGGATGTGAGAGGCACAGAGGATGGAGGGAATGTTGTTTCTAGTTCCTCAGCAGCTTTTTCTGGCTATTGCTCTGCTCAATAATCTATTTGTATTTATAGTAAAATCTGTCTGGAGTCTGATATGGGTGGTGAACAGTAAATAGAAATAAATTCAATAAATCAAGAGGTCTTACCACCATGGTTTCCTGCTTTGGGTTGCTCTGCTTTTGATCAGTGCTAGCCTGCTTTGCAACAGGTGAATTCCTTACAACCAGATGCTTACCTTACCTACTAGTGCTCTTCTGTGCAAACCTGTCCAAAACAATCTCTGTTCTGCATAACTTCAAGCTAGAGGGGTCCTTTCAGGACTGCTGGCCCACATAGCTCACAAGTTTGAAACAGTGCAGCTTCCTTGGGCTTGGAGCAAAATGGAGCAGCTTCCTTTTGCTCTACAGGCTGTGGTCACCTGAGGATGGGACAAGGCACATGCTTGACTGAGTCGGTCCTTTGACCACCCTGCTCAGGAGATATCAGGGAATTAAGCAAGCGGGTTGACTGCCATCCCCTCCTGCTCTCTGAGCAATGCAGGAGCTTCCCATGCCTCCCAGCCCGGCCCAACACCAGTGCTCACAGACCCACTGCTGGCAACCACCTCAGTGAATCATCTGAAACTTTTATTACACCGATTTGGTTTACAATCTTTGTACTTTGATATTTCCAACAAAAAAGGCAACATTGTGATATACTGTTTGTACATATATAGAGAGACAGACAGAGCTAGATCATATTGACAGAGTTGAAAAGTAAAAACTGTTTCCCAGTGTTCACAAAAGAATTTATTCACCACGTACCCGCTTCTGCCTTGCCCTGCCTGATGGATACAGACACCGACGGTGCCACCGGCCCCTGGCCAACAGGACCTTTACCTGCACTGTGTCACGCCCATATAGATCAGAAAGGATGGAGTGCGAGGCTGCCCTGACAGCAAGGGCCACACAAGGGGTGCTGACAGGGCTCAGCCCCAAGCCCTCACAGGTTTGTGTAGCTCCCTTCCCAACTATTGATGGATGCTCCAGGGGCTACGTCCAGAAGAATTCCTAACCAGCAGTAGCAGCTGTGAAACCTCCCTACCTGGGCATCTCCCACTACTTGTTTCCCATCCTCGAGACCGAGGTATTGAATATACTTAATTTATTTTTATTTGCATTTACAAAATATTTTCACTGGATGACACACCTCAATGAGATGAGAACTCATGTTCAGAAACAGCAGAAACGACCCAGATCAGCATCAGGCTGATGAAGCAACAGCTCCAGCAGCGAGGGTGGGGGTTTAATGGGGATGGCCTGGTCCTAGGCAAGCCTGCCTGTAGCTCCAAGGACAGGGCTGCAGCTGGTCAGCCAGTTGTGCAATGAAAGCTCATGCTTGGAGGGCAGCAATGAGATCCTGCAGCCATGCTAGCAGACACATGAGGAGGAATTGGCCACCAAAGCCAGTCAGGACAAGGGAAGGAAAGAAAACAGCTTGGGAAAACATGTCATCACCAGATAAACTGCTGACTTGCTTTCCAGGATATTCACTGCTCGTTTTCTTGCAAACAGCTGAGACTATTAACACCACTTAAGCACCCTTCAAACCCACTCCTGGGCTGCCACACCCAGGAATGCATGGACAGATAGCAGTAGCCTGGAGAACTACTCTTTGCCCTCTCTCCCATCAATCTCTTGGCCAAAAAGCAAAGTCCAAACCAAGCAGCCTGCACCACTTGCTCACACCCAAGAGCAACAGTCAACTATCTGCCAGTCTGCAAGGGTTGAAACCATTTCAAACGCCACGC
>NW_008236196.1:3846539-3847005 GCF_000691975.1 Corvus brachyrhynchos | reverse complement strand
TCCTGCTGTTGCTGCATCACTTGTCAGCTCCAGGTCCAGTTACCACAGGGTGGGCAACTGGTAACTCTGTGCTGAGTACAGGGCCAGAATGGATCCCTTAGCTCTCCCATGAGCTTTATCTCCAAGGGGCACTGGCAGGCTTTGAGGAGGGGGGGGTCATTTGTGGGCCTCCATCTAGAGGAGGTAATGAGCTTGGGTAGTGCCACCACCCACCAACGCAGCATGAGCAACACTCAGAAGAGGGACCCCAGTCAAGCTGGGAGCATCCCCCCACCCATGGGTCTGTGCCAGAGAGACCAGGAGAGACGGGGTGGCCGGAAAGTAAAGAGGGGGAATGACACGAGGGCTTGCACTTGGGCTGTGCCGGTGGGTGTCCCACTGGGCTGGAGCAGGGGCACCCGGCTGGCTCCCTCCCGCAGCAGATGGTGAGGCCGGATTCTGCTGCTCTGAGCAGAGCGCACACGGC
>NW_008236196.1:3828407-3846201 GCF_000691975.1 Corvus brachyrhynchos | reverse complement strand
TTCTGCTGCTCTGAGCAGAGCGCCCCCGGCAGCAGGAGACAGTGGCCAGCTTCCCAAGCCTGGCGGTTTCTGCTCACAGAGACGCAGGCATCGATTCGCAAGGTGTCACACTGGCATATGTCACAAACAGGATGGCAGGTTGATTTCCAGCACCGACTGGGGGAGGAGGAGCAGGCTGCCACAACGATGAGCACAGGCTGTGCACAGAAATGGTTGCTGTGTTCAGCCTCCCTTTGCTCCCATGGAGCTGGATTTGTCCAGGCTGAGCTGTCCCTGCCTGTTTGGAACCTGCTGGTCCTCTGCACAGTCAGCCAAGGTGCTGGTGGATGGGGTTCCACAGCACAGGGGAAAATGGGGGTCCTGTGCACTGCCTCTGGGACAGCATAGTGGGGTGAGGAGGAAACAGCACGCCTCTAAAACACAGTGCCAACCACTCCTGGCCTGAAATACACCCAGACAAGTGACACAAGCTCTCCCGATCGCTAGGGACCCAGCGCTGTATTCATCAGCCCTACAGCACCCGTGCCTGGTGTGCAGCAGCTTCCCTCCAAACTCAATCACCAGCTAGCCCCATGTACCACCCTGCTGACAGGGCACTTTTGGCTAACCTAGATCCTTTCATTCTTCTTCAGTTGCAGTGAAGAGGGATGAAGCCTAAGCTCACGTGGCTGGGAAGACGGGAAGTGGCGCAGAGCCAAGCCCTGCATCGGCTTCCCTAGGTGGAGGGGACGGCTCAGAAATGAAGCGCTCCTCCTCCCTACAGGGTATGCCTGAAATAGCCAGGCTTGTCAGAGCCCTGTCTCTGGCTGTGATGGATTAGCCTCTCCAAGGCACAAGGCAATTTATTCATTAGTGACATTTACACCTTGTGGCTGCATTACCATCGTGGTTGGTGACACGTGCTCGAGCTGTCAGCGCTGGGCTTGGAGGCGACATTGCTGCTCCAACAGTGCAGCGAGACATGGCCTGGGCACTTCAGCTTAGGAATACCTCCTGCCCGTCTCCTCAGCCAGAGCCTGCACGGATTGCTTTGAAAGCCCACTCTGTTCCTGAGCTTCTCCATCAAATGCCCTGCTCCGTTTCCTCCCCACCCTCTCTCCTTGCAGCACCGTTGCTCCAGCACCGCATCCTCCTGCCCCATTTTGCCTTCTGTCTCCTGTAAAAACCACTGCCTTTGCAAAGCCTTTTACAGCTGTTCTCAACCAGCCCTCTTCTTCCCGTGTCTTGCCAAGCATTCACATGCTATTCTGCCCTCTATCAGCTGCCCTCGGCCCCAGCAGAGAAGCACAGAGCCCGTGTCTGGAGAGTTCTCCAGCAGACATGCTGCTTTCACCACGATGCTGTCCCCTGTCCTGGACTGCCACAATAGCTGACCTGTCTCTCCTCTCCTCCCTGGTCTGGAGACCAGGACCACCAAAACATCAAGACCTTCTGTTTTCTCACTTCAGACAAGTGCCGTGAAATTCTCTGGGAAAGCAAAAGTGATGCCAAAGTGAAGCCAGGATGTGCTGTGGTTGCTCTGCACCAAGCAAGCGGTGGGCATGCCAGGGCAGGGAGCACTGCTGGAAGGCTGTGAACAGGCAGGGTATGGTGAGGTCTGGCCACCAGCATGCCTGTGGTCATCATGCATCTGCTGGCATTTCATGGCTGGCCCATGGCACCCAGCAGAGAGGGGATCAAAATGATGTGAATGCACAGCCTCAGAGGAGTTCAGGCAAGGGAAGTGCTTTGGCTAGCTCAGAGGAATGATACTTCGCACATCGGGTTTGGGGAGAGTGAGAAGAGCTGGAAAGCATTGTCCAGGGAGCAGATCCGGCAGCTCTCCAGTTTCAGGCAGCCAGCAATGGATCAGCTTGTTCTCAAACATAGCTTGCTCCATGCTTTTATCCCTGCTCCCTGCCACTCGCTGCAGCAAATGTGACACTTCACACCATCTCTTCACAGAAACCAGGTCGGGAGTTTCCTCTCACGAGGAACAAGCAATGCTCTGTCACCCTGAAAAAGCCCTTGCCCCAAGGCTGGGTGGGTGTCACCACACCAAAGCCACAAACATATCACCCCTCTGCAGGGCCACAGATCCCAGCTGTGCAGGAGCACGCAGAACCCCACCCTGCCACATGCGGGTGGATGGCCATGTCACACCTCCAGGGGCAGAGAAAGATCTTAAACTCCGGCCTCTGTTTCTGACCAACCAACCCCACTGCAAAGCCACAGGGCCACCATCCTGATCTGCCTTGAGCATTCCTTCTCTACCAGCACAGCACATTACTAACAGAGATGGATAACCCAGATAACCCACATTATCACCAAAAATCCTTTTTTTTTTCAAGCAAGGAAGAGCAATGTCTCGCAGCTGTTAAGGCCTTCTAGTTGCATTTCAGTTTGAAAAAGCTGTTGGCATTTCCAAAGTGAAATCCTGTTATTTTGGGGTCTAGTTGTCACCACTGTTTGCCCAGTCAGCTGAGCAGTGCTGCTCCATCAGACACACTGCTACTCTCACTCCCCTGTGCTCAGCCCCTGGGGACAGGCTCTTCCTGGGGGCAGGTGCAGCACAAACAGAGCCCACCAGCTTCTGCCAGGGCTGAGCAGGAGGTGATGCCTGCTTTCAGTTGATCCTCCCTTTGCATCTGCTTCTGGAAATGTGCATAGACTCAGGCTTGGGATTTCCCAAACTTTCACCCTGACTGGTCCATGGGCTGCCATCCAAAGTCTGAATTCATGTCACGGCAGCTGACGGCGCTGCTAATGGACGTTGGGACCATGGGACTGATACAAAGTACTACATCACCTCACCACATTCTAGCTAGGCTTTTTCTTTCACTAATGTGAGTAGCTAAGATCGCAGAAGCAGCTTGTGCTGATGGAGAGTGAAAGAACCTCATGTGTCTGTATGTGAAGTTATTTTGTTCTACAAAATCCACTAAATTATAATCACAGTAGGTGATCCATCCATTCACAGAGTTCGAAGGACTGGGGAGGGTTCAGGATGGGTACCAATTTCTCACAAGCTTCATTTCCCCCAAATGAAGTTTATAAAAACCAAACAAATGAACAAACAAAATGGCCCACAAAAAGAGTCTTCCTGGGGAATGGGGGAGGAATAAAACCCACTTAGCTTTCCAGCAGCCACTGTGCTTATTCTCAGTGCTGGATGGCCATGCTGCACATTGTAATGGGCTCCTGAAAATCTGGCAGCTTCTGGAAGAGTTGCATAGGTGGATGATATACCTTTTAGTAGAGCCTGTTTACCAGCCGCAGGAAGAGGAGCTTGTTGAACTCCACAGGGAAACTGTCCCTCCCCCAAGACAGACATGAGGTAAGGAGGGAAGGAGGAAGGGCAAGCCACGAGGCCATGGGTCTTGCAGGTTCAGTTCTGTCCTTGGGACCTCTTTTCCCTCAGAGATGGAAAGGCTACGGTCCTGTGGGAGAAGGCTCCTCTCCCAGTGCTGTGGAGGTACTGTGGAGGTCAATTTGCTTGTTAGCTTGCTTTTGAGGGAGTTGATGAGATCACATCCATAGGCATAACGTTCCCCTTGGTGGAGCAGCTGTGATGGAGGCAGTAGAGCAGAACAATTCAACCCACTGCTTGTAGAAACTACAGATATTCAACATTCATTCGTGTTGGCTAAGTCCCAACACAAACTCTATGCATCAAAGCAACACTGTGACAGATCAATTTTTCTGGACTCAAGGATGGACCCCTCGGAGGAGCTGCTAAGCCAACCTCACATTAGTATAGTACCACTGGCTTCAGTAAAATTACACTAGCAATGAACATAGCCCATTAATTTCTACCTGAAGTGCGACTATGCCCTCTTTCCACTTTTTCCAGAATGCCCACAGGGAAAACAACCATAGGCAGGCTCAGCCCCAAGTCCCCACTGGAGTCCCAGGTCCCATGAACCAGCCTTTGGTCCCACGCATACCTGGTCCAGTGGAGAGTGTAGGCCCAAGTGCATCACAGGAGGCAGCAGCACCAGACAGAGCTATCACTTAAACTGTGTCTCATTTCTGACATTACCTGGATCCAGATCACATTGCTACAGACTTTATTCTAACCACTGAATATAAATGAAACATGATCAGAAGGACACATCCCAACTTGAGACTTACAACTCTTTGGCAACACAACATCTTGGTGGTGGTGTAGCATTTCAGACCCAGTCCCTACAGCGACTGCAGCAGAGTAGGAGCACACTGCAGCAATCTGTATGCTGCTAAAGGCAGCACCCTGGTGACATTAGACAGCAGTACTGAAGCTGTGGTTGGAAAGGCTGGAAGGAGACCTTAAAAGGCATTATTCGTCCCATCTGCTAATCAGCAGGTGCTGTTTTACTGGCATTGGATGCTACATAACTTTCTTAAACTTCCACTTAATAAACCTTTACCTGCAGTTCTCTCTCCATGGGCATCCATCAGTTATTAAACATCTCTGCAGCCTCTTGAGTGAATGGACAACAAAGAGGGCAGAGACCAGCTGGATCCCTAATGTGCATTTTATAGGGAGTAGAAAGGAAGGGGGGTGCACTTGCTTGACAACAGATGAACAGCAGCTTCCTCAGCCCTAATATTGCGCATTTGCCTGGAAGGCCTGGCCTTGGCCATAGGCTCAGATCTCCTCTCCCCACCCTAACAAATGCTCCTACAGCTGCTCACCCTGACAGGCCTCTCTGAAACCTCCCTCCTTGGTGTGGAGTGAGACATGACACACAGTGGGCTCAAAGAAGTACCACTTGGCTGGTTGGTGTCATTGACAGGTTCTGCACAAGCAAAGGGCTAGGCACTATCTGGGAAGCTTCCACGGTGCTGAAAGATAGATAAATGGGTGGTGATGTGTCTTGATGATCATCTAATCCACAGCTTCTCACACACTCCTCTCTCTCTTTCTCTCTCTCTCTTTTTCTCTAGTTCAGAAAAGCTGGAGAGCTTTTAAGTACCTGACAAGTATACTGACAGCAACTGGAAACACCAAATAGCCCACACTCATTGTCCAGCCTTGCAGCAGTAAGGACTCAGCCCTCTTCTGGGTTGCATTAGCACCGTGAAGGGCCACAAAGAGGAACTGGTAGCATTCTTGCCTCCCTTTTGGTATGTGAGGAAAGCCTGCTGCTGAGTGCAGTGCTGAGCCTGACTCTCAGCCCATGGAAAGCTGCAATGTTTGAATGATGTATGGAAAAAAACAAAGCCATCTGACTGCAGAGATCCTCCCAGTTATTGCCCCCATCATACTGACAAGCATCCAGCTTTGACCTTCCCAGAGGGTGATGTGTGCTGCCCTGCTTTCCTTGTGTAAGAGGCCAGCAGCTCTGTATACTCCACTCACTTTGAGAGATCTTCTGCACCAGAAATGAGGACACAGCCACCCTGACAGACCAAGGCATTGCTTGCACATTTGGTCCTCTCCCCTTGCCTGGGCCAGGCTCAGAGCAGGAGTGACATACTCACTACACAGTGAAAACTTCTGCATCGCCACTCAAGCCAGGGTCTGGTGAGGGAGATCAAGACTCTGGGATTGGTGAAGAGAAGGCTACAGATAATAGGCTTGCTTGTGTCAGGAAGGCCATGAGAAAAAAGAACAGAGCGAATTAGACTCACCAGTCAAAGGAGGAGAAGTAATGGGATTAAGATACAACAGGGAGAACTCAGGTTAGATATAAGGGAGAAGGCTATCCTGAGAGGAGCAGATTGGGCCATCGAATGACCTGCCAAAGGAATCATCACCACCAACACGGGTACAGCAGAGAGCAGACACAAGTCTCAGGAAGAGCAGACACCTGACCAGTGCTGGGTGACGTGTATGTGCCAGGAGATGGGACCACTCCACCATGGAGAGGCTGTGCGCCAGAACAGGGACAGGCCATCTCTGGGTATCTGTGCTCATAGCCTGAGCCATAAGGAGAATTATAGCAGCTGCCCTTGGCCCAGGGCACTACGGTCTCTCAACAACCCTTAGGAGGAAACCCTCTTTGCCAGCAGTGTCCCATGCCAGGAGACAGAAGGGAGAGCCCAGTTTTCTGCTCTGAACTTTCCTGCCTGACTAGACATGCCAGGATGAACCCTAGTTTCAGTCTCTCCTCTTCAGCTCCACCACTTCTATGTCAAGCCACCAGGCAGCTCCTGTCCCTGTTGCCCAGTCCTGCTCCCCTACCATGTCCAAGTGCACCATCCCCCTTTCCTGAGCCTGATGCAGGGCACAAATGTCTTCCCCCTTGAGAGAATGGAATTGGATAGACCAGGGGGGCAGCTCTACCAGGTGCATTGGGGTAGCAGGGCCAAGAATATGAGGGAGGGGATCTCTGAGAAATCCTGGCATGCAGTGGGGAACACTGGCTAGAGAGGTCCCACTTCTCAGGGTACTGTGGGTCTGGAACAGCCACAGACAGCAGCATTGGGACTTCAGCTGGGACCACAGCTGGGACCTGGCTGCAGCTGGCACCATATACATGGGGAAGGTGTTCAGCAACAGGAGGACTGTATGGATCCTTCAGGTCAGAACAGCAGCTGTGCCTCAAAGATCCACCTGGATAGACCACCTCCAGAATAAGATTTCATAGGTGAAAATGGGGCCAGAGGAACAAGGCAAGGCATTCCCATGGAAAGCCCCAGAAAGAACCAAGGACACAGTGCCTGAAACTCTGCTGCAGGTGCTAAAAGCCGGGGGCGCACAGAGACCCTGCTAATCTGTCCCTATTGTGAAGACTGTCTGCCCCAGGGAACTAAAAGGCCTGCCAAAACTTAGATAAATCCATCTGTCCATGGCACCTTGGATGCTGGAGATAGAAAGATGAGCCATTACAGCCTAATTTAAGCAATGTGCAGGAGACTTCAAAGAGAACACATCAGGAAGGACATGTGGGGATCTCATTCCTCACTAATGACCCGTTGCAGCTCCACTGTCTCAATTCACTGGGACATACAGGCACACGCCATTATCTCCCCAGAGTCACGGGAACACTGAGCATTGGCCTTGGCTTACATTAGGCCCTTGGAGAGAGAAGCATGAGTGCACAGCAAGCCAAATGTCATTACTAAGCATGGAAATCCCAGGGCTGCTTTCGCCCAGTCTGAATCTGTGCCAAAAATAATGAGAACAAAACGCAGAGAGGGATGTGCCCACACCGGAGACCTTATGCTTCTCTGTCCTCCAAGGGACCCTCTTCTTTAAGCCAGCATCTAGCTCTGGTAGTGAAAGTACGGGCAGATGCTAAGACAGAATCATAAACACAGTGAGATTTTAAGGAACTTCAAACCACCGCTGTTTGTAGTTCAGCACCTGAGATCCAGGAGGACAAGGTGACTCGGAGGGCAAGAGACACTAACCAGGATACGCAGGGCATGAAGAGCAGAACAGACTGCTCTGGGGAAAAGACAAGTGGAGCCCTACAACACCCACAGGTGCTGACCACTCCAGGCTTGCCAGCAAGACATGACTTTCAGAAGAGGACCAGTGTGGTACACGGGTGCATTTGCAGCCTCCTCAAGACCTGGGAGGCAAAGCAGTACGGCAGCATGATGAGAGAGACAGACTCCTCATTAATAGCTGGCAGGAGGAAGACGGCTGGACAAAATACAGTGCCTCACTGTTTGCCCTTCTGCGACAGATGGGGAGGCAGACACCAAGCTCAAATGCCCAGGTGCCAATGGACTTGCCCTTGTCACCCAAGACCTGCTGCTCTTAGCTGTTGTTCGCCCCAGCTGATGAGGGAAGCGGGGTGAGGCTGAGGAGTAGTGCTGTCTGGAGAAATCGCTGCCCGATTTGGCATGCACTCCCCCAAAGAGCTGACTGGAAAGGAGACAGCTTTTCTGAGAACAAGGACATGAGACCTGGGGATGTGTTGCTGAAGGAGGAAAAGCTGGGTGTCTGCATGCTGCAGACACTGATGCAGCTTCAGTGACACAAGGGCTCTTTGCCCAATGTCACTGAGATCCTTTCCAGCAGGGTGGAAGGGACAGCACAAAGCTCAGAGCAACCTGCCCTGACAAGAGCAAGGCAGAAGAATCCAGTAGCTAATGAGCTACACAGAAGTCACCTCACTTCTCACAGCCTGACACCTCCCTGCAAAAACCTCTGTCATGCAAAATATTGAGTTTTAATCAGGTTCTCCTCTAATGTATCCCTGGCCTCTGTTCTACAGAGCAGCCCTCTTGGCAGATGCCTCCCGCACAGGTCCTGCACCAATAGCGGGGTCCCACAGAAAGGGAATCCTTGTGCTGCTCCTCCTTTCCCAAGCCCAGGTTCCCAATGCTCCAGCATGCTTTTGCATTTGTCCCTCCTATCCCCTCAGAACTCTCAGCCAAAATGAGGCTTCCAGGAGCCTACAGCTCAGAGACCCCAGCCACAGGCCCAGCTGGATCTCATGCAAAATTCACTCCTGCAGACATGCACCAACCTGCTGCTCCATTATCAATAGGTGAACTGCAGCTGAACCTACCAGAGACTTCCTTGATGCTTGGCTGAACCAATTAGCACTCACTTCAAAGCCAGGAAGGGTCCCCAGCCACTTGATGTGCCACCTGATACCACGATGTCTGTCCCAGTGCCATCCTCTTCCCCTTCCCCAGCTCACCAGGGGCCTCCCATTTTCTCTTTCCAGCTGAGCCCTTCTCCAGCAAACACACCAGCAGCACTGCAGATCTTTGCTCTTTGCTCCATCTGGATTTGCACATTCATCCCTTCCCCAGTGCTGCATGCCCAAACAGAAAACCCTTTACCAAGGGGATGCTGACTCACAGCTGGCACGCCGAAGCTTCCTAAGGAGCTGAGCCTGGGATCCTCTGGAGGCAATGCCATTCCCAGCAGTGAGAACAAAGTAACAGTCGGAGCATGGTCTAAAAAAAAAAGTGGGGAGGGTGGGGAATGGTCAGGGGGGAAGGGGAAGAGCTGGATTTGTGGCTTTCAGCCTTTGCTCTAACCTTCCGCTCAGCTCCATGCGCCTGGGTACCCCTGACCTTCCGTCACAGGCAGCGACACCCTGCTCCCAGGGACCCGTTCTCCTCCCCTCTGTGAGGGGTCTTGCTCCAGTGTGGGAAGCAGGGTGGGCAGAGGTGCAGCGAGGTGCTTTTTGGTGGCTGCTGGTTCCTTGGAGCACGAGCCAGCCTGGAGCCAGGGCTGGGAGCCAAAGCCACCCCCTCCCTGCATCGGGCCTGTCATTTTATTCCCCCCTTTGGGTCTTGATACCATGAATTACGGTTCTGCGGTCGGTTTGGTTGAAATTTTTTTTTTTTTTTGCATGTAGTCTAGAGTTCTGTGCCGTGTCAGGGGGAGCATCAGCATCCAGCCCTCTGGGAGGTCAGAGCCACAGAGGGAGAAGCTTTTGCTGGCTGCTGGAGCAGGATGCCATGTCCACTCCATCCTGATGTCCTCCTAGGCTACCCCCCTGTGCTCTGCTTCCCAAATCCTGCACTGGCTCAGGCCAGGCAATGGACAATGAGATCTCACCGCCTTCTGCTTTCACAGTGAGGTCTCCACGCAGGACCCATTGCGATGGAGGTGACGGTGGTCGTGGTTCAGGCAGCCTTCGTTGCGGTGTACAATGAGGACGGGGAAGTAGAGGGCATCCTGATAAGGAGGGGGGTCTTCCTCCTCCACAGTCACCTGGCTGGAGAGGCGTGTCTGCTCGGTGGGGCAGCTCTGCTCGTTCAGGCTGCCACTCCGGCTCTGCCAGAGGCAGCTGCGGCGCGAGCCGTACAGGCGGCCCAGGGAGAAGCGGCTGCTGCTGAAGGGAATCCTGGGACTGCCATTGCAGATGCTCAGAGCACTGCGGGAGAAGATGGAGGAGCTGCTTATAGTCCTGTGGCACCGCTCACAGTTCTGCCGGTAGCCCCCGTAGCGGCAAGCAGAGTAGCTGGTGCAGCTGGAGAGCCCCACCAAGTCCATCAGGACTGCTTCCGAGTAGCTGGGCACCAGCTGCTGGTTGGATCGTATGTGCCACTCCAGCTCGGTGCTGTCCACCGTGTTGACACGGGGCATCCTCCGGCAGAAGGAGCGCTCCTCGGCCGGTGTCACTGCCACGTAGTCGAACCCAAAGAGTTTTTCCACGTGGTAATGGACATAGGAAGTGCGGTACTCATTTAGCACCCGCAGGGGCCAGGATAGGGTCAGCAGAGCTGCCACCCAGAAGACGTAGTGAGATACGTACCAAGGCAGGTTGTCTGGGTCGGAAAAGGCCACCATGTATTCCTTGAAGTCCACATTTTTGAGGTGCATCCCCTCCCTGGCCTCCATGTAGTCGTCTAGGCCCTCGTTTTCCGTGAAGAAGCGGGCCCGCTGGGTCAGATAGGAGTTCTCGGACTCCACATTGGCAAAACTGAAACACTTGGTGAAGCGGAGCCGTGTGGCTGGGTAGCTCTCCAGGTCAATGAGGTCCTTGGAGATGTCCTTAACTCCACAGTTGGAATAATCAAACTCAGCCTCTGCCACGTGGGTGTTGACTCGCTCGTGGTACACTTGGGTGGTGGTGTAGGCGTCCCCGTTGCGGTAGCGGGTAACCTGCCGAGTTCTGCGCACGTAGTGGTAGCTGATGGCCTTCCACCAGATGCAGGGGGTTGCCTGCTGCATCCGCTGCACACGCTCGTGCACACTCTCCACGTCTACCTTGTACTGCAGCTCGTTGCGTGTGTAGCAGTGCCAGCACTCCACCAGGTACACCACATAGAGCATCACCAGGAAAGCCAAGGGGATGTAGACGTAGCCGTTGGAACAGGGGCTGTCATGGTACATCATGGACTTGCCCTTGTAAGCACTGTCAAAGGTCAGCCGGGTCACCTTGGTGACGTGGCACCAGGTCATGGCTCCCATGCAGCCATACATGAGGAGGGACAGCAGCAGGCATTTCCAGTGGGACTCTCGGCACAGGGACTTGCTGAGAGACTGCTTCACCGGCCGCTGCTGCTCCGGGGGACCAGGGAGAAGGAGAAAGAAAACAAGAGAGGAGTCAGTAGGCTGCAGCGGCAGGGGAAGGGGAGCAGGCAGCAGGGTGCTGAGGTAGCACCTATAGCTCTGCGAACAAACAGCAGATGCCATGGGGCTCCCGGCCTCGGCGGGCAGGGCAGAGGCCCAGATCTCTCACAGGATGACAGTCATGCAGTGCAGGCAACTGTCACCCCCACTTCCCTTTGTGGTGCTCTGCCCCTCCCTGGGAGACAGAAGGAGCCCAGATGGACATGGGGGAGAGTGGCAGAGGACAGCTCTGTCAGCCACACCCTGGGCATCCCCCTTCTTCAACAGGGAGTAACCCCTACCATCGCCACTTCCCAGGGAGAGGTCATGGAGCACAAGAAAAGAGCCTGGGTGATCTCCTCCACATTCCTCAGCTTTTGCACCCACCCCACCAGCACAGGGTGACGGGGGTCCCCTCTTCTACTGCCTCTGCCCTGTGCATTGAGAATGTCTCCTTTTGCTTCACAGCTGGTTGTGAGTCGTCCCCTCCATCCCTCCCCATGCATCCCAAGCAGCAACTGCAGGTGTGAGCCCCCATTTCCGTTCTCCTCAGGGGCAATGTCAGAGGCTCCAGCTCTAACTGATGTCATCCCACCTAAACCCCTCACCACAGCTCATCCCACTGCACAAGTGTCTCCCCTGCTTCCCAGTAATGACCAACAGCAACATTCCAATTTCTCCCACCGGGGCAGCACAAGCTGCCTGGGGTGCTTGTAAGATGGAGAAACAGACCTTCTGCAGCTGGGAACGTCTGTGTTTGGTAATGACAATTCCCACTACAACACTTGGCAGCCTAAGGAGCTCTGAAGTGCTTCTCAAGTGCTTCATAAACCACACCAATGAGAAAGTACTTTTCCATGATTGAAATGCAGTCACCTCTGGTAGGAGAGAAAGCAAATATGGAGTAACATCCTAAAAAGTGTCCAGGCTGGAAGAGAGGAGCATCACACCAATCTGCAGCAGCAAGGAGGGCAAGAGGCCACTCATAGCTGCTGGCAAATATCCCTGCTTGCACTGGGATTCAGCTGTGACAGCCCACACTTCTGAAAAAACTGCTCTCAGGTCTTTCATGGTGAAGAAAAAGCAAAACTTCAACAACAGGACTTTTTAAAGGGATTGCACTGGTGCCTTTACCATAGGAACAGTGCAGAGTTTCACACAAATCCACGAAAAAACTTGGTTAAGGAAACCTCTGTCTCTCTGCAACACTCTGAGTCTCAAGTATTGACCCAGCTTTGTCTGTGAGATGTAACATTATCCCACCCAAAGAAAGAAGAAGCAAAGAAACTATTTGCTTTCTTACACAAAAGATTTCATCCAGCAATCTCCAAAGGTGCAACCTGAGAGAGGGGGTCAAGAACCCCAGCCTTGCACAGATGCCACAAAACTCACTCAGAGGCTTTGAGCTTTGCTCTCCCTCTGCACCTGCAGGCAGCAGCAGCTCCTGAGATCACCTCCACCGTGGCAGGGGCCAACACCAGCTGTAATGACACCACTCAAGGTGCTGCAGTCCAAGCCTGGCTCCATTATTCTCCACTCCTGAGCACGCTGGGCTGGAGAGGTCTCTCATCCAGGAATCCCAAACAACTGAATGGGCTCACACTGTTAGAAAGTGGGAGGGGCACTTTCACTCTGGCATGAAAAGGAAAATTAAAGCAAGAACCAGAGATCACAAGGCCACCAGCAGGTCTAGGGACAGATCTGGGCCTCTTCTTTCCTTTAAGAAATGCATCTTGCTCTCCTGAAGAGCCCCTCATTCCTGGCTTGGTGCTCTAGAGCCCCACAGGCCAATCTTTCCTCCCTGTCCTTGTCAAAGCCTGCCAGTGGGACTTCTGTCACTGCACTCAGCAGGGCTGGATCCAGCCCAAATCTCTAGCAGAGGTTTCTCTCCTAGAAGCATGGAGCTCCCCTGCCTGCCCAACCCAACAGCCAGCCTGTGATGAGAAAAGCAGGTGGCACATCCAGAGAAACCACTGTTGGCAAGGGGAACGGTGGTACATCCCACTGGCAGTCCCGAGCATCAGCTGAGCTCCCCTCTTTGAAGCCACCAGCTGAGAGCAAGAGCTGGAGACAGACAGAGCCCAGGGCTGGCACACGGGGTCATGCTGGTCTGCAGGCAACTCAGAGAGGTCCAGGGTGGCTCTGCTGGCAGTGCTGGAATGAACACACGTGCAGCCCAGTCTTCCCAGTTCAACTGACCACTGCAGCAGCCTCACAGTCATGGGGCAAGAAGGGAACCCCAGCTAAGAGAAAAAGGAGTGAGGAGAAAAAGAGGGGGCCTTTCAGGAGACAGAGCCAGCCAGCTGAGCTGTGCTCTCCCTCCTGAGGTCAATGCTGCAGTTACAGGAGCGAGCTCAGATCCCTCTGTCTTTGCTTGGTTGCAGCACAGCTCTCCCATGCTGGAATACTGTACCACTACCCAGGCAGCTAAAGGTTTCCTCTCTCACTGCTGCCTTCTGCGTTGCAGGCTTTCCCTGGCAGCAGCAGCTCTGACTGTGAGGATCTAAAGGAGCTGCTCAGCCAAAGGAGGAGCGTGGGGAGGGTCGGAACAGGGGCCTTGGAGTGGTACACACCAAACCCAGGGTGTCTGTGGGGTGTAAATGCTGAGAAACAGCACCTTGTTCAGGAGGCAGCTCTGCAAACGGAGCACAAGGAATAAAGCAAAGCATCCAGCTCATTCATTTTCCAGCTGAGGAAGGGGCACCAGAATGACAAGTCTTTGGACACGTCTGTCTCAGAAAAGCAAATTCCACCTCACAGTCACTCCCCAGCCCTTCACATTCCGCACTGCCTGTGTTGCGGGAGAAGGGCGATGCTGGCTGTCACCCTGCAGAGATGTAGGCAAGCCCCATTGCGGTTACCCACCCAGGGCAGGGAGCACAATGCAGCCCAGGCTTGGTTCCAGGAACTGTGTTAGCAGGGCTCTAGTCCACGCATTAGTCTCCTCCTAGGACTACGCAGTACTTAGATACTGCGGTGCTTTTACGGGGTCACACTAACCCCTGCTGTAAACTGTTTACAACCCGGTTTTGTCCTAGGCTTTTGAGGTGAAACACATACACCTCAGCGACACTGGTGGGGTTTCCAAAAGCTGATCAAGTGCCAATGACGGGATATAACCACAGCAGAGACGGAGGAGGAGCCAGATGCAGAGTCTAATCCCAATAGGAACTGCAGCATCCCTGCTCCTCTCCCAGGCTGCATAGGGCTCACAGGAGCAAACAACCAGGTCCACAGATTCCCCCGCAGAAGCAGCTGAATAAGGTTGTCTCCTTGAGCTCTTAACCAGCCTCGGATAAGTCCAGCATAGCAAACAAGCAGATGAAAAAGCTGGGGAAAGAGAAATCTGTCTCAGAACAGTGTCACTAGGAGGAGAGCAGGCACTGATATAAATGCCATCGTCATTTGCCATTGCTGCAGTCTGATGGAATGAGGCAAAAGACTTGTCCTACTTCACCGCAAACAGGGTTTCCCTCCATCACCGGAGCCTCCCTCACTGCTTAGGCTCCAGCAGTGGAGAGTGGTAAGCAAATCTGCTACTGCAGGTGCACTGAAACATCCCTGCAGTGCTAGGGGGTAAAGCTGGCCATAGCTTGGCTGAACCTGTCGTGGGATCTCAATCGGCTCCCTTCTCTGTGCTTCAGTTCACCACACAGAACGCACGGGGCAACCCTTAGCAGGTGCTAACTGTGACACATCTCGGGAAAGGCAAGTAGGCTGCTGCTAGGGCCTCCCCTCCCTCCTGCCTGGCACTGGCCTCTGACATTGCCCCTGAGGAGAATGGAGATGGAGGCTCACACCTGCAGTTGCTGCTTGGGATGCATGGGGAGGGATGGAGGGGATGGAGGGGACGACTCACAACCAGCTGTGAAGCAAAAGGAGACACTCTCAATGCACAGGGCAGAGGCGGTAGAAGAGGGGACCCCCATGACTGCTTGTGCTAAACTCCTTTGAGATATGGGGGATCCTCTTCTTAAAAAACAGCCTCAAGGGGACCAACATGCCCAGCACACCAGTGGTCAAGCTCATGGGTCAAAATCCCTTAATCACCCCTGCAACCTTGACCCTGCAACTTTGAATACTGAAACCCTTCAAGTTCTTCAAGCTCCTCTCTGCATCATCAGCCTGGCCCAGGTCCCATCCACTGTCCCCTTTTTTAACATGTGTTTCCATGCTACCACCTCCCATGCCTCTCACCCGCCTCTTCCTGCAGAGACCTCCATGAAATCTCCGATTCATCCCCAGAATGCTAATCCTTCATTTCCCGGGATGGCCTAGGGTTCAGAGGGTTAGGTGTCCTAGAGACAGTCCCTCTAGAGGGCTGAAAAAACAACCAAAAAAAGCCCCAGAGCAGCAGCCCAAAGGCCCAGGTAGCTCCCGAGTGCCAGGTGGTGGCAGCAGCTTGCAGGGGACTCCAGAGGGACTCCTGAGCATCAGTTTCCATGGCTCTTCCCTAGGATTCACTTACATCATACAAGAAATGAGTAAGCCCTGATCCCTTTGACCTCAAATCCCCAGAATAAGGGAGGTAGGGAGGATCCAGTCATTTCTAGGAATTACCACTGTCTTCCAAGGCTCTGGACAAACACTGGCAACTCCTGGCCAGGATGGTCCCAGCAAATACCCACATCACATACCCCATGCCTACAGCCCCGGTTCAGGAACTACCTGCCTAGAAGAAAGAAGTGGCTCAGTCCCAGGCTGGCAGTGTTGCCAACTGCAGAGGACAGAGGAAGGCTGAGCATCTACAAGCCAGGGAATCCTGCCAGCAGTCAGCTCCTGCAGTGGTACCAAGGTCTCCATTTTACACAGCAACTTGGAGGAGGGCTGCTTCCTTCTATCAGATCCCACCTGAGCAGCAGGACAAGGACATATTTTTGCTTGTTCCCGGGATGAAGACCTTGTCCCTTGACATTTCCTACCCTCCAAGTACGAATTGATGAGTAAAATTCAGTTCACCACCACTAAATGTAGGTGTAGGCGTGTGATGCCAAGAGGGAACAAGGGCTCAGTCAGCTCTGGCTAGTAGCTCTTGCTACTTGCCTTGCTGGGACAAGCTGAGGAGCACCTGAAGCCCTGCCTGGCTTCCTGGCTCCTAGACACAGCAACCTGAGATATCAAGATGAGGCACCTTCAAACAGGACAGAGCACATTTCCCATTTTCCAGACATCTCTTCTGGCTTCCCACTCACCCTGGCCAATGGACCCTGACATGTGGGATTCAGCCACACTGCAGGGACATTCAGCAGTGCTGGCACCAGCAGTTGGTTCTGATGGAAATGAGGACATTGCACAGCCTGTATGGCATTACATAGGAACTAGAGGGGAGGAGGAACATTCTCCCCTCCTGATAGTTCTGAAGACAAGAGGATTGCACTAGTCAGTCCATGAATCCGAGCTCGCCACTAAAATCTCTCCTCATTGCATCAGATGAGATGCCAGCAAGCATGGCACTGTCAGGAGAGGCTGCAGCTTCCCTCTCCTCCGTCAGCTGCTACATGCAAGTCTGCAATAGCTTCTGGCCACAGGAAGGATGCCCTTAGCCTCAACAGAGCAGGTCATGGACTACAGCCTTTCTGCCTGCTCCCATGGAGTATTACACTGACACCATAGTGGGCAGCCACCGTGGACCAACCGAAGCCTGGACAATCTCATAATCCCTGCAAGCCATGGGGCACTGTAGGTGAGGGAAACTCATCTGGGTGCTATCCCTGCTACACTTCTTTCACCCAAACTGGCTCTTGCTCTGGCACCCTGAAAAGTCTGTGCTGTCTTCAAAGTAGCACCAGCACTGCCAGAGCAGCAGCAGTAAGAGACCCCATCACAGCATGGCACAAGCATATCCTTGTGCTAAAAAAGCACCTCACAGTTTAGCTACCCTCATCAGGATCTGTTTGAAGAGCTGGGCTCAGGTCATCAGCAGTTGTTGAAAGGAAGCAGGAAGAGAAGAACAGACACAGAGCAGAGTATACAGTATTTGTACAGCTTCACAGTCCTTGAACTTCAGCATTCCTCTCATGCAATTATTTATATCTAAATATAAATCTGTATATATAGAATAACTGTGCATGGGTATGCATGTTCTGCCCAAGCCAAGGAGGCAGAGAATACCAGGATTATGCAGCACTCACAAACTGCAGCTCCTCAACAGCAGAAGGGGAAGTGATGCACCAGCTTCTGAGTACCCCCCAAGCTGCCCTTTGAGCTGTGGTCTCACCAGACAGGACAGCCCACCACACCAGGAGAACGCTGCCCTTCCTACACTGCCTAGCTGCTCTCCATGGGTCAGCAGCCCCATGGCATAAGGTGAGTCTCACTAGTCAGTGCAGTTGCTCTCTTCTTGGGAAGCCCAAGCTGTAAGCAGGAGCTGTAGAGGCAGACAAAAGGGCTGGCACACCTGCCTCCTGGTGCTGCTCCCGAGGCACAGGACACCCCACTCGTGACCCTGTATGGCATCTACTGCCTAGACTCCAGAAAAGTCATCTGGTGAGGGAGACTGCAGCACACCTGGAGGCCAGGCTGCGCTGTACCTGGCCTGCCCCAACCTGCACCTTCCAGTTTCCCTAGATAACCTCCAGCTGGGAGCAGCCACCAGCAACAGCCCTTGACTTTGCCATGTCCCCAAGCCCTCTACCCTGCTGCCCACCGAGTCTTCCCTCACAGTGCCCCAGGCAGCTGTGCCACATCCCGGATGCCCCCAGAAGCCAGCACACAGCAAGGAGGGGGTCTCCACGTCCACTTCTCCCAGGCATAACAGGCTCTGCCCGTGGCAGTAAGCCCAAACGGTGCCCCGCGCTTCCCGTTTGTGATTTTCTCCCTTCCTCCTCCATCCCGGCCACTCCGGCCCCGGCCCCC
>NW_008236196.1:3818681-3827605 GCF_000691975.1 Corvus brachyrhynchos | reverse complement strand
GGGGCAGTCCCCTGCCCCCCAGCCGCGCCGAGGGGTCGTCGGGCTGGCTTCAGTCCCAGCCGGAGAGCTGATGGAGAGGCGAGGGGTCCCGTGGGTTTTCCTTCCCTCGGGATGAAGCCGGAGAACCAGGAGCACTTTGCATGTGTCCCGCTTTTCTAATCTGCGGGCACCCCAGCTGGTCGGGGGAAGTGGGGTAGTGGTGACCGTCAGTGCTGATGCTGGCACTCAGGGAAAACCTTAGGCTGGCAGGATCTTCCCTGCTATGGTCTCCACCGGACTCAAAGGTTCTCAGCTAGCTATTGTAGAGCCAGCTGCAGCGTATTTCACCTACAGAGCTAACCTGCTTGGTTACAGGGATGAGTGGAAAAGTCTCTTCAGACCCTCAATCTAAACTCACTGGAGGGACACACACAAAGTTTGGGAAGGCTCCATATTTGCTGAGGTCCAGATATTGCAGGTACGGCCCAGCTCCCTTGACAGTCAGGAAATCAGGTGTCTCTGCAGGTGCTTCCCTAGATCCAAACTGGAGAGAAACATAAGCAGCAGAATTTGCTGGAAACTGCTTCACTTTTCCTGAGTTCTGAGGCTCAGCCTTGGCGATGGGATGATTGGCATGCCCTTGTTCACTGTTGCCTGGGATGAGGAAGAAACAGTGTGTAGGCCTGATGGTCTCACTCAAGGAGATGCATCCGAGGGGAATTGCCAACCCCTGCTTCTTGTGGGAATAGATGTGATGGCCGGGGGTGCTGCTGAAGGAGCTCATCTTCAAAAGAGTCTGGGGATGTGTTTCCTCTCGCCTTTCCCCTGTTTCCATGGGAACAGCAGCAAGCAGGAGCAGCCTGCTTGGAATTTCGCTGCCTACCACTCAGACACCCCCTATCCAATTATCCCGGCAGACTTTGGCTCTTGAGGGTTTCAGACCCATCCTCAAGTGATGGATCCCATGCCTCCAAGGAGAGCTCACCGATGCATGTGTGTCATGGCAGAGCAAGGCAAAGAGGCACAAGCCCAGAGCTGCCAGAATTCCTGTAGCAGCTCTGCCTGCTATTCCACACACACTAATAGACAGTTGTAAATGATTTGCATTCCTATATGCATTTCTGCTTTTTATAGGATGTGACCTCAGCTAGACCAAAAGGCGCCTGAGGGATGATCACCCTCCAGGAACAGCCCTGGTTTTACCTCAAATATGTGAATATCACACAAAAAGAGCAAAGCAGAAGGGTGAAGGGGGGGGGGGAAGGTGATACAAGTTTATGTCTCTGCATATAATAGCCCATGGTGTCTTTATCCAAGGAATTTGTCCATTCACTTTTGAATTTTTTTTTATTTTGGACTTGTAGATGCTTCATGCATTCTGTGGCAAGGAGTTTCACAGCACACCCATGGACTCAAGGAGCTTCCTTTGGTGTGCCCATTTTGGGCTTTTTATCCACTAGGATTAACCCTTGGGAAAGCAGACTGCTGCCATCCCTATGGAGCTACCCACAATGCAATTTATCCTCCACTGGTGGAGTCGGTGGCTACTGGTGAACCAGAGGAAGAGTTTTTTGTGTCAGGCATCTTTGATACTGGTCCTGGCAGCATATCTTGGAGACAACACTGCCAAACACATCACCAGCTGTGCTATTTTTGAGATGAGGTGCCACAAAAGAGGTCATGTGCTCTGCTTTGTCTGAATTGAAGTTGTATAAGTTCTCAGCCACTTTCTGGGGAAAACAGGCATGTGGCAGACTTCGACCCTTGGGTTGTAACCCAAAGGCACGGCTGAAAATGTGTTACAAAGGGCACAGGATTCCCAGGAATGGGAGAAATAGGACTACGTGATGCTTAGGCCTTTCAGAAACTAAAGCAAGATGGCCAGCATCCAAGATTGTGTTCTGTGTCATCATCAGAAGGAGAACCCAGCAGTCGTAACTACAACACACTGCCCAATCCACTCAACCCTCCTTCTCTTGGCAGCAAGAGACAAAAATTTGTGAGATTTCTCTCCAGTTATTCCTGTAGGTTTCAGGATGCTCTACTGGAAAATCATGTTGGAGAGCAGGACATTTCTGGAATGGAGGCCTTTCTGATGTGACAAAATGGTTGAAGGAAGCAGGGAGGCTTTTAAAGAAGACACAGCAACAGAAGTAGAGGTGGTGCCCTTACCAGGATATCAATAGGTTTGTTCTCCAGAAACCCTGTATCTGCCACCCTGCAGAGACATTCATATCTGTTCCAAGCAGGCATAAAGTATGACATCATATTAGCAGGATTCGTTCACTTTCCATAATGCATCAAACCGCAAAAGGTCTCACTCTTCTGTCTCTGGTAGTTACAGAAAATAGCCTTTTAGTTCTTGCTTAAATATGGTTTTAGTTCTCACCCATGCAGCAAATTTGCATTTAATTTCTAGAAAAATGTTGACGGAGGCTGCATTTTAAACCAGATGGCCACAGATAACCTATCCTTGTGCTGGTATTTGTAGCCTAAATATAAAAAAGGATTTTGCAGCATCATATAGATACATATATCATTGTGTTTAGCTTTATTTTTTCCAGTAGACCAAGTGTGATCAAAACTCAGTCTTTTGTTCCAAAGCAATCAATGATTCCTAGCGGTGTGCTGCTTTTTGTCTCTTTAAAAGATGTGTCGCAGAGAATCCCCTCATGTTAGGATGCAGGATTTTCTACGCTCAGAAATTAATGCCTATTCAATTTAAAAATTTCAAGGATACTTTGTGCTGGCTGCCTGAGCCTTCCAGAATGTGTCACTCCAATTAAATTATTCCTTATTAATGCAACAAGGGGAGCGTGGGTGAAGGAACGCGCCTCTTGCTCCAGTTAAACAGCATCCCTTTGCCAGTGTTGACTGGTCAGTGGTGTTGACTGTCTGGGTGCCATCTACCTCTGCAAGCTTTGTCCTCAAGGAAATACGTGCCATTAGTTATGTTTTCATCTGCTACACTCAGACTTCACATCTGCTGGGAGGAGATCCAGGTGTGCCTTTTTTATTGTGGGAAGGAAACCCCCAGAGGTCATGAATTTGTGACTGGGAGCTTGTTTCTGTTTAGCATCACTAACGGGGTACACATCACGACTGTGGTCCCCAAACACCCAAAATCCTAAACCTCACAAAGTAGGTGGGTTTGTAGCTGCTGCTCTGGGGCACATTTCACAGAATAGAATTGCTGTCATTGAAAAGTCTTTGATCCCCGCTCTGATCCTTTCTTTTCTAACAGGCTGCCTGCATGCAGTTTGTTTGTTTTCCATCCAGCCCCATGAGAGTCTATTTTGTCATCATCACAGCTATCTGTGAGGCTCCACAGAGGTTTCTGGGTCAGGTTAAATCACTTTCCTCTCTGCAGTAGCCCAGCAGGATATCCAGGGCCCTCCCTCACATCCCCCCTAGAAATGAAAAGCGGATTCAGCACTGCCCAGATGCTGTTTGACAGTCCTCAGGACATTTGTCAGACATAACTCCAGAGCAGTGGCAACTGCCCCAAGTGCCTGGAAACTGAGCCAAATCTTCCCTTGGCAAATGTTTTGTTCTCACTTAAATTTTTGGCCCATCACCCCCAGAAAGGAATAAACCACAGAAACCAATGGCTCAGGGAACTTAGTCTGTCTCTAGTTATGGTCCCAGGAGTCACCTCCCTAAAAGAAGAAAATAGGTTTCTGTTGCAGTTTGCCTTCCCCATACTGAAGCGTTGGAGCTGACATACCCTGACCTGGAGAATCATCCTGTCCCACCAAGCTCTCCCCATGGACCTGGCTGGCAGGGAAGTCGCTGTTCTAGGGAAGGGGCTAAAACCCCCTGAATGCTTAGGCATCATTGTATAGGCCAGGTCTGTCAGTCTGGCCAAGGTCCTGGGGAATGGCTGCAATCCTACTTTCTGTGTGCCCCATCACCTGGGCAACACAGACTTAGTAATCACTTTTTCGAGGACTCAGAGCTGCTCTGTCCAAACGGATAGCCACCTGCTCCTGCTCAGCACCTGAATATTTCAAACAGCTCACTCATCCCTACCTCCCTCCCTGCCACCCCACTCACTCCTCTCTCCCAGCCCCTGCCTGGGCTCCTCACTTGCTTTCAGTAATGTGGCTCCACCAGACCTGTTCCCAACTCACTCTGATGCAAGTGTGGAGAGACACAAGCTCTAATTCAGTCTGGCAGCTGGGAGGTTTAACTCTCCTGAGAGCAGAGCCGAGCTTGCATGAGTAATACCTAACCACTCGGAACACTGATAGGAGACAGGGACTGGGCTAGTGGGGGTGCAGGGCTGCGCTGAGGGGCTGAGGTGACAGGGAAAGCAACTCAAGCAGAATCAACTCAAAAATGAGAGTTAACCCATCCTCCCTCCTACCAGCCATCGGGTCCAGTGCGGCAATGCTGAAGCCCAGGATGCAGCACTGGCAGCATCTGTCCTGTGCTCCCTGGCAAGGTGAGCTGAGGGATGCTTGGGTCGGTTGAGGTTTTTGTTTTGTCTTGGATAGTCTCTGCCAGATGAACTGTACTTAGAGAGTCATGAATAAATGATAGCCCGGCGATGGAGCACTGTCTTCCACAGCTATTCCATGGGGAGGGAGGAGCGTTCTTCATTATAGTGATGTGGCCAGACAGAGGTTATCAGAGCCACCCTCTGGAATTCAGTCTGTCTCTTCACTAGCTGTAAAGAGAGCCCCAGGTGACAAGATTTCTCACCTAGGGCACAGTTTCACCATCTATTTAAGCATGGGTTTATTATCAGTTCTCCAAGACCATCTGCCACCCCCTCCCCATTCATAACTACATCTGCCATCTCCTTAGGGAGAGCTCTGAGCACACGCACACACACACACACACAAATACATAGCAAGGCCTCTCAGCCATGCAGTTGCCCAGATGCAAGCACAGAACATTGCTGCTGCAGCCACCAGGCTGACAGGAATTACACAAGAGGGATATAATTTAGAATGAAGTTTTGTTAAAATATCTGGGGGGTTTGTTCATTCACTTTATAAGTTCGAGGATTTTTAGCGCATCTTTGTACCAAACATTTTCTGTTTATGGAAGCGAATGCTGTGGCCGAGAGCAGAGTGAGTTAGGTGTGATCCCCATTCAAGGGATTAACCAATCCTCTTGCCCAACTTCCTACACATCATACACACACATACACACAGTGAACAACAGAGGAGGTAGAAACTTCCCTGTTCAGTGTGGGACTCTGAGCAACAGTGGGAATCTTCTCAGGAAGGGCGTTAGCTGGGCAACTTGCCGACCACCTACCACATGCAGACAAACCTGATCCGCTCTGGGTTGTGTCACCACACTGGCATGATGGCTCCCATACATAACAGGAGTGCACAACGGAAGGATGAGAGGCATCCAACGCAGACTGCAAGGAGAAAAATTCTGGCTGGAAATAATCCCTTATTGAAAAAGCAAGCAGATGCCCAGAGCAGCATCCCTGGAGAGATTCAAAGTGACCCTGTGACTTCAGCCAGACTTACCAGGAGACAGCAGCCAGCGCTTTCTGGGCTGACGACCCCAGAGAATGGGTACCTGAGGAGGACCTGCTTTGCATTGCTCTGTTGGAAAGCTTGGCCTTGCTTCTGGGCACTGAATCTTGAAAAGTCATGTTCCTCCTTTCCTCTATTGGGGCAGAAAGTGAAGTGACCCAGTTTGGTGCACTACAGAATGGATTTGCTGTCAGATATATGGAACCACAATCAGAGCAGAGAGTCTGTTGTCTTTCCTGCAACTTTCATCGCTCTTCCAGGGCTTCTGCTTCCCTTGAATGCCCACCTCACAGGGCTGAGCTCTCTGAGCTGGAGCTGGAGCCCCAGACAGAAGTCCAGGTTGTTGCTTGAGGTGCCCAGCAACGTCTCTGGTGGGGAGAATGCAGAGAGAGCTTCAAATGGGGATCTAGCACCTTTCTTATGGACTCAGCATTTCTGATTCTGCGGATGAGGGAAAAGGGCTGCATCCCCAGGGAATGGGGCAGCTCAGTGCTCATGTGGGACCAAAGCTGTGCAGTGGACAGTCTGCATGGGGGGAAGGTAGCACCAGTCACGTTGCCTGCTGTGAATTATTGCGGCAGTAACTGCTTATCACAATGTCAGGTAACCCATGTTGCTTAAAAATTACAGAACCACAGCTGGTAATTGAAGGGCCATTATTTTTCCTCAGACCAGACACAGACTGGGTATAATCTCCCTTTCTCCATATCTCCTAGCTGCACTTCACTTATTTTACCCAGTTAACAGCTCAAAGAACAGCGAAGATGCTGGTGCCGGGCCAGGCCTTCGTTTCGTTTAGTAAATCAGAGGGCTGTGCTTGGGGACAGGACATTATCAGGGACAATACCCGGGGGTCCCGGTAGCCTAGGGACTCCTTCCCATGTCCAAGCTCTGTCCTGATGCTCATGGCATCACAGTGTGGAGGTAGAGCGCTGGTGCCTTGAGCAGCGTGTGTCGACACTGACCTCTAGTGGGAATAGATCCCTTCCTCTTTGGATTTTCCCAGCAGTTTTAACCATTTTAAGTGACACATATTAAAGGGGACTGGAGAGAGCCCAGAATCAGAGCTTCGTTTTAAAAACCCTCAAAACCAAATCAGATCAAGACTTGCCTTATATTACATTTAATTATTTTTAATCCCTCTACCACTACCTTCAATATATTATATATAGGTATTTATGCATGTGTATATCTCTCTGTATTTAAAGCCTCTGAAAATAATGGAAGTCCAAAACTTGTGCAGCCAGGCAGAAAAGTTTTCTATTAGGAAGACAGCATGAAAGGGAGCCCAAGCCTTGCAGAATGAGTAATAGAAGGCAAATAATGGGGCAAAGTGGCCAAGTTCCTCTTTCAGATTTTCCAGTGAAATTGTCTGAAAGGTTAATAGAAGCACAGCCAGTCGGAAGAGGGATGGCATGAGATGGTGCCTGAGCTGGGTGTTAGTGGGCGTAGTTGAAAGGTCAGAGCAGAGAGTGGCTAGCCATGGATGCCTGGGGGCATAGCTGATGTTAATGGCAAGTGCCTGGTCTCCCCTGCTCAGCTGCAGCCGACCACGGCAACACAGCCCAGGGAGAGCACTAGCCAGCTCAAAAGTGTTCAAGGTTCACCTTAAGGAAGCTGCAAGATCACAAGCTCCAGCTAATTTCACATCAGCAGCAGAGGAAGGCCACTTGCAGGGGCTACTTGATAGCCAGAGGCGTAGACAGCTTGCAATGGACCAGACTGTAAACTCCCCAGTGGTAGATCTTGAATTGCCTCTTTGCAGAGCTGGTCCAGGGCTTACTACTCCAGGTTCTGTGCTTTGGCTGAACTGTTCCTGGACATGTGCTAGTCCTGGAATCAGGATCCACACCTATTCCCCAACTGGAAGAGTACATCACAATAAAATCAAGGTGTGACTGTTGCTTGATGGAAAGGTAAGCTGCAACTCCTTCACAGAAAAATGAAATCTTTGTGTATCACCACATAGATTTGTGCTGATTTGACCATTTTATCCATAGGAAAGTGTACAAGGAACCATTCCGTGATGGAGCTGCAGCTAGTATGTCACCAGAGAAAATGGAAAAAGGCATTTAGGAAGGCAATTGATGGGTAACCTAGTAGCAGTTGGGTATGGAAAGCTGAAAGAATAGAAATTCTGTGTGGGGATCAGGAACAACAGCTACAGGTGGAGCTGGGATGCAGCCACCACCAGGATGTGAGAGGGAGTGACATGGATACATGGCCCAGATCCCCAGACTGCACTGGACAGAGCTGACAGATGTGGGAGACGCTCCTTTCCCTTAGTAATTGTAATCTTGCAGCTACACGGTGCCAGAGACACAACTGGAGACACTGAAACAGATCCTGAGCGTGGAAGGAAAACCTGTGACTGGAAGTCATTGATGCCAAAAGAGACTTACCTGCCTCCCTGCTGCTGCCCTCACACCCCAAAAGCTTTCTTCCTACAAACCCAAAGTGACAGCTGCAGTGTGGGATAAGGATACATTTGTTGCTCTGCATGTGGTTTCTGCGAGCCCATCCAGTATCCATCACCAAGCTCTTCCCAGGGAAGCTTCCTTGCAGGAGATTGTTCCCCTCCTGCTCAGATGAACTGGAAGAATGGGGACCCTGCAGAGACAAAAAGACATCTCAAGCAAAAAGTGAAACTGATTTTAAAGTGTCAGGTGTGTTCAGAGCTATCTAGGTTGTCTTTTGAGGAAAGCCCATTGCTTGGGACACTGGCAAGTAATTACATGACATCTATGCAGATCCATGAGGAACAAACACCACTGGAGTTTTGGCACTGGGAGGAGAGCACTGAAATGCAGTCTGGTCAATCATTCACAGGCAGTGAACTGGGCCTTCATTTGACCTTCTCTTTTCAACTTTGATCTCTATGTCTTGGCTGCTCTTGTGTGAGCCCTGGCAGCCACTCTAGGCTTCGAAAGGATTTCTATTCGCAACACAGAAAGGTGATGGGAAGCGGCTGGACCAAGAGGCTTGTTGGTGTGTTGTGGGGAGCCCCTGGCAGCCACTCTAGGCTTCGAAAGGATTTCTATTCGCAACACAGAAAGGTGATGGGAAGCGGCTGGACCAAGAGGCTTGTACAGCCAACTACCTCCTGGCTTTTCTTGTAAAGGCAGAACAGATGAGAAGGTGTCTCAGCGGGTGGAACAGTTTGATGTGTGCACATGGGAAAAGCAGACGTCTTGTTTGCACCTCTGCCACAAGTGACAGCCACCATATTGTTTCCCACAGAGCCTGTGGCTTCAGTCAGCACCTGCACACGCAACAGCATCCTCACCCACACACCGCCTGGTTTGACAAGGTCCCTCCCTCCCCTGGCAAACCTGCGTGCTATTTAAAGAACCCAAACCAACAGGACAGGGGAGGAGGCAGGCTCAGGACGCACTGCCGTGCGCTGCTCGGCGCAGGGAAGTGCAGTGTGGCGCTTCCCTC
>NW_008236196.1:3810697-3818117 GCF_000691975.1 Corvus brachyrhynchos | reverse complement strand
TACATTTCGGAGGACGGAGACACGTGAGTGACCCCCGGGGAGCTGCGAGCGCGTCCCCCCAGCCCCGGGCTGCTCCCCGTGGGGCCGGGCAGCGGCCGGGAGCTGCTGCCTAGAGATAAGCCAGGCTGTAGTGGTCCCCAGCCCTCTCCCGAGGAGCATCCGTTCAGCTGGGCTGTGAAGGAGTCCCCGTGCCCCTGTCCTAAGAGCCTCCCGCCTTGCCTTGGTGTGCGTGGATGCTTGGCATCCTGGTGTAGGTTTGGGTGGATGACCCTCCTCACCCGGCTGAGGGGTATCTGAGCCAGGTCCAGCAGAGTGAGCAGGAAGAGATGCACCCCAGGCTACATGGCACAGAATGGACCCACCATAGGAAGCCAGCTTCCGCTTGCCATGGGGGCTGCTAGCAACTAGAAGAAAGGGGGGAGCAAATCAAGCCGCCCCCCCCCCCCCCCCTGTCTCTTCCTCAGAGACTGCACTGTCCACCCCACCCAGAGTGAGCAGGAAGAGATGCACCCCAGGCTACATGGCACAGAATGGACCCACCATAGGAAGCCAGCTTCCGCTTGCCATGGGGGCTGCTAGCAACTAGAAGAAAGGGGGGAGCAAATCAAGCCGCCCCCCCCCCCACTGTCTCTTCCTCAGAGAATGCAATGTTTCCTCCACAATGGGGGGAGGCTTGGCTGTGTGAGATGGCACATAAGCAAGTCCTGAAACAAGATTGGCTCTTCAGGGCAAGGCCTTGCAATGGCTGTGTTAGATGCTGCTCAACTGAGCAACCCAAGAACTATTTGTTCTCAGGTGGGAATCGCCTTGCTTTGCCAACTTGCCTGCAGAGCCGCAGTGTTTGGCACAGTTGTGACGCACACCCCGATGTGGGGCTGCCCTCCTGAGGTTCTGTGACGGAGACAAGTGTTTCTCTTAATGAGGGGGGGCTTCCCACATCTGAAATGCCCTCTCAAGGGTAGAGGCATCATGCCAGAGTTATTTGGTTTGGCTTCTGGTAATTACCTTCAGCTAATCACAGCGTTTTTTCCTGTTGTACATTCCCTCGATGGAAGGTTTTCATCATGAGTGTACACGCAGAGCATGAGCGAAGCATTCTCACAGCTGAGGGCAAAGCTTTGCCCCAAACCCAGGCTGGAGTTTAATACTGAGTAATGGTGCAAGAGGAAGAGAAACTAAGAAGCACTGACATGAGCAAGCAAATGTCTTCAGTAGCGGGAATAGCAAGAAGGCTCTGTCCTTGCCTGGCAGAACACATCTGGACTGAAGCTGAAGATGAGCTGGGAGACAGCCTGAGTGTTTACTTCCCTGTTAGGAAGGAGTCTGTGCATCTGCTAATTAGTTCATTAATGCTGACTGTGGGATCTGTTCTGAGGATTGGCTGGAAGGCTCATGGCAAGCAAAGTTAGACTAAACCCAGCCTCCCACACTCCCCAGACAGGCTTTCTAGTCCTGTCCTATCTACAGGCTGATTCTGCCGCTCCTCAGAATGGAGGAGCTTCACCACTTTTCCTAGCCTGTAATGCTACAGCCAAGGTGTCCATGGAGGGAGCCAGGCATCTTTTAATCAGAGCTGTGGAAGTAACATTTCCCTGCTGGCTTGTCTGTCATGGTGTGCCCAGGGCTCCTTGCTTACTGCTTTATTAGTGAGCCCCATAGATGCAGCTGCTTGGAGATGCTTTTAGTGCTTGAGGCTGTCTTGTTTGGTGGTTGAAGCCCTTTGCCTGTCAGACTTGCTTGGAGAGACCTTATGCAAACATCTCATTAGCTAGGAAAACATTAATCAGTGGTGCCTTGGTTACTGTAGGCAGGAGAGGCTCTCAGAGAGCTCCCCAAACGGTTGCCTTTGCTCTTCTGTTTTCTCTCACTCACAGTGCAGTTCAGAAGAGGAAATCTGTAAAGAGTGAGGGAGGGAGTGATAGGTCTGCTGGTTGTACAGCTCTGGGTTTGCCGTGTCCACGCAGGCGACAGCTTTCCTGGGATCTACTCCCACTGCTGGGAAAAGAAACTATTCTTGTGGTTAGAGTGGTGAGGCTGTGGATTTGTGCCTCCGCTATTCTTGTCTCTCCTCCTGACCCTGCGGCAGAGGTAGGTGGCATTTATATTTAGAAGTGCTGAACATCCACCGCTCAGGTTGATGCAAGTGGGGACTGTGAGCACCCATCGACTCATTAAACTGCCACTGGTTTTGTATGTGAAAACAAGTCAGGGCTGATAGTAATGCTAAAGTGTATGGTGCAATTGCTCGTCCAGTGACAGAAGGTCCCAAGAGAGATGGGATCACAGGGCCACAGACTACATCCCTTTCATCAGCCAGACAAACCCATCTTCTTTTCTTCTTTTCATCTCTGTCAGCAGCACGTTTCCTTGTGTGCCTTTTTTGAATGTGTGCCACAAAACAGCTCCAGGCAGAGAGTTAAAATCATGCTATCATTATATTTCAGAAGACTTGGGCAGCTACACTTTCCTGTAATTGTAATTTTGAACATACAAAAAGTACAGGGGTTTTGACCAAGTAGTTCCTGTTTGCTCAGATGCCCTGGCTGCTACTGAGCTGAGAGGAGCACTGGGCTTGCACAAAGGGAGCTGGCAAAAGTCTTGGCTCTACATCTGACAAAAATCTTCACTGTCCATAGCTCCCTCAGGCTCACCCACCTGTGCCATCTCAAGGTGTGCCTGTGTTTGTCAGCCTGGTACTCGTGGGGTAAGAACAGGAGGTGGAGGCAGAGGTGCTTGGACAGCTGGAGTGTCAGCAGGATCCTCCTTGGATACCTCCCTGCCTGCCTCCGCAGGAGAGGTGCGTCAAAGCAGGCAGGATGAAGCAATGGGGCTAAAACTGTCTCTCCCTGTGCTCCAAGTTAGAAGGAGTCTCACTTTGGCAGGAAGGAAGTTGGCTAGCAGGGAAGATGGGGGTGTGATGGCCAGTGAAATGCGTGGGTGCTGTCTTCCAAGAATTATTTGCCCAAATGTCACCCTCTCCATGACTCCCTAGTGCCACTGGCAGCCCCTCTGCCTCAGGGAAGTCAGAGCTGCAGTAATCGGGCACTGGTGCATTAGTCCCTGAGAGAGTGGCTCAGCTGTGAGGGCAGGAGATGTCAAGCATGAGGAGTGGAGTGGCAAGCGGAAGATAGTGGCTGCACCTTGAGCAGTGATCTGTACCCCGTTTATTGTGTGGGCAGGTAGAGAACAAACCCTGTGCACTCAAGCTCAAATGGTCTCCTCCAAGCATCTGTCTTTTCTATGTGACCCAAGACTCCAAATATCTGTCTCTTCCATGTAAACAAGCTCCTTTTCTGCTGACGTGGGTCCTGATGGGACTGCTCTGCGTGGAAGTGAAGAGAGGGGCTTTCCAGCTGTAGGCCTGGCTACCTCTGAGCAGACTACAGGCAGATTTATTGTTGTGCTCCAGACCACCTCAATCTTTGTTAAGATTCACTGAGGAAACCCCATCCCTCCCAGCCTCATCTGGCAGATGCACAATTCCAGCATCCTGGGAAAAGGATGGGGGTGGGACCAGCTCCTTCAAGGTGAAATGGGGTGTGAAGGGATCACCTGTTTTGTTCCAGCACAAGAGAAAACCTTCCCATTTCCTTGGGCTGATGTCAGCCTCTGCCATCTCTGGAGAGGCAGAGTTGATTCATTAGTGTGTGAAGTTAAAGCAGAGTTTCCTCTCTCTAGGACTATATCATCTATCTTAAAAATATGTTTCCCTTTCTGCTCGTGCTGGTCCTTGGGCCACACACCACTTTCTACCATTGGTACCTGATGCCGCAGTGATGGAGAGGCTGGGGGCTATGCCTCTGCTGGAGAGTGACTGTCTTCTGCATGGGGCCCCGTATGCAAAGCAGTGCAGCACCTCTGCAGCAGTAAAGGTCGGGGGACCCCAGCTTAATCACAGGAGGGAGACCTAGGCCTCCTTCAGATGGAAAATGGGACTGTGTGGTTTTGGTTGGGTTCGTGTTTCAGGGAGGGAGGGGAGCAGAGGAAGCCTGACTTCCTCCTTCCACCAGAGACAAGTAGTGCCCATCTGCTGATAAGAAATCACGTGCCAGTGACTCGTGGGCTGAAATGCCTTAACAAGTGCTTGGGGACAGTTAATCGAGTAAAATCAGGGCCCCATGGGGGCTGATGTTCTGAACTCTGCTCCACATGATGGCAGTGAAGGGGCCTCCCTTGCCTGCATGGGTTGTTGCTGAGCACAAAGGCTCATCTTGAAGGGGCCAAGAGCCACTTCTAACCATTCACTGGCGTGTGCCAGTCATAACCCTCCCAAGTCATGTAGTCCTGGCCTGGAGATCTTCCCTGAGCAGGGGAATAGAGGTTGTCCCCATTCAGGCTGTCTGCTCCAGTGTGGCTGTTTTCTCACTGCTGTCCCTGCTGTACAGGGGCGTTGCTGACCCCCTGTGCCCTGTGTGCCTGGGGGAGTGCTCAGAGTGTGACAGTGAAGATAAAAGAAGGGGAAGGAAGGAAGAAGAAGCAGAGTACTGGAGAGACTCACTTTTAGGAGGAGGATTAAAGAAGTCTGATGCAGAGAGCACACCTTGTTGCTGGTCAGGCTGGGAGTCCCCCTGCTTTTCTGGGCTGGGCTGTTGCCAGCTGCCCAGCAGTGGGATGCCTGTAGTTAATGGGAAGTGGGGATGCTCCTGGTTTTACCAAAGGGTCTTCAGAAACCTCCTTGCTTGATTGCCAGGATTCAAGTCCATCTCAAGTTACTCCCTAGCATGCTGCCAGTTGTGGGGCCTTAGAGAAAGTGAGTCCTAACATGGGTCTGCCAGGAGGAAGAAGAGATTTTCCCGTGTCCAGCTCCCTGTCCCTGAACTCTCAGCTTTTCCTCCGTGCGTGCTCAGGAGTTTGGTAAAGAAGAGAGAGCTTGGTGTCCCTCCAAGCAAGGCCAGGCAGCTCTGCACAAGTTGCTTTGGGATGCCAATTCCAGCCAGGAATTGCTGGCTGCTGCAGGGGTCACGTACATACAGCCTTGGTGTAAAGTGGGTAAGTCCTGGCAGCCTTCTGAGATCGTGCATGCGAGAGGTTTTTTTCCTTGTTTGGATGATTTCAGCCTGGCCTGGAGGAAGTTTCTTCAAACTTTCCGCCTGCCTAGGTTTGCCTCGGGCCTGGGGAGAAACACAGGGAACTTCCGCACAGAGGAAGGGAAAAAATGGCTGGAAATTTCCATGTCCTGGGATGCAGAAGCCTGGCTGTAACAGATCAGCCAAGATGGGGAGGGCTTCAGGTCCTTGCACTCTGCAGGCAGGCTCAACTGCTGCGGGGAAAGGGTTGGGCTCAGCTAATTTAACACAGAAATTTTCATTTTTTATTGGCTTGGGTTTGGGTTTTTTTAGTATAATGTGAATAAATGAGGAGTCAGACATGCCTGTGTAGGAAGAGGTTGTGGGATCTGAGCTGTCAGAGTGGTTACTGCATGCCTCTCAATGAGCTGCGTGGGATGCTCTCTGTGTCACAGCGTTGGGAAGCCCCTCTGACTGGGGCAGATACGCAGCTGAAGGGAGCCCCTGAGGTATCTTAGACCCACGGCTTGTGCCTCATTAAAAGAAAATCCTGGGACAGTGAGAATACCTGTGGGGTTGTAAATGATTGCTAGGATGTGTTGTACAGGCTCTGGCAAAGTCCAGGCACTTCCCTGTTGTTAGAGGCTCTTCTGACCTCAAGATATCTCTTTGTGTACAGAAACTGTAGAATGCATTTGCCTCCCAAGGAGTGAGGTATGAGTTTGTTCTGTTTGATATGGATTAACCACAGTCAATGGATTTCTTGGGATGTTTGCTGCTTTTATTGAAATTGTTCATCATGCTTCTCTGACGGTGACTGGCCCCTGCTAGGGTGGGCTGACCTGTTTTCTGGCTTGGCCCATCTGTGCATAGATGGTAGTATGGGACAGGCCCCTTGTTTTGCAGGGAACAGCCCACATGCATCTGATGTTTAGTGCTTCTGCAATCCCAGACCCACCATCTGCTCAGAAATGGAGCAAAATTCTCAAATGTGTGGGTGCAGTCTAGAGGGTGTGAGACCAGGGTCGGGGCACCTTCTTCTCCCCACCTCACTGAAAAATGAGGCACCCACAGCCCTCCTGCAGTGCCTTTCCTGCCAGTCAGCCTCCAGCACTCCTCTTCCTCAAGCACTCAGACCAGACCCTCTGCAGAGCACCCCAGGAAAGGTGGGACTGTCTCCTCTGCTCACCTGTCGGTTCTCACCTCTCACTTGGGCCCCAGGAGCAGCAGGCTGGGAAGCAGCTGCTGCCCAGACTGGAGATCAGGAATGCTGAACCCAGCATGGCTGAAAGGACTTTACATCCCTCTAGCTGCAACCTCCCTCCAGTCCCATCCCAACCCCCCCTCCACTCAAATTCAAGCTGTGCCCTTCCCAGGGAAGGGGCGAAGAAACCTGCAGGGCAGGAACACAGAACATGGGAGGAGGCAGCTGGGGTCCGCTGCTCCCTTGGAGCTGACAGAAGGCAGCTGGAACAGCTTTATGGAGCAGGGCAGCATTGCGTTGCTATGTGGGGAGGAAGGAAGGGAGCCAGGCTGGGCTGGTTCAGGGCTGCAGGGCAGGATTGAGCTGTGCTTGCTGAGCCCGCTGGCAGAGGCTCATGCTGATGGCTGAGGAAGCGGTTAGCAGCGCAGGTTACAGGGCTGGAAGAGGAGAGCAGGGTAAGCGTGGAATTCCCCTGTTCTCCTCCTCCTTTGCTCTCCTTTCTATTGCTGCTGGGGCCATTTCCTCCCATGAACAAGTTTCTCTTGTGTGAATTGTTTGCATGATTTCCTACAGTTCCACTCAGCCAAAACAAGGAGCTGGGAATGAGCTGTTCCTGCTGCAGACAGGGACCTTGTCTAGAGAGGGAGAAAAACTTGTCAAAGCAAATTCAATTGAATGCTGGATCCCCTGATTTAGGTGCTTCTGAGGTGAGATGGTGAAGGGAGAGGCTGCTTTGAGGACAAGGTGTCTTCCTCTACAGATGGGGGGATCTGCATGGTCAGCTCCTTTTCTACAGAGGTGGAAAAGGATAGCCAGAGAACTGGTGGGGCTTCATCAGTTCTGCTTGTGTGTCAGAGCTGGGTGTCACTGTGGAAATGGATGCTCTACTGTGCTTAAGCTAGGACCACTTTGGGCATGGCATGTTCAGTCCCAGGGACATCCCCAGGGATAGCCCCAACCTCTCTGCTCCAGGGTTATCTCCATGATGATGGGTAGATCACTTTGTGCCAGGGATGTCCTGTGCCTTTGTGATTCAGAGCATTGAATCCCCTTATGCCAGGACAGAGCTGGTGAGCAAGTGGAAAAGCTGAGAATGAACCCAGCAGTCTGTACTCCTGCCACATTTCCTCTGCCCACAGCTCCTCCATCCCTTGCCCTCTCCAAAATTCCCCTTTGCCCTTTCTGACAGTTCCTGGTGAACAGCACCCCA
>NW_008236196.1:3803000-3810379 GCF_000691975.1 Corvus brachyrhynchos | reverse complement strand
CCTGTGGCTGCAGCCAGGAGCAGAGCAGGCAAGAGCCTGAGGAGGGAGGGAGCAGGCAAGTAGAGGAAAGCAGAGGAGAGATGTGCAGAGAGCCTGGGATGGGCAAGGATCTGATGGCAGGGCGGAGGGCTCGTTCTGGCAAGGGCACACTGCTGTGGCTGGGCGAGGAGCAGTGCCTGGCAGCGAGCAGGTGTCTCTCCATTGCCATGCCCTGGCTCTGGCACATCATGTGCCAGCATGTAGCAGCCCATCAGCAGCTGGGCCACGTGGCCGCCGTGGCACAGACAGAGAGGTATGCTCATAGCCTTGGTGGAAAAAAGTGGAGACTGGCACGATGCCTGCGCCTCATGTCTCCTGGGTGTAAGAGGTTTCCTGGGCTAGGAGAGAATCCCAGTTCCTGGTTGGCAGCACTGCCCGTGGCACAGAATGCCTCGGTGCACGTGTGCTCATGGTGAGCTCCTCCCAGCCCGCTGGCCTTGTCATGATTCCCCCAAGTAGCTCAGGTTCCTGCAGCCATTTCAGGAAGTTGAGGGTTGGCAATGAGGAAAGGCAGGAACGAATGCAGAAATGAAAGCCCAGGAGGAGGCTGCACCGGGTGGAGAAGGAAGAGGGGGGGAGAAGCAATGCTTCAAAGCAGGCACATCCCAGCTGCAAGGTGAAAGCCTGAACTCTGGCCAGGAGGATGATGGTCACCCTCGTTGCCTCTGCAGCATGGATGCTCAAACTAGCTCAGCCCCGAGCAGCTCCACTGTCTTGTTGAGCTGCAAAGGCAGCCCAGCCAGGAAAAGTGAGGTGCTGGCAGTGGCAGAGGGCTGCTCGGGGGTTTCCACCTCCCCGGGGTGACTGCCCCACTCGTCCCCACATGACAGTGCAGTGTGGTGTGGGTAGTAACAGAGGGGCCCGGGGGATTCCTGGGGCACGAGGGCTGTCTGCCGTGGAACACAACCCTGAGCCCTGCTCTCTCCCCTGGGAGCCCAGTGTGGCTCTGGAAAGCGAAAGCACTGGCGGTTTAAAGTTCAAGCTGAATTGCTGTGGAAAGTCCCCTATTTGAGCAGTCTTAACTCTGCTGTACCTGAAAAAGGCAGATCCTGCAGCCTCTTCCCGCACGTGGTGCCTGGGAGCAGGTTTGGAGAAACAGGGGCTGTCCCTGCAAGTGTGCAAAGGCCACCTCAGCAGAGGTGCTGCGACAGGGACTGGGGCCTGATGCAAAACGCAGCAGGGAATATCCCTGCTCGGATCATACCCAGGCTAGGGTCAGCAAAGGCCTGATGAGGGGAGGGGCATTCTTGCAGCTGTTTGCCTTGTTCCTGGGCTGGGCACCTTGGCTGTGCCTCTGCCCCATGGACCACTGAGGGTGGCCAGACTCTGCCCATGGGGCTGCATGGCCCCTGCTTGCAGCCCCCTCCCCTGCCCTGGGAGTGCTGGCAGTGAGGGGGCACCCCGTGGCTGTGCAGAGGCAAGCAAATATGGGTGGCCTCCCCTTCCAGTGGGGAATTCCCCTGACTGGGGCTTCCCTGGGGACAAAGCGTCTCCTGTTGGGCACAGCCTGTACCTCGGCAGCAGGGTGGAGAGGAGCTGGCCTTGTTTCGCCTTCAAAATCAGGTTTCAACTGAAGATGCCTGGGGTCCCAGATGCTGGCTTGATCTTCAAGCAGCACTTGGGAGGAGGTCAATAAAGGACATTTTTGGGACTGGCCTCTGAGCTTCTCAGCACACTCATGTGCAACTGGCAAAAAGGCAGTCCCAGCCCCACTTCTTGTCTGCAAAGCTTTAGGGCCAGGTGTTGCCCCTCCTGCCTGTGGAGGGATGCTCTCTATCCCCCACATCACAGGTGGCATCCCAAAGCTGTCTGGAGAGTGTCTTGTCAGGGCTGGCACAGCTCTCACCCTGTATATCTTGGCCCTGTCAGTCTCCATCAAAGCAGCATGGGTGACAGAGCCCAGCCTTCAGTTTGGAGCTGATTCCTTCCAGAGAGAGAGGCCACCCAAGGTCCCCAGTGCAGTGGTGAGGAGGGAGCAGGAGGCTCAGCTCATGCCTGCCATGCTGTACAGAGTGGGAGCTCCTTGCTGCTGACCACAGTGGCCAGGTTTGGCCTGAGGGTGCTGCCCTATGGTGGGAGGATAGCCCTTCAGTGCAAGGGGCCTGGGAGACAGGAGGTTGGCAGGGGGAACTGTAAATTCCCTCTTGGCTCTGCCTCTGTTGTGGTCTCACTCGTCTTCTGACTGTGCTGGGGCTGGGGGACTCTGGGGTGCCTGGCCACCCCATGGCTGTGAGGACCACAGTCCTGAGGACCAGAGCTCCCTGCTGGCCACCAAGCTCTGACAGCTGCATCTCTGGTGTCCTTCTGTGCTGATGGGCTGCGTGCAGCCCTGCCGTGACAGTGCTAAAAGGGAAGGATTTGGGGGAGAGAAGAGGAAATCAAAGTGGACCGGCAGGTCAGCTGGCATAGGGACTGTGCCATGCAGGTGATCTTGGACCAGCCCTGGGCTCCTGCACAGCTTTGACTCTTTGCCTTTGTGGAGGGGAAAGCAGAAGTACAGTGTGCAGCTGGCAGCAGGGAACTGGAATTCCCCAGGCAGCTGCCAGAGCCCAGACCTCCCTCCGCAGCCACCAAACCCAGCGCTTGGACTCTGGAAAACACATCCCAGGCTCTTTGGACCTACACCAGTTGGAGGTCTGGCTTTGGACAGTGGCAGGTTGAAATCCTACACATGCTGTGAGGTCTGAGGGAGGACCCTGTGTTGCTTAGCAGGGACAGGAGGGTCTGTTCCCCATGGGGATCAGAGTAAAGGACTGCCCTGTGGAGCCTCAGACCATGTTCCTGCCTTGGCCTTCTGCTGAGCTTCCCCAGGGAGAGGGCAGGATGGAGGAGCTCCAAGCTGGAGGGAGGGAGACTGGAGGAGGCAGGGGGATTATTCCTTCATGCAGCAGGAAAGGATCTCTGCTCCTGAGCATGGCACTCAGGACTTACTTTTCTTTTTTTTCTTTCCTGTCACCATTATCCCCTCTGCAGGTTGGTTCATCTGGCCATTATCCACTGTGTCCCAGCTGTAGCACTCTGCTGCATTGCTCAGCTACCCAGGGAGGTGCTGGAGATCCAAAATGATCTTTTCCAGGTATGCTGTTGTGATAGGCAGAAGATGGGAGGAAGAGAAATGCTGCAGCTGTTTCCTGGATAGATGCCCAATCCATCTGCCCTTTCCCCAGGACCCCACACCTGCTTCCCCCAGAGCGTGGTGAAGGTCCCATGTGAGCAGCCTCTTTACAGGGAGGGGAAGAAGGGAGGTGGAGATACCCTGAGAGAGAAGTGTGATAGCTCCCAGCACCGTGGGGTGAAGGGTTCCTTTGCAAGGCCCCAGGACATTGCAGACAGCTGTGAAAGAGGCATGGCTGGAGTGTGGCAGGGTAGATAACTTGGGAGAATGAGCTCTGTCTCCATGGGTGATCCCTGAGCTGAGGTGCAGGGGAACAGCAAGCCATGTGACCCCACCAGTGTCAGCCACATGTAACCTCAGGACAGGGATGGGGGTCTCCTGGGTGGCAGTCAGCCCATGCTGCCAGGCTAGCTCCTGGACACTGATGGGGCTCATCACACCTGGTGTCCCATGGGACATTCTCCCCTTTCCTAATTTCTCTCCAGACCCCGCTCCACCTCGCTGTGTACCTGGAGCAGCCCAGTGTGATCCAGGCACTGATCCAGAAGGGAGTGAACCCTGGGCTGCAGGACCGCAATGGCAACACCCCGCTGCACTTGGCCTGTGAGCAGCAGCACCTGCAGTGTGCCCAGCAGCTGCTGGAGATCACAGCCACAGCGGATGGCACGACTCAGCCCCATAGGCACCACCAGGACCTGCAGCTCCAGAACTGGCAAGGTGAGACCTGAGGGCAGCCCGGTGGCAGAGCTGGTGGCCAGATTAGGGCAGAGATCATGAGATATGTATGCAGGGATCCAGGAGCACACAGAAGGGGAATGGGGCTGGGATTGGTGTGCCCCAGGGTGGTCTGAGCTGACTGTGGCTCTCTCTTCTGCCTCCCCATCACAGGCTTGGCCTGTCTGCACATCAGTACCTTGAAAGGGAACATCCCAATGATGTCTCTGCTTCTGGAGAGTGGTGCCAACATCGATGTTCGGGTAAGACTGGGCATGGTGTGATGTTTTATAAAGGCTGGGATGGTGGGTCTCTCCCTTGGGCACTCCCTTCAGCCCTGGGGAAGACACTGCTGTGAGGCTTGGGGGCACTGAATTTTGAGGGAGCAAAGAGTAAAGGTCCTTGAGATGTTGTTGGGTGCTGTGACAGCAGTCAGGGTGGGGGCTGCCCTCTGCACCCAGTCGAAGGGGTGTGGGTGGGTGCTGCAGGGCCCAGCTGAGAGGACCCCCCCCCACCAACACCCTTGTGACCTTTGGGTTGCAGGAGGGCACAAGCGGGAAGACCCCATTGCACCTGGCTGTGGAGTGCCACAACCGCAGGGCTGTGCAGTTCCTGCTGCGCAATGGGGCGTACGTGGATGCCCAGATGTACAACGGGTGCACTCCGCTCCACCTGGCCGTGGGCCGCAAGGATGCTGCCATCGCCGCCGTCCTCTCACACTCTGGGGCTGACACCCTGCTGAGGAACATGGAGAACGAGACAGCTCAGGACCTGGCTGATGGCAACGACGATGTGAGTCTCTGTGGGGGGAGGCCTGTGGCTCTGCAAGCGTGTCAGGGGGTGCAGGAGTTGGATGATTAGAGGGAACCTCCCTGGAAGAGTTTCTAGCTGTTCCTATCCTTCCCTATAGGTTGTAGGCACTGGCTGTGTGGGGTGTGGGTAACTGCCTTTTGCCTCAAGCCCTAGGAAAAGCCCAGACAGGGTTTCTTGGCACTTCCCTGGGGAGGTGGGAGGCTGCAGGATTGGGTGGGGGGAAGGTTCGGGCCCTTACCCCAGCTTGGTGGAGACTCAACCCTGGATGCTTACATGTCCATACTCTTGGTCTTTGCAGCTCCTCGCCTTGCTGCCCTTCGATGACCTGAAGATCTCAGGGAAGCCTGTTGTGTGCTCTGAATGAGCAGGTGGACTCCTTTGGCCTGTCGGGCTGCCTCCTTCCTCTGTGCTGCTGCCCACTAGGATCTCGCCGGCCTGCAGTTCAGTGGGAGCAGAGACACTTTGGGAGACTTACCCCACTGCCCCTCCCCTCTTTGGAAAAGTTTTGTTTGCCTCAGGCTGCCTTCCCAGATGGAAGAAGGTGGCATTATGAGCACTACACAGGGGAGGCTTTTCTTTTAGTATCTGTGCACTGCAGCAGGACTGAATTTCCCCTCCCTGACATGGGTCTGACTTGTGGGGATCTCCAGCATACACAGGGAAGGAGCAGGAGAGGACTCATTTTCACACTGTAGGCCGGACAGAGCATCCTCTGGCACCCCATCAGAATTAAGTGTGGGGTGAGGAGAGTCAACACTCTAATAAATGTTTGTTGTTGCTGTGGGCACCAGAGGTCTCATGTGATCTAACCCACCCACAGCATCAGGAGGCTGCGCATCACCGCGGGGGCTTGGGGATGTGAGGGCTACAGGGGTTTCCCCAGTCTGCCCGCTCCCTTGGGTCCTTCACACCGCAGAAGGTGAGTGGGAGCACAGGGATTTCCCCACTTGCAGAGCCTTTCTACTGCTCAGGGCTAAGGCTGGGGGATCCCAGCCTGGTGCCCTATTCCCATACTGTCTTGCCGAGCATCTGGCTTCAGGGCTGAAAAAAGGGCATAGGAGATGCTGAAGACGTGGTTGTGGATCCCTGCTTCTGCCATTGTGCCTGACACCTTGCTGCTTTAGTGTGCTGTGGTTTCCTTTTTCACACAGGACAGAAGGATCCTGCCCCATCTCCTGGCTTGGAAGGGGGCTAAAAAACTTAGGGCACAGATCTTCCCTGGGTTTTAGATTCTCCCAGGCTGAAAGGGGAGGAGGTGGCAGCATTATCTTCCCATCCTTTCTGTTGTTCAGCTCACCACCCTTCCCTACCACTTCTCCAGCCAGTGGAGCACATGTGATGCATTAGGAAATCAGCCAAAGGTGCTGTGGGAATGGATGCACAAAGCTGCCTTACCCCATCTCAGCCAGGGAAATTCCCCACTTGTTGCCTCAGAGCAGCTGCTATTGTTTGGGACAAATACTGGATGGTGCAGTTGACCAGGATGCTCTGGAGTGAGCTTTTGTCTTCTTCCTCCGTTCTTGTAAGGGAATGCTGCCAGGAAAGCACCATAAGGGACCCCCCCAGGCCTCTCTGGACCTTGCCTGATTTCCTCAGCAGTCCTGGGCTGGATTGCTCTGTTTCTTCTGAATCTTTGCCACTCACCTTCTGGCAGGGCATCAACCCTGCTGCAAACCCATGGGGCTATTTCAAGGACACCTTCACAAGGGACAGGAGACATTTCCAGGCTGCCCAAAGAAGGAATGACAGATGCTGCAGGGTGGTGTGGGATGGTGCAGCCAGGGCTGTAGCTGGGAGCAAAGGGAAGGGCAGAAACATGTGATCTGCACTTTTTTGTTTGTTCTGTTATTTAAAAATAAAACTATTTGTTATAAAAAGATGTTTGTAAAATGTTACTGGGTGGCTACGTGATAGCTCCAGCTGGCCCTGCAGCCATGCCTGGGGCTGGGATAGGGGATTTGGGACTGGGGCTGGAGTAGGTGCCATCCTGCCCTGAACCCTTCGAGCAGCACCTGCCCCAGGGAGCAGCTGTGTCTGTGCCCAGTGCAGGGCTGGCAGGTCAGAGCGGGTTGCCCTGAGCCAGGGGGCAGGGATGGGGGGATGTCAGGGCTCAGCTTTGAGGGCTTCTAGTTTGAATCAAGAATAGCGTGGCTGTCAGGACTAGGGATGTCATTGTCCCTCTGCACTTGTGAGGCCTCACATCGAGTCCTGTGTCCAGTTCTGGGCCCCTCACTCCAAAAGGGGTGCTGGAGCATGTCTGGAGAAGGGCAATGGAGCTGGTGCAGGGTCTGGAGCGCAAGTTGTATGAGGAGTGGCTGAGGGAGCTGGGGCTGTTTAGTCTGGAGAAGAGGAGGCTCAGGGCGGACCTTGTCACTGTCTACACCTCCCTCAAAGGAGGCTGCAGCCAGGTGGGGATCGGCCTCTTCTCCCAGGCACCCAGCGACAGGACGAGAGGGTATAACCTCAAGCTGTGCCAGGGGCCTTAGGTTGGATGGCAGGAGGAATTTCTCCACAGAAAGGGTGATTAGACATTGGAATAGGCCAGGAAGCTGGTGGAGTCACCGTCCCTGGAGGTGTTTAAGGAAAGACTGGTCATGGCACTCAGTGCCACGGTCTAGTTGAGACGGTGGTGTTCGGTCATAGGCTGGGCTCGATGATCTCAGGTCTCTTCCAACTTGATTGATTCTGTGATCCTTTG
>NW_008236196.1:3787446-3802580 GCF_000691975.1 Corvus brachyrhynchos | reverse complement strand
CCCCTGCGAGCCGGCTGCGTGCAGGGACAGGGAGCAGACACGAGATCTCGAGGTATTAGCATGGACGTGTCAGCTCCAAGCTTGCATTTGACCTCAGCCCTTGCAGGCGCTGGAGGGGCGCTCTGGAGTATCAGGGCTGTAGGCAGAGATCTTTTTCAGACCCGGGACCCAAATGGTGCATCCCAGGCAGAGGGCTGGGTGCCAGCCCGGCTCTGAAGCGGTGCGTTTGAGAGCTGCCCTTGCAGTGCCCAGGGGAGCAGCTCGTGGGTTATTCCGCAGGCCCCAGACTAAGGGTCCTTTCATGCCTCAGCACGTCGCCTGCTCAGCCGCCCCCCTTTCTACCTGTAACACTGGCGTCCCTGTTCCTTCCCAGCCTCGGCAGAGAGGGCAGGGCCTGCTGCACTGAGTCAGCTCTCGGGGCCTGGGAATTGCTAGCACAGGCATAGAGAACCATTGTCCCTCTATAGCCTCCTCTTCACGGTCGCTGTGGGAGAGCAGAGCTGATTCTCCTCCCATGGCAGCGCTGCAGGAGCTGGCGGGGTAACAGCAGGCGCAATCGTGCTGAACGGAGCTTGCAGTCCCTGTCAAGTTGCAAATGTGGCAACAGACCCTGTCGTTTATATCTGACTTCTGCAAAAGTGAGTGGCGTTTCTGCACCCCACCATCAGCCAGGGTTACTTAATACAGGCAAACCCAGGAGCACACGGGCAACTTCAGCCGCAGGTGCCAGCCCCGAGCCCTGTTTTTACCTCCCACAGCACCTGTACAGCCTGTGATGATGCCCCTGCAGCAGGAGGGATGGAGTGGAGGTGTCAAACTGTCTTTTCTGGTGAAGCGGGGGGAGGGTGGGGGAGAGAGAGGAATAGCAAGCAGGCAAAGAAACCCATCCCTAGCCATTTGCACTTCTCCCTGGGCTGGGAATTTCTGTGTACTTTAAGTCACAGAAGGGAGATTTCTGGGTGAAACACAGCCTCAGCTTTGGTCAGGTTATTGAACTCCAAAGGCCTGGCCATAACAGCTGAGGATGAGAAAAGTCCCTGAGGTCTTTTCCAAGGGGACAAGAGGTTGGTGGGAGTGCATGCTCGTGAAATGGCAGGGGACTTCCTTGCCTTTAAAGCCCTTAAGTTTGTAAATCTCTGAGTTTCATGTGAGGGCTACTAGAGGTCACAGCTGTACAATATTGGGGCCAGGTACACCCCTAAATGTTTCTAGGGGAGGAGGAATGAACATCTCTATTCCTTTTCTGGTGTGTGTTTATGTAGCCAGCCCTCAGCACCCTCACCTGGCCCCCAAGGCAACTGGGAGGCTTTCTCCACTGAGGAAACTGGGGCAAGGATGTAGCATGGATCAGGGAAGCCTTCTGCCCCGATGCAGGAAGCTGCAGGTTGCTGTGTGAGGGAAGGATGCAGGTGGCCTTGGGTGTAGGAAGTTCTTGCCTGGTTGCTCATTCTGTTGAGTACCTGGTGCCCTTGAATACTGCATGTTTGCCTCTGTGAGGGAGAGGACAGTGAAGGGAAGAACTCCTTCAAGGACTGACTATTAAAGCTGTTTTAAAGCTGGATAGATCACTTCCTACAGCTATAGCTGAAGAATATCAGCTATACCTCACTGGATAGTCCTGGTAAAATCCCAACCAGACAGCTGCTTTCCTGTTCCTTTCCAGCCTTGCTTTCTGGCTGTGTTTTGCCAAGCGGGTGAACCCTGGTAATTTCGTCTGAGCTGTGGGGAATGCCTTGGCACACTTCCAAAGCTGCATGGGGAGGTGGGGGAGGCTGGCAGTTCAAATCCCCGCCTCTCTTCCACTCACCTGGTGTAGCTGGAGGGGAAAGCTCTGAACTGTTTGCTTCCAGAGGAAGGCTGCTCATGGCCACAGGCTAGAAACATGAGCTTCTAGGTAGGAGTCAATTTTTCCATTCAGTGACCTTTTCCTTTTCCACCCAAAAGCTGTGCTAAAGTTTAACTTGCAAAGGTGAGGTGTGAGGTGCTCCTTGCATTTGGAGTAAGAGTGTAGTCAAAACCAGATGTTTACTGCAGTGTTCTCTCTTATCCTGGGAATCCAAGGTTCTAAGTCCATATGTTCCAGAGCAACCACCTTTAACAGAAGCGAACGTAGATGTCTGGCCTGTGCTCTTCAGCTCCAGAGGAGTTTTCCTACTCCATGTGCTGCCAGCATCACAGTTGTGGCTGCGGTAGGGTCTGGGTGGCAGTATTACAGGTGGTGAGGAGCAGGCTGGGTGGTGGGTGTTACAGGCATGTGGAGTGCAGCTGCCCATGTACCAATAGCCCACCACCTGCCTCTTCCTCTCTCCGCAGATTTTGCCTTCCCTTCATGCTGGCTTCCCTCCCTGCAATGGCTGCTGGTGAAGAGATCACCCCTGCCCTGCAGGACTCGTGGGGGGACTTCTGGCTCTTCCGTTTCTTTGTTAATGCTGCTGGCTATGCGAGTATTGTGGTGCCAGGATTCCTCCTCATCCAGTACTTCAAGAGAAGGAACTACTTGGAGACAGGTAGGAGCAGGAGCTTCCCTTCTACATCCTGCATCCCTTGGAGCTCTCTGCCCCCACCTCGGTCTACCCCACTCAGGTTGTTTCCCCAACCTGCTTTGTCAGGCTTGAGCCAATCACAGAGCTGTGTCCCCATGCTGTCTAGGTGCTATCCTGAAACAAATTTTTCTGAGGCCCCCACGCCAGCAGATCTGGAGGCTAGTGAGGAGGGAGGCCTCACCTCTCTGGCTGGTGCAGCTTGTGGTGCCCAGGCTTTGGCTAATTGTGTCTCTATCTTCTCTTACCCTGTTGAGGCCGAGGCATTTGCTTCCCTGTCATCAAATCATGCGTGTTTGGCTCTGAGGTGAAGTCTGTACACCAGGACGATGGCTCCCTGCCACCCCGGGCAGAGCCCACGGAGTCCTCCACAGCCCGACAGGTCTTAAAGCTGCTCTTCTGTGCTGCTGGCCTACAGGTAGGGGTCCTGTGCATGTGTGGCTGTCCCATTCTGGAAGGAGGAGGTGGCCAGTGGGTTAGTGACTGTCAGTTCCTTGAAAACCAAGGATGCAGTGCTGTCCTTGATCAAGGCAGGGTTGGAGGCTGGGCCAGCCTCTCAGCCAGGATAGCACGCCTCTAAGGGCTGCAGAAGTCCATTTAGCTTTTGTCATTTGGGTTGGAGTGTCCTGTCTGTCTGATCACAGTCCTCTAAAGCCATGGATAGGGAAAACTCTGAAAATTCTGTGATTCAGCAGATTGTTAAAGTTGCTTTTGTTCTGGCCCTGATGTGAGATCAGCAGATAGTTTGAGCCCTCTTATCTCCCAAGCTCTCCCTTGGGTCAGTGTCTGGGGCTGATGCGTTCTGCCTTGATGAATTGGAGTACTGGAGAGAAAATACTGAATTCAGCTACAGATAAACAGGAATTTAAAATCTTAGATTCCCTAAGTCTCAGCTACACCCTGAGCATCATTAGGAAGGGCAGCTTTTTGGGTCTATGAGGACAAAAAATAGCAATGTGGGCACTGAGATGGCAAAACCTAGGTGTCCTGCAGCCAGGAAAACACTCACTCTCTGGCCTACTCCCCCAGCCCATTCAGACTTGCTGTGGGCCACCAAATTCTTCCATCTCCCTGTGTCGTAGTTTTTTGGGAGATGTGTAGTGATAGGAAGCCTGTGTTACTTCTGTCAGGGGCTTGGTGTTGCTGCACCAAAAGTAGTGGGGATGGAAACCAGGACAGTGATCATCCCTCGTGGACAATTTTGTCTGCTGGGTTTGAAACTAGAATTGATTTGGATGTAAAATCTAAGGCTGGGGAGTTGGAAGTGAAAACCAATGCAGAGGCCACTGGGAAAACTGCCAGGACCTGCCGCAGGGAGCTGGCACAAAACCACAGCTGTGTATCAGTAACATTCCCTGATTCTGTCAGTCTGGTTCCACAGGCTTAAAGTAGCTCAAAGAGTAACTGCTCGCTCTCCCCAGGATGTTTGCATTGTGGACTTTTCTCCCCTGTACACTGAGCAGGTTTTGTTTGGAACAGGATGTTCCTGGTTGTAACCACATGGGACAGCGGGTTCCCTCAGACGGGTGGAGTGGGGGGTGGTCGCATCTCCCAGTGTCTCAGGGAAGCATCGCCATGCAGAGAATGATGCAACACTGGGGAAAGGAAGGATCTCCTGGGCTCAGTTCTTCCTGTTGTTGCTGGCAGCTGCTGTTGTGGGTCCTGACTCTCCCTGCGCTCCTGCTGCTTTACAGGCCTCCTACCTCACATGGGGTGTCCTCCAGGAGCGTGTGATGACGAGAACATATGGTGCCACTGATACAGACCCTGGTGAGAAGTTCAAGGACTCCCAGTTCCTAGTGTTCATGAACCGCATCCTGGCCTTCACAGTGGCTGGTCTGTACTGCGCCCTGACCAAGCAGCCACGCCATGGGGCTCCTATGTACAAATACTCCTTTGCCTCCCTCTCCAACATCCTCAGCAGCTGGTGTCAGTATGAGGCACTCAAATACATCAGCTTCCCCACCCAAGTGCTGGCCAAGGCCTCCAAAGTGATCCCAGTGATGATGATGGGCAAACTGGTGTCACGCAAGAGTTACGAGTACTGGGAGTACCTGACTGCCGCCCTCATCTCCGTGGGGGTCAGCATGTTCCTGCTCTCCAGCGCTCCTAACAGGACGGTGTCCACTGTCACCACTTTCTCTGGCATAGTGCTCCTGGCTGGCTACATAATCTTCGACAGCTTCACCTCCAACTGGCAGGACGCTCTCTTCACCTACAAGATGTCTCCTGTGCAGATGATGTTTGGCGTCAATGTCTTCTCCTGCCTTTTCACCGTGGGCTCGCTCTTGGAGCAGGGTGCCTTGCTGGAGTCGCTGCACTTCATGGCCCGCCACTCAGAGTTCACCGCCCACGCCATGCTGCTCTCCGTGTGCTCTGCCTGCGGCCAGCTCTTCATCTTCTACACCATCAACCAGTTCGGGGCAGCTGTCTTCACCATCATCATGACACTCCGACAGGCCTTTGCCATCCTCCTCTCCTGCCTCATCTACGGGCACACTGTCACTGTTGTGGGTGGGCTGGGCATAGCTGTTGTCTTCATGGCCCTCTTTCTCCGTGTCTACGCCCGCAGCCGCATGAAGAAGCGCAGCAAGAAGCTCCCGCCAGGCGAGACCCCTGTACAAAAGGTCTAAGGAAGCTGAGGCCATGGCATTTAAGCCATGCCAGCTGTCCTGCCTCCACTCGACAGTGTTCGCTTGATTTCTCAAAACCCACTGAGGAGAAGAGTGGGGTATGGATGGGCAAGACCAGTGACTCAGTTTTCCACCTGCTTTTCCTGGGAAAGGGGCTGGAACAAGCCCAGGAAATGCTCTGGGCTGATGCAGCTCCAAACCTTTCCATTTGCCTTAATAGGTCAAAGACTTAAGCCAAGGCACAGGCCTGGGGGCACACCAGCATGGGGCTGCTGGTATTCCTGCCCCACCTCTGTCTTGTGGCTTCTCCCCAAAGTCACTGATGAACAAGGGAACTCTTCCCTGGTACTGTCTTGCCTCTGGCTAATGCTCCTCCATTTCTGTTAGTACTACAGAGCTTGGCAGGAGGAAAGGGCAAGCAAAACACTAGGTTTCTTTTTGAAACACCTCTTAAGTGAGGCAAGTCCCAAGCTGAGCCCATCGAAGGGTGGGGAGTGCTCTTCCTCCATTCCAGGAGGGGCTCTGGGTAGTACAGGCACAGCTAAGGGAAGGACTCCCAGCCTATCCTACCCCAGGCCTGGGATCTGCTGTGGGAGGGCACCGCAGTGAAAGCCAGTACCTCCCTGTTTGGTTTTATCAATTCTTCACCCCTGCTCCAAGACACTTTTCTTTGCTCCCCTCAGCCCAGGCTGATTTTTATGCAGAACCTGAGCTGGCCAGTACAGTTCCCAAGGCTTGCCAAGTCCTTCGAGGTTGCTTTTTGGTTTCATCTGCTGCTGTTACAGGCCAAAGGCTGCGCTGCCCAGAAGCCCCAGCACCACCTCGGGGTCCCTCAGTGCCATGGTTTCTGGGCTTTGCAGTTGCCATTCAGACAAGCACAAACAACCCCTCTTTTTCCTGCCATCTGGAGGCACTGGCCCTGGTTTTCCCAGGGGCTGGCCAGAGTCTATGCCTGGAGGGTTGGGACATGGGGCAGAGCCCGCTTGCGGTGCCTTGTTCCTGCTCCACAGACAGCAGGGGATGGAGCAGTGAAAGCTGTTCTTCGCCAGAAGCCTGGGTTTTATTTGTCAATCCTTTTCTCGTCAACACAACCTGACTGACAAACCAGCAGGTTTTGGTACTTTTGCAAGGCAACTTTTTTTCTCTTTTTATTTTATTAAATTAAAAATATGCTGCATATAGTGCCATGGGTGTAAATGTGGGGTTTTTTTGGCTGGTTGGGGTTTTTTCCATGTACCTGGAAGGAGGGGAGAGACTTTGAACTCTTTCTGTGTCCCTAGTCTCTCTGGGACAGGAAAGTTGTCTTTCCATACACAGGTGACTCTCTGTGTTTGCCAAGGCTGGTCTCAACCAGGGTTGCATTCAGAGCTGCAACGCCTGACAGGAGATTCTTGCACACACAACTGGGGAGGCACAGCCAGGTTTGGAATGCTGCTTATGCTGGTGGGCAGGTGGAGGAGCCATTAGCCTGAGCCTAGTTTGGCTCCTGGGTTCCCTGCATGGTGCAACTTAAGGAAGGTCCAGTGGGTGTTGCCACAGAGAGGTGATGCAGAGGCCTGCTGAGCACCTGGCAGCCAGGGCCACCAGTGCTGTAGCACTTTGTGGGGTGTAGCTGCAGCAGCCAGGGCCAGGAGAGGCTGGAGGTGTGGATGGTCCATCCTACTGGTACATGCGGGAGGCCTGGTGAAAAATGGTGTAGGCTAGGGTGAGTCTGGGGTCAGAGACAGGACTGGGGCCTAAGAGGGCTAGGGAAAGGGGAGACTCAGGTGAGGGTCACAAGAGAAACAGAGGAGGAGACTAGGAACAGTAGTGACTTAGCTGAGCCTGCAGGCATACCAGAGCTGGTGCTGAGCACAGCCCAGGCTTCCGAGCACTTGGCTCTCCAGCAGTTTTACTGTGCTCCTTTTCTAGCTCTGAGCTTTTGGAAGTGCCTGTGCAACCTCACAGCTTTTCATCCTGCCCTACAAATTGGCCCAAATGTCTGCAGCCACCATCTGCTGACAGACTGAAAATGGAATGAGATTTCCTTTGATTAAAAAAACCTGAAACAACAGAAACCCACATTGCCAGGTTAGGAATAGGATACAATGGGATAACCTTTCTAATTTAAATGTAGATTTTAAAAAAACATTAGTGGAAGAAGAAAATCCCAAACATTAAAAGTTAATTTTTATTAATTCAGCATTTAGCAACACCTTCCTATCCAGAGAGAAATCCTACTTTTAAACCATTTGCTTGCTCAGCTCCAGCACTGCCTTCGCAGGCTGCACCCACACAGCTGCCACACTGGGAGCACAGTCAGTGTTTTGGTGTGCAGCAAGGGATTCCAGCAGGCTCTGCCTCCTTGTTGGAAGATGGATACTGGCTAAAGCCCATTCTACTTTGTGCCTGTGGCAGCTGGCATGCAGGCAGCAAGAGAACTCGGTGTCACTTTTCCCTGACAAACCCCAAGAGCCATTGTGGCCAGGGCTGACAAACCTCACAGGGTGTGAGCTCAGTGCAAGGGGCAGCTCAATCAGAGGTGATGTCCCAGGCTTGTCATCTGGGACACAGATGGAAAGAAGCCAGATACTGCCAACCACCCAATGGCTGCAGAAGGCCAGAAAGGGCAGGCTGGAGGGTGGGAGGAAAGGAGCTGAGTCTTTGGCCAATAGCTGAAGAGAGACAGCTTTGACTACAGTCCTGAGCTGTCACTCCACACCCTGCTCCACGCTGCCATGAACAGGCAGATGGCTCCTGCCACAGTCCTGCCCCAGAGGTGCTCAGATCAAACCAGGCCCTGGCACAGCTCACCCAGCTGACCCATACAGAGTGGAAGTTTGCTCCCAGGCTGTGGGGCACGCAGCACTGCAGGTGGAGAACTACTGCTCATTGGAGATGACCCCACCTGCACAGCAGGTCATGTGTTCCTTCCACCCACTTCATCTTGCCGTGGAAGAGGTAAAGATCACCTAAGGCAGGGCTCAGAAAAGCAGTCAGGGCACAGGAGAGACCAACAGTCCAATGCCCTCAGGCACAGGCTGAGACAGTTTCCTCATTAGAGTAGGCATGAAACACAAGGGACCCCACCATGTAAATCATCAATTCTTTAATTCCAGTAGAACAAAAAACAAGAAAAATAATCAACCAAAACCCAGCCAAAATACATTATGCTATCCTGGGGCTTCAAGGAGGCAGCAGCTCAGAGGAAGGGCTCTCCCACCCCAATGGAATAAGGACAGTGTTTGATGCCTACTGGTAACATGGGACACTCCATGAGGGGGAGAGGAGAAGCCTGATGCCTCCTCACACCTCCGCTCCCCATCAGCTGTTCCTACACAAGCAGAAAGACACAGAACAGACAGGCCTCAGGCTACCTGAATCACTACTAACAAACAGGGAATCATGCCCTCCTGCACCCTGCCAAAAACAACCCCAACCAAACAGAGCCAAAAAAATAAGACACCACCAAGGAGTCAGTAGCAGCTGGTGGGAGCAGACCATCTTCTAAGCAGACATGATACAGAGGTCTGGCAGGTGAAGGAAGAGCCTTCCTCCTTTAGTCTACCTCTTCCATGCGGGACGCATCTTCATCTCCCTCCAGAGGGGGAATTTCCTCAGGGACAGCTGCACTGGGCTCCTCTGCAGTCATCTCATCTTCATCAATGCCTGGGAGAGGGGAGGAAAGGAAGAGGTAAGGCCTCCAAATGACACCTGATCCCAGATGTCCAGCCTCTCCCTGAATAAACCTGGCTCCTGCCCCCAGCCTGAAGAATTGGGCTATTAGCATCCAGTAGTTCACAGAATCATAGAATATTCTGATTTGGAAGGGACCCACAAGGATTGCTGAAGCCCAGCTCCTGGCTCTACACATGACAGCTCCAAAGAATCACACCCTGTGCCTCAGAGTGTTGTCCAAACTGTGACCATTTCTCTGGGGAGTCTGTTCCTTGGCCAGCCACTCTCTGGGTAAGAAACCTTTTCCTAATATCCAACCTAAACCTCTCCTGACACAGTTTCATGACATTCCCTCAGGTCCTGTCACTGGTCACCAGAGAAGATACCAATGCAGGCCCCTCTGCTTCCCCTTGTGAGGAAGCTGTATGCTGCAGTGAGGTCACCCCTCAGTCTCCTTTCCTCCAGGCTGAAAACTTAATAGAATGCAAGTCAACATTGTTACAAGTTATTGTCAACTCCAGCATTAATCCTGTATCAGTAGCATCTTCCCAGTAACATCTACACTAGTATATGGATACTACCTGTGCCATTAGAGTGCACTCCTTAGCCAGTAGAGATTAACTACAAAAGACTTGTCACCCAGCACCACAAAACCCTGGAGTTTAAGCCAGGAGAACGTGGTTTAAGCCATGAACATTTCTCTAGGAAAAAAATGCAGTAAATCCTGTCAAGTCACAACTAAATCAGTTGCAAGACTCGTAGAGCTCATCAGTTTCCAACACTGCAGGTTGCTGTTTCAGTGTACTCTGAACAGAAAATTGCACCATCATACAGCCCCCTTACCTGCAATTTGACTAATAGAAGACCCTACTCCTACTGAGACTAGACAACACAGAGTTACTAACTTAGTTGTGCCAAGCCACAGCGCCTTCTGACTTGTATTTGTAGCTAAATAGTGAATTTGGAGGAAAAGGCTGTGTGCAAGCACAAGCTGTTTCAGCAGATGGGTCACATCACTCATGACAGACATTTCACACTTACTCTGAAGGAATAAAAAGCCTCAGCTTGTCATCTGAGCATCCTGGTGGTGGCTCCTGGTGTTGTGGAAGACAGGGCAGTCCACCCAGAGCCCTGAGCCCTCCTGAAATACCTTGTTCCACGTTTACACTTTCTCCTGGCCACCTTATGTACAGAGCCACTTCGGCACATCACACCAGCATGGCTCACTTACTGGCCTCGCCCTGCCCCAAGACATTAGCCTGACCAGTTAACCTGGTTTTCAGGCCTACTCCAAGCTTGAGAGGTTGCAGATACTCACCAAGCCCGAGTTTGATCATCCTGTAGATGCGGTTGGAGTGGGTCTGGGGATCTTCCAAGGAGAAGCCAGAGGACAGCAGAGCAGTCTCAAAGAGTAGCACCACCAGATCTTTAACAGCTTTGTCATTCTTGTCAGCATCAGCCTTCTGGCGAAGGGTTTCCACAATTGGGTGGTCAGGGTTGATCTCCAGGTGCTTCTTGGCCATCATATAGCCCATGGTAGAGTTGTCCCGCAGTGCCTGAGCCTTCATGATGCGCTCCATGTTGGCTGTCCAACCGTAGGTGCTGGTGACGATGCAGCAGGGAGACGAGACCAACCGGTTTGAAACGGTGACCTACCAACACAGCCAAGGGTTAGCTGAGCAAGGCTCCCATAAGCCCTGGACTGGGCCCAGCCACAGCACACTACAGCCCAAGTCTTTGCCCCTGGTTTACCTGGGGACACCCTGAAGCAAGCAGAGATGCTCCAAGCAGCTCCAGGACTGCTGCACAGACTAATCTGGACAGCTCAGCCAGCACTTAGAGCACCCACTGCATGTTTCCCACACTTACCCTCTCCCATTAATGCACGTATTTGGGTCAGTGCCCCTCGCCTGCAGCCTGGCTGCTTAGAGCAAGATGGTGCATGCTGGGACCTCCAGTCTCCTTTAGCGGCTCCTCTGCAGGAGATGAGAGGCATGCATTGAGCGGGGGCCCTCACCTGCAGCACGGAGGGCCCAGCCCTCCTCCCTCCAGCCCAGGGCTAAGCTCCCTGCCCATCTCACCTTCTCCACCTTCTTGTCCAGGATCTCCTTCATAAGTTTGCAGAGGTTCTCAAACTTGGCCTTGCTCTCCTCCATCTTCTTTTTCTCCTCCTCGTCCTCAGGCAGCTCCAGCCCCTCTTTGGTGACTGATACCAGGGTCTTGCCATCAAACTCCTTGAGCTGCTGCACGCAATACTCATCAATGGGCTCTGTCATGTATACCACCTCAAAGCCACGCTTCCGCACACGCTCCACAAAGGCCGAGTTAGCAACCTGCTCCTTACTCTCCCCTGTGTTTGTGGAGGGTAGAAATGAAACATCGCCAAGATGTAAGAGCTGGTTACAGCAGGACAAACAGCACCAGTCACCTGGGACCCCTAACATAAAACTGGCAGCAGCCACGGTTCTAGGCCTGGTGGCCTTTCCCCAGCCCCCAGGAATGAGCTGTAATTCAGCAGGGATGGCCTGCTGAAGGCAGCAGGAAAAGTTTTAAATTAGGGTTTGTACGCAGGTTACCTGCCTCTACTTTGCTAGGGCTGAGAGAAGCTGTGGCTCACCTGTGATATAGTAGATACTCTTCTGGTTCTCCTTCATACGGGACACGTACTCTGAAAGCGAAGTCACCTCATCGCCTGACTGGGACGTGTGGTACCGCAGCAGCTCCGAGAGGCGTTTTCGGTTGGTGGAGTCCTCATGGATGCCCAGCTGGGGGCAGAAGAGATGCATGAAGTCTTCAGGATAGGACTTGGATGCACTTGGCCACCCCTAAGGCACAGCCATCTGCCCACCTCCTGATCATTTTGGCCTAGGGCAGCCAGAGGGGACAGCTGCCCGCAAAGGTACTAGGAGGCATTCGTAAGACCCACTCCCTTTATCCTAACATCCATGCAGAGGAAACACAGCATAGGAACAAGATTGCTCCTCAGGCATATGGATCATGGGCCCTTCCCTCCTCCAGGTGTAGGGTGCCCAGCTCACCTTCAGATTCTTGGAAAAAGCCTCGTAAAATTTCTTGTAGTTCTCTTTGTCCTCTGCCAGCTCAGAGAAGAGCTCCAAGCATTTCTTCACAATGTTTTTGCGGATCACTTTGAGGATCTTGCTCTGCTGGAGCATCTCACGAGAAATGTTCAGAGGCAGGTCCTCTGAGTCCACAACACCCCGGATGAAATCTGAGTAGGGGGAATGAAAACGGGCGTCAGGTTAAGGATTCTGAGCTTATACACAGCAAGAAAAGAGCTAAAACACTGACTGCTATGCACCACACCAGCTAGTGCCTCATCCAGTCCCTTTGTACTGGAAGTGGTACCACAGGCTGTGGGGATGCCAGCTCTGCGCTGGGAGGCTGAGGCAGGGGGCTCTTACTCAGGTATTCAGGGATGAGCTCGTCACAGCTGTCCATGATGAAGACACGCCTCACATACAGCTTAATGTTGTTCTTCTTCTTCTTGTTCTCAAAGAGGTCAAAAGGGGCACGGCGCGGGATGAAAAGCAGAGCCCTGAACTCCAGCTGCCCTTCCACAGAGAAGTGCTGTGGAGATGGGAAAATACAACAGCTGCTGGGGTGCTTCACTTCTACCCCTTTCCCCAGTTCCCACTGTAGGGACGCTGAAAGGCCGTTCCTCCGCACTGGGGCTGGCAAGGGGGCACAGCAGCATCTCTAGCATCCAAGCAGCCTGTATTTCCTCCTGCTCAGGCCCACTATCCCCTATGTGCCAAGGTTCTCTGGCATCCAGCAGGCTCGGACTGAGAAGCCACTACTTCTCTGAGATCCCACACCCTCCTGTCTTGCTTATGGACTGGCACTGCCAATCCTTCCACCTGCATGGGAGCCACAGTGCAGGCTGCTCCATCACCGAGTGGCCTGAGAGTGCTCAGTCCCACAGAGGCAAAACCATGTGGTGACTCTAGATAAGGGCTGGAAAGGGGCCCTCTGCCTCTCCCTGGAAGGCAGGGTAGCCCAGCACGCACCTTGACAGCTAAGTGGTCCTCCCAGTCATTGGTGAGGCTCTTGTAGAACTCGCCATACTCCTCCTGGGTGATGTCATCAGGGTTGCGGGTCCAAATTGGTTTGGTCTTGTTCAGCTCCTCCTGGTCAATATATTTCTCCTTGATTTTCTTCGTCTTTTTCTTCTTGCCTTTGCTTCCTTCCTCCTCCTCATCAGAGCCCACATCCTCAATTTTGGGTTTCTCTTCATCTTTGGACACTGACTCTTCCTCCTTCTCATCTTTCTCCTCCTCTGCCTCATCATCACTGATCTCTTTCTCACGTTCCTTCTCCAGCTGTGGAGAAAGAAACAAGCAATAGTCAGGTTTAGCCCAAAGTTACAAAGAATCCTTTTGCTCCAGGTGAGAAAAATGGTGTCCTCCAAGGCCAAACAAATGCATCATCTGGAATCAAAGCTTCTCTTGGTAGCAGTCCTCAAAAGCCCCTCATCATGCAACCAAAAGCTGTGTCTGAGAAGAGACAAGCAGCAAGAAACCCTCCTTTTTCCATGGCTGGTTTAAGATGATCCTCAGCTGCAGAGACCAAAGGCCTTTAGTGTGGCTGGATACCCACCTCCTCAACCTCCAGTAAGCCCCCAGCCTCAAATCCTTTGGCCACAGAAGCGAGAGCACCACTGCTCAGTACCCAACACCCAGGAACTATAGAATAGACCAGAAGGGATCGTACACCGGGCCTTTTCTGTGCTTGTGTTCCCAGCACCACCCACCCCTGCCTCCAGCTTTCCAGCTGGTCCCCACAGTCCTATCCTTACGTACATAGAGCGTGATGGGGTAGCCAATGAACTGGGAGTGCTTCTTCACCACCTGACGCTCCTCCAAGTACTCAGTCTGGTCCTCCTTCAAGTACAGGATCACTTTGGTGCCACGTCCAATGGGCTCACCTGCAGTGTGGGGAGAGAAACATCAGTGTTCCAGGGCAGACAGCAAGCAGGGCCAGCTCCTTGAGCCTAAACATTACAGGATACCCAGCATTAACCAGTGTGACTGACAATGCAGCACGGCTCTAGGGAGCACCAGCAAAAGGGGTGCCTCTGGAAAACATGCTTGGTTTTTTGTACAATACGCACCATGGTCAGTTCGGACAGTGAATGAGCCCCCAGCTGATGACTCCCAAGCATACTGCTCATCATCATTGTGCTTGGTAATGACAACCACCTTCTCAGCCACCAGATAGGCAGAATAGAAACCCACACCGAACTGCCCGATCATGGAGATGTCTGCACCAGCCTGTGAAAGCAGAGAGCAACTGCTAAGACCAGTGTGGACATAGAAAATGCCTGTGACTGATTCACAGCAGCAAAGAACTGGGTCAAGCACATGGAGAAGAACATGCAAGTGCCAACAGGCAACCAGCTCTACCCTCAGCTCCTCCCTGCTGCTGGAAAGGTCGGGGAAGCACACTTGGGTAGGCAAACAGTTCCCACAGCAAACAAGGCAGCGGGGCCTTTTAATTATTTATTTATTATTATTATTTGTATGTTCAGCGCCAGCCTGTAACTCAGGCCCCAAGGAACCCATGCAGCCAAAAGCAACCCACCTGCAGAGCTTCCATGAAGGCTTTGGTCCCGGATTTGGCAATGGTGCCCAAATTGTTGATGAGGTCTGCTTTTGTCATCCCTATGCCAGTGTCCACCAGGGTTAGTGTGCGGTCCCGGGGGCTGGGGATGATGTCAATCTTCAGGTCTTTCCCACTGTCCAGCTTTGAGGGGTCGGTCAGGCTCTCATAGCGGATCTTATCCAGGGCCTAGGAGAGAGAGGGATGCTCGACACGGCCTCCCTACTCGACAGCCGCCTCCGTCCCTCCCCTGCAGAAGCCTTCCCGGAGAGCCAGGAATCGGCCTCTCCCCGGGCACCCCCGGCAGGGCACCAGCCCGACCCCGAGCCCCTCGGCACAGGAAGGAGCCCACTCCCGGCCCGGGCTCACGTCGGAGGCGTTGGAGATGAGCTCCCGCAGAAAGATCTCCTTATTGGAATAGAAAGTGTTGATAATGAGCGACATGAGCTGGGCGATCTCCGCCTGGAAGGCGAAGGTCTCCGCATCCTCCTCCTCGTGCTGCACTTTCTCGGGCATCTACAAGGCAAACACAGGCCTATTTTCAGCGCATTTTCAGGGCACGAGCACCAGGGAGGGGGCGGTGGGAGCATCAGGCCCAGGCCCAGGCCCAGGCCCACCCAGGCCCACCCCCCCATCCCGCATTCCGCCCCTACCTTCCCGGGCGTGAGGGACCGGCAAAAGAGCT
>NW_008236196.1:3771395-3787054 GCF_000691975.1 Corvus brachyrhynchos | reverse complement strand
CGGCCTGGGGCTGCGTGTAAGCGCAGCAGAGCAGAGAGGGGGCGGGGACAGAAGGTGTCCGGGCCCGAGTGTAGGGTAGGCCCGGGGCCCCGTTGTAAAGCCGTGTTTGGAGATGTTGTCTTTTCATTGTCCAAGGGAAATAATAAGATAAATCAATCTTAAGCCTTACCGTTCCAGTATCTGGAGTACTCTGTCCAGTTCTGAGCCCCTCAGTACAGGAGAGACATGGAAGCCCCTGGAGCTGGTCCAGGAGGGTAACAAATATTACTAAGGGACTGGAGCAACTCTCTTAAGAGGAAAGGCTGAGGGAGCTGGGCTTATTCAGCCTCGAGATGACTGAGAGGGGAGCTCATCAGTGTCTATGAGTATCTCAAGGGAGGTGCCAAGAGGATGTTTCCAGGCTCTGCTCGGTGGTGCCCAGCAATAGGACAGGAGGCAATGGGCAGAAACTGATGCACAGGAAGTTCCACCTGAACACGAGGAAGAGCTTCTTTACTGTGTGGGTGACCCAGCACTGGAACAGATTGCCACAACAGAGAGGCTGTGGAGTCTCCCTCAGTGGAGATACTCGAGAACTGTTTGGACACAATCCTGTGCCATGTGCTCTAGGATGGCTCTGCATGAGCAGTGAGGTTGGACCAGGTGAGCCACTGTGGTCCCTTCCAACCTGACCCATTCCGTGATTCTTGTGTTGAGGCTGTGGGTACAAAAGTCCTGACCAGCAAAGGAAGCTGAATTGCGATGAGGGGACCCCAGCCCCCACATGGGTTTTGATGCCTAGTGGTGCAAGGAGGTGATGGCTGTGAATGATGTGGGACAGAGGGAGGGGGATTCCCACTGGCAGACAGGTGTAGTTCACCCCAAGAGCAGGAGGGGGCACTCCGGCTGTTCCCAGGCACAAGGAAAGCTCCCAGGTGCTGTGCTGCAGGTCACTGCACCACAAAATGTGAAGGTGCATCTGCTCTTTATCAGAGGTGTCGGTGGTTCCCTTGTGTACGTCGAGGGCAGCATCCCTGGGGTGCTGATGGATGAGAGACTGGCTATGAGTTCACCATGAGCACTCACAGCTCAGAAAGACAATCGTGTCCTGGGCTGCATCCAAAGCAGTGTGGCCAGCAGGGTAAGGGACGGTTTTCTGTCCCTCTGCTGTGCTCTGGTGAGACCCCACTGCAGTGCTGCATCCAGCTCCGGGGTCCCCAGCAGAGGAAGGACTTGGACCTGCTGGAGATAGTCCAGAGGAGGAACACCAACATGATCAGCGGGATGGAGCACCTCTCCTACAAGGAAAGAATTGGGATTGTTCAGCCTGGAGAAGGCTTTGGTGTAACCTAATTGTGGCCTTCCAGTACCTGAAGGGGACCTACAAGAAAGATGGACAGGGACAAAATGTATGTAGGACAAGGGGGAATGTTTTCAAACAGAGGGAAGGTTTAGATATTTATTATTTATTACTGTGAGGGTGGTGAGGCACTGGAATAGGTTGCCCAGAGAAGCTGTGTATGCCCCACACCTCAAAGTGTTCAAGGCCAGGCGGGTAACCTGGTGTAGTGGAAGTTGTTGCGGGCCATGGCAGGGGGTTTGGAGCTGGATGATCTTCAAGGCCCCTTCCACCCTGATCCATTCTGATTTTATGGTTCTACAATCCCCTTCCCACACTGGCTGTGTCCTCACAGCTGGGCCTGACTGTGCAGGGCATGCCCACACCATTTCCACATCTGATGCTGGTTACAGGGGACCACCACATGCCAAGGCAAAGCCAGTGCCTTCTCACTTCAACCCTTGTCCCTCCACAGCCCCTCTCCCCTGTGGTGATGGAGACAAAAACACATACCCAAAGGAGCATTTTGGTCTTTTTATAGAAAATGGCAACTGTATAGACACATTTACACGACAAGGGACAGGAAAGCCAAGGGAGAGGTGAGGCCTCCCTTGCAGCACAGGTGGACAGGGACAGCAGCTTTGTTGGGAAGGGAGTTGCTGCCTCTCCTCTTGTAGCCCACAGTGGAACCTCCTGTCACACAACCAGGAGGCTGAAAAAAAAACAATGGCAGAATCACCAGAACAAAAAAGGGAACAGAGGCAAGGAGAGGGGGAGAAGGTGGGGTGTGGAGACCTCCTCCTCCCTCAGCCTAGCCACAGCGTTGGCTCTTTCTGTGGCTGGGACACAGATGTCTACACTCTTGGGATACCACTGGGCAGGGGGATGTGCGTCTAGCAGAGAGCAGGGATGGCAAGGCTGGCTGGGGCTCTCCTCCCCATTTACAAGTCTTACCAGCAGGAGGAGGGGTGTGGGGTATTTCCAGGCCCCCTAGAAGGAGAGGAGAGAATCTCCTAGGTGCTTTGGAGACAAGGGCAAGAGAAGGACTAATACTGGTTACCAGCCTTTCACTCTGTCAGAGAGAAAGAGGCTGAAAATGGCTTTTGGCCTTGAGCCGGGGAAATTATGCAGCATGGGAAGCAGCTGGACCTCTCTGAGATCCCGGGGGGTCTTGCAACACACACAACACAGGGAAGGAGAAGGCACGTAGGCCTGAAGGCATCACACAGCCGAGCATGGCAGGAACCAGGCCAACCCTGCAGGAGTGGAACCGTCCCTGGGTGTAATGTCTGCTGTGGCAGTGTGATCTGGCAGGGACAGGTGTGAGCTGTTATTTCCCCACAGTGCTGAGGTGTCCAGGGCCTCAGTGAAGGATGCGGAGCCATCTCTTGGTGTCCCTGCACCCTGTGTGCCTCTGCTAGATGAGAATTCGGACCAGAAAGGAGATGGCAGCTCCTAGGGCCAAACCCAGTGACAGGAAAAATGCCATGACAGCTCCAGCTGTCTCTGCTTCGTGCGCCAGCACTTTCCTAGGGGAGAAACAGGTGTCAGAGATCCATCCTCAGGATGCACATCCTGTGCCCTGCTGTTTGGTGGAGCTAGGAGGTTCGTCTGCAGCAGAGGAACGGCAAGAAGAAATCCACCTTGGCTCCCAGAGCCACAAGAACTCCAAGTCTCCACCCTGTGGGCTCATAAAGTGCATCAGGGTGGCCACCCTGAAGCTGCCGGCACTAGGGACATCCCCCTCTGACCCCTGTGGGACTCCTCGTGCTGCCTGTGCTGGGCAAGGCCGCTCACCCTGCTGTGGGCGCTGTGCCACGCTTTGCTCCCCTCCAGATCCCCGCTATATCCAGCCCATTCCCCTGCGTGGCAGGTGGGGAAAATGGAGAGCCCAAATAGCTTCCTCATCCCGAGGATATGGAGGCACAAGCCTAGGAGATGGGACACTGGGGGTAGTGACAATTCCCTTCTGTGCCTGTGGCCTCTTCTCCAGATGCCAAAGCTGGGCAGAGGCAGACTCCAGGAGCCATGCCAGGGCTGGCATCTGGGGGAGTAACCAACCCTTCCCTTGTCCGCAGCTCACACTCACTTTGGCCCGAAGCACATGCACAGGCTGGCCAGGTAGCCATTGGAGATGGAGAAGAAGATCATGAAGATGATGTACCAGGCGTCATGAGAGAACACAACGGGCAGGTAGTAACGGGGTTGCATGTTGCACAGCATGAACAGAGGGACAAAGATGACACGGAGGACCACCATCACTGGCAGGAGGCAGCTGTCCTTCCCGGGCTGGGAGAAAAACACAGATCGCTGAGCAGCTGAGAACTGGACATTCCCCATCCCATGGCAGGGGCTCTACAGAGGCTGTCCCTACTGCGCCAGGGCTGTGGAGGAGCCACAAAGATGGCAAAGCTGCTGAGAGACTTTCTCTGCCACAACAAATCTCAGCATCACCACCTGCTGTAGGTTTTCCTAGGTCTGAAAGTCCTGTTGCAGGTGACTTGAAGCAGCACTAGAGCCAAAATACTGAACTGGGCTTGTGGGCAACTGTTAAGCCCTTGCTGGCAACAGGCAGGCAGGCAAGAGAGCTTTGTGCACGCTCATGCAGTGAGCCAGCGTGCAGGACAAGGGTGGCTGAGGTAAATCCCCTGTGGCACCTCACCGCCTGCAAAATGGGCTTTAGCCAGCTTTTCAGCGTCCTGCGCCATCCCGCAGCCAAGCAGGGCAAGATCCAGCAATCTGGGAAAGGGATTATGCTGGGGTTGTTTTGGAATGTGCTGGGAAAGGCACGGACCAAATTACAGTCTCCTTGGATCCTACCAGAGTTCCTGAGCGACTGAGGCAACAGTCCTGAGGGACAAAGAAGGAGGTACCACCCCCTGTGTTGTCCCCGCAGCTGGGACCAAGGCAGCCCCTGGAACGAGACAGGCCTCGTTCTTTCTGGGGTCCCCTCAGTGAGGTGCCAGGTTCGTAGATGACAGGGCTCACTGGTCTGAGGTGAGGAGAGACCCACGGCTGCCTTGGGAGCTGCTGGGCTGGCGTGGCCACAGGAAACTCCATGAACACAGGAGGAAGCTGAGGTTAGGCCAGCTGCCATGTCTATGGGGCAAACTGGAGAAAGCAGTTGCCTCTCCTGCTTGAGGAGAAAAAGAGCGAGCAGGGCCCCAACCAGGGAAATGTGGCCCAAACCACATGCAGTCAGACTTTCCACACAGCCTTGTTTTGGAAATGTCTCCTGCTGGGTCTTCCCACCATGGAGGCTGTGGCCTGGACACCAGGCAAGGCGGCTCACGGCCAAGACCAAAGGCAACAAGCAGTGATAGCCAGGGGAGAAGCAGCTCCAGGCCATGGGGAAGTCAGGCCCAGGCAGACCCCATATGGCACGTGGTCCTGAGGAGCTTCTCTAAACAAACAGCCTGAACAATACAGGGGGAAACAGCACTTGGAGGGTGGGTGAAGGGGCAGGAAGAGACCCAGACAGGACAGCCCCCTTCCTTGCCCATTCTGGGGAGATCAGAGCAAGGGGATGTGGCAGGGGACAGTTTTGTAGCCCACATGGCATGGCCCTGCCCTGCTCTCAGGACAAGGGTCTTTGAAGCAGCTGTGTCCTGTGCTGAGTGTCTTTTTGCGCGCCCTGGCTGTCTCCCTCTTCCCCTGTCGCCATCCTGTCTCGTCGTTTGCATAGCTGGAGTGAAGGTTTGTTTACAGAGAGGCTGAAATGGAGGAGGCAGCTTCATCCGAGCCATGTTGAAAGAGGGGTGGGAGGACAGAACAACGCTGTGGTTCTTGACTCTAACCCATCAATCTCCACTTAGAACTTAAAGCAGGAGTTAGCTCTGCACCTCCTTCCTGCTCCAAGCCGTGGATGGCAGCCTCACTGAGAGCCGTGGCTGAGGGACCTAGGGATGGACACTGCCTGGGCATTTGCTCCCTGCCCCATGCTTACCCACATGAAGAGGGCAGTGAGACTCCGTCCCGTCCAGTCAAAGACATTAAAGAGCAGGAAGCAGGAGACAGGAATGAAGTAGAGACCTGCAGAAGGGGGAGGTCAGTGATGAGCTTAGTGTGCCCCAACCCCTCATACCCATTGCACAGAGACTGACTTTCAGGCCTAGGTCCTAGCAGTTTCCCACTAAGGCCTGGAATGGTCTCCCAGCCAGGCTGGTGTTCGCATCCAAACCATCATGCACAGTGGTTCCTTCTTCCCTTCAGGCATTCTGTATTTGGTTTGTGTGGCAAGGTTTTGGTAGGGGGGTGAGCTACAGGGGCGGCTTCTGAGAAGCTGCTAGAAGCTCCCCCAAGTCTGACAGAGCCAATGCCAGATGGCTCCAAGACAGACCCACCACTGGCCAAGGCCATCAGTGACAGCGGTAGGGTGATATGGGATAACACACTAAGAAGGGGAAAAAAAATCTCAACATGTGCAGTTGCAGCCAGAGAGAGAAGTGAGAATATGTGACAGAAACAGCTCTGCAGACACCAAGGCCAGTGGAAAAGGAGGGGGAAAAGGTGCTCCAGATGTCAGAGCAAAAATTCCCCTGCAGCCTGTGGTGAAGACCATGGCGAGGCAGGCTTTCCCCATGCAGCCCAAGGAGGTCCACAGTGAGCAGATATCCACCTGCTGCCTCTGCAAGACCCCACTCTGAAGCAGGTTTGCTGGTAGGACTTGTGACCCTGCAGGGGACCCATGCTGAAACAGTCTGTTCCTAAAGGACTGCGCCCCATGGAAGGGACCCAGGCTGAAGCAGTTCATGAAGAACTGCAGCCTGTGGGAAGCACTCACATTGGACTTCATGGAGGACTGCCTCCCATGCTGGAGGAGGGGAAGAATAGGAGGTGTCCTCCCCCTGAGAAGGAAGCAGCAGCAGAGCAAAGTGTGATGAACTGACTGCAACCCTCATTCCCTGTCCCCCTGCAGTGCTGCAGAGGGAGGAGATAAAGAAGTCGTGAATAAACTTAAGCCTGGAAAGAAGGGAGGGGTGGATGGAAGGTGTTTTAAGATTTAGTTTTTATTTCTCATTATGCTACTGATTTGATTGGCAATAAATTAAATTAATTTTCCCCAAGTTGAGTCTGTTTTGCCTGTGACAGTAATTGGTGAGTGATTTCTTGCTGTCCTTATCTCCACCCAAAAGCCTTTTGTCCTATTTTCTCTCCCCTGTCCAGTTCTGGAGGGGAGTGCTGGAGTGGCTTTGGTGGGCACCTGGCATCCAGGCAGGGTTACCCCACCACACATACCTTCAAGCCCCACTTTCTTTTTACCTTGTTCTCAGTTTTTCCCTACCTCACCCCCATCCCTGGCACACTTACCCCATTTGTTTCCCTCTCCAAGGACAGTGGACACCTTAGCTGTGATGGCAGGAAAGACGCTGATGGTGACAGTGAAGACGAAGCAGACGGACAGGGCCATGACCCAGAGCTAGGCAGATGAAAGAAAAATGCTGGTACCAAACACAGGGCAAGAGACCAGTGCAGGGCTGGTCTCCTCTCCCCATGCTCTCCTACACCTGTGCCCATCCCAAAAGGAAGGGCAGGACGCTGGCAACTCACAGACCTTCTTAAAAATAGCAATGACAGAGGGCTGCTCATCAGGGTTGTGGATAGGGATGATCTTTGAGTTATTCTGCTCCATCCCATTCTCGTCTGCAGGGAGAGACACAAGTAGGGCATAGCAGACCCCACAAAGCTGGGATCTAATTCAGTCCTTCTATCTCGTTCTTTCTTTAAGCTTTTTCTTTTTTTTTTTTCCCTTTTCTCTTCCTTCTCTCAGCCCCTCACCTTTCTTAATCAGGTCTCTCTTGGTCTCCAGCTCTGCATTGTACACGCGGTACTCTGTCTTGTCCTTCATGGAGTAGTATCGGAAGAAATCCTGCAGAGAGACAGCATGGAGGACTCATTCATGCGTGCAGAAAGAAGGCTGCCAGGGGCTATGTGACAACAGCAGATATGGGCAATATGGGCAAAGTATTCCTTCCAGTTATGTCTGATATTGATGGTTTCCTGCTCACCAAGGGACTCAGATACCCCAAGTATTCTGGGGTATCTGTGGTGGGAAGTATCCCAGAGTGCTCCCTTGGGACACAGGAGAGCCTGCCCTGACACAAGAGTTGGAGGCTGGTAGGAGCCAAGGCTGGGCTGCTGGGATGTGCAAAGGTCCCATGTCCCCAGGCCCTTCCCCACCAGGACAACAGTCTCACCATGTGAGGCAGAACTACGTAGGAGACGATTGCCAGCACGATTGTCACACAGGCTGTGGTGAAGTAACCGATGAAGCTGTCGGGTTGCTGGGCACCAACTGAGAGCACAGGAAGGGAGAGGAAAGGAAGATGATGAGGGCTGAGAGGAGCAAGGCCCTGCTGCCATCTCCCACACAGCATGACCCCAGCAGATCCTGTGACAGCAGTGCTCTGGGAAGGCCCTGTCACCTGCGAGGCAGGGATTACTCACTGGCAATACTGAAGATCATCGCCAAAGCAGCGAAGGTGCCTGCCAGACCCTGCCCGCTCATGATGGGGGCTGTGTAGCTGGCAGGCAGGAGCCCTGCCAGCCCAAACAGGCTGCCCTGCAGAATGGCACCAAAGGCTGCAAACAGGAAAGATGAGCAGACATGAGAAACCAGAGGCAAGGACGGACTGCACCTGTGCAGGGAGCCAAGGCCCCCGCCCTGCAAGGCAAGGCAAGTGTCCCTCCTCCCTGGCTCTCCCACAGTGAGGTTCATGCTTTTGTCCCAGAGGGATCAGCCCTAGCCATGGGGCTGTGTCCCTTTCCTTCCCCCACTGCTTCACTCACAGTTGATGAAGATAATGCTGATCATGGTAAAGACGAAGAAGGGAAGAGGCTCCATGGGGACTTTCACCATGATTGCGGTGACTAAAAACACCAGCCCAATGGCCACCAGGCTGCCCGAGATGCGGATCTGCTGGGGAATCCTACAAAAGAGGGACTCAGTGAGGATAACCCAAGCCCCCCAAAAACCTGTGGGGCTGAGACCAAGCTCTAACTGTGGGAATCCCAGCCAAACCCTGAGACAGGAGACCAGTGTTTTGTCTTAGAATGGGCTGTAGCTTGGCTCAGTGCTGGGACAAGAGAACAGGCCAGGGCTGGGTGGACCTATGGGGGGTGGCAGGGGCAAGGACAGAGCAGGGCTCACCGCTGGTGGATGAAGGAGTTGAGGCAGGTGAAGATAAGGAGGGGCACCATGGCGCAGAGAGTCATGAAGTTGTCAAACACAGACTGCAGGTAGGAGGGTGTGACGGTGGCCTCACCAGTCTGGTTCCTGACGTGGCTTGTCTCCTCCGGGTCCACAAGGCGGCTGATGAAGTACTGCAAAGGAAGGAGCCTGGTGGGGCTGAGATTCTGCAAGCCCTTCCCAGGCCATCCTTATTCTTTGTCCAGACCCATGGCCATCCCTCCTGCTGCCTCAGTGCCACTCATCACACCCAGATCACACACGCTTGTGGTCCTCTGCATGCTGTGCCATGCTGCCACATCCACACCATGGTCCCTAGACATGACAGGAGACAATGAGTGTCATGGACAACAGCAGGAGGGAAGCCCTCACCTCCCTGGCAGTCATGAAGAAATTCCATGGCAGCAGAGTTCCCAGGCCAAGGATGAAGAAAATCAGCCAGACAGCCTTGTACCTGTGAATGGGACAGAGTGCTTTAGAGAGGAAGCTGGGCAGTGTCAGGGAGAGGTATTGCTTCTGACCCTGTGGTGGGAAGCACCAGACAATATTTATTGCCTTGCCCCTGCCCCACAGCCCTTGCTAGCCTGGGCTGCCAGAGATGTGGCACTGCAGAGGGGCTGTGGGAGGCCCTCCCCAGGAAGGTACAAAGGCAGGGAGAGACTGCTCATCGGCATGTGGCAGCCAGATACACAGCATCCATCAGGAGATATGGGAGGGAGTTAGGCTCCCCAGGCATGCTTACAGGAGACTGTTTTCAGCCCATTTGCTATGGAAAAGCTGAGAAAGAAGGGACAGCTTGGTAGCCCAGTAAGCATGCAGGAGAGAGGGACCCCCAGATGCTGGGTCCCCCTGTCCTCCCTCACCTCCTGGTATCCTGGATGTGATAGCTACATCAGAAACCGTCATTACCTATCTTGGGGCCCATCTCTTGCTGTCATCTTGTGTGGCAAGAGTCAGCACAGGTCCCAGCAAGTCTTGTGGCTGCTCTCCGTCTGGAAAGCAAACAGAAGATTTTATGAGAGAGACACAAGCCAGGCAGGGGCAGCACTGGTTTTAACCCCAACCCATGCTGCCAGGTAAGTGCTCCACAGTACTGAGAGTCAAACACCAACCCAGAAAACACAGTCACACACTTATTCTGCTGGCTGGGCACACGAAGCCTTCCCTTCGAAAGGAAACTGCTTTCCCGAGGTACCCAGACTACTCATGCTGGCTGCCCAGCTGCCTGCAGCAGGCTCTTAAGGGATTTGTGAGCCTGCAGCTCTCTGTCCCCAATCCTGGGGCTGTGAGTGAAGCATGTGCGCAGTGGGCTGTGTCTGCCCCCCCTGCCAGCCCCAGCTCCCTCCAACGCCCGGGGCTCGGTGGCACAAAAGACACATTTAATTCAGCAGCCTCTCCGGCCAGAACCAGCAAATCCCCCGTTTTCAATTCCACTTCCCTGCGGCTCTCACAGCCCTCTCCTGGGTCACCTTGAAAAGCCAAGGGCGTCCCTGGCACTGCTGTCCCCTCCCGGGCGCCCACCGCTCCTTTTTCCCCGTCACCACCTGCCCAGGCGCTGCACCGCTCTGAGAGCCCCAGAGATGCGGCCCCCGGAGCCCCGAGAAGGGACCTTCCCTCCCCGGTCACCCCCTCTTCCCGAGGCAGAGGGGGATTAGCCGCCCGGAGGAACCGCAGGCCTGCCTTGTCCTTTTCCAGTCCGGGCGGCGCAGCATGGGGAGCTCCGGCACTTCTCGCAGGGCTTCACCTGCAGCGGGGCTCGGGTAGGGCGGAGGAGGAGGAGACAGGCAGCAGCATGCTGGGATCTGTAGTCCCTTCCAGCCCCGGCATGCATTAAAGGCAGCGCAGCCCGTCCCTGGCGCAGCTGCCCGTGGGGTTCTGGGCACAGCTCGCCTCCTCCCCCGGTAGGATCCTGCAGGCTGGGGAGCCTGAGCTGTGATGGAACCGAAACAGAGGCGGCAGGATGTGGAGAGGGATTTTGGAAGCCCCTTGGGCTGCTTGGGAAAGACAGAGCAGGACAAAAGTATGCCTGCAAAGGCTAGAGGGCTCTACCAACCCGGCAGGTGCCACCCTGTTTATGTCGGAGCCATCTGCAGCACCGCTCCCCTGCCTTCCCACACAGAGAGCTTGGGGGCACGACAGCTCCTGCCTTGCCCTTCTGAGCCATCTGGGCTTCCAGACAAAACATCCCAAAATCCCCTCCTGGCAGGCTGCCGGTGCCTCGGCGGGGAGGAGACATCCTGACCCGGGATTAGCAGAGGGGTCTGCAAACACAACTGCCATCGCCTTGCACACAGAAACCCCACCAGGGCATTGCTTGTCTCCAAGCAAACAGATCTCAACCCAAAATAGGCAAGAAAATCTCAGCTTCCCCCGTGGGTCCCCAGCAAGCCCTCAACATGCTTCCCCTTGCCAGCCAAGCCCCTGATCCCCCTTCCAGCCCCCTCCAGGTCATATCGCTGTCCCAAGAAATAGGGGCAGGGACTGACCCCACGGACATACCTGAGGAGAGAGGACAGAGCCAGGGTGAGCCCTGTGTTCAGAGTATTTGAAGGCAGTGTGTCCCCCTGCGTCCACACCCCCGCTCTTGGGGGTGAGTGCCGGGCCCTGGCTCAAGTCACGGGGGCTGGAGCCCTGTGGGTCTAGCGGCACTCACGGAGGAGGAGGAGAAGAGGTATCGGGTACCACAGCTGGCACACAGCCCAGGTCCCGCTGCCCAAGCATCCAGGGAAGGGAGGAAGGCAAGTGTGCCGTGGAAGGAATGGCAGGAGCCGGGGGTGTTGGGGAGGAGGCAGGGGAGGTCGGGAGTGAGACTCTGGGGGTGCTGGGGCAGGGCGCTCCGCCATGCTGCTTTCCCACCGCCTCCTGCTTCCGTCTGGAGAGTGCCCACATCCCTGCGTCAGGAGCCCGGCCTTCTTGGCAGGCACTGCCCGGCCGCAGTCTCCTGCCTGCTCTGTTTGTTTTCTGTCTCACTTCGCTAAATGCCTCCTAATTTTTTCCACAAAGAGACAGTGCCTGCCAAGGGCAGCAGTCATTACAGTGGGAAACACTTCCAGCTGCTGTTATAAAGAACCCTACAACAAACAGAAAAGGTCACAGGAATCAACACCAGCAACAGGTGGCAACCCTGCTCCCTCTTGGGGGGAGGTGCCCTACCCGATGGGACATGGGAACAGATGCCACTCTTCCAGCCGGCACAGCTCCAACCGCCTCCCGCAGGAGTCTGCTGGTGTTTAGCCCAGCCACCAGCCTCTGCTGGTGGTGGCTGCACATCCTGAGGGACAGGGAAAAGGAGGAGTGATGTGGGGCCTTGGCCTTTTCTTCCTGGGCATAGAGTAGTCTGTCTTACCCCCACAGAAGAAGCAAGATCACAAAGAGTGGGCTTAACAAACCATAGGCTAGAACCTTTGAGCAGGTTCAAACAAGAGATGGCACAATTTTAATTGTCCTTTCATGCCACACAAAGACTGTGACAGATGCTAAGTGACACCCTCGGTGGCCACGTGCAGCCCCACTGCCAGCCAAGCCCTGGGAGCTGACGGCAGGGCCAGTTGTCACCAAAGCTGCCTAACCTCTGCAGAAAAACCCGCACTGCAGGACAGCCACACCTGCAGGCAGCCATTTGTCACCTGGCTTTGGACACTTCCCTACCTCTCCCTTTCCCCACATCTCCTTTTTCCCTGCTTCTGCTGCCTTAGCCAAGGGCGAGTGCAGTGCATGCTTAGCTTCCCACTTGAGCAATTCCCTGGTGCCATGTAGGCATGCTATGGCACCATGGAATTACACCCAGAATCACCAGCTCTAAAGAGAAGCCGTTTACAGCACACCAAGTGTAGAAGTGTCCTGGCAGTCCATAGCCAAGGGGTTGCCAGCAGACTCAATGACAAGCACCTCGTGTCCTCCTGACACTACTTGTCAGGGGATCACTTTGCAGGGATAATATCAGTACTTCCTCCAAGCACAGCCAAGATGGGACAGGACCAGTTGCCTCACCAGCCTTTCACCTCATGCCCTACATCTGCTTGCCCACTGGGCAACACCGAAGTTCTCCTGTCAGGAAGGCTGATCCAGGGGCCCCTCAAGGTTTATCTGCAGGCATGAAACAAGCCCAGCACAGGTATGCAAGTCACACGAAACCTTGGTGGCCATGACTCAGCTGGAAGATAGGAAGCACTCATGAGACTGCCTGTTTCATGAGATTTCATATGCGTGCCTGAACTCTGACCATGCTGCTTGCGGATCCTCCTACCTTGTGCCGGGGTGCGGGGAATCAGCGTCCTGGGCAGCGTCCTGCCCACCTCCACCATCAGTCACTGGCTGCGAGGACACACGCTTGTATTTCACAAGACAGATGAGTTGTGTGCCACCACTGCAGTGCTGAGAGAAACACAAGCCCTCCCAAAACAAGGGTAGGAAGGTGCCTTGAGTCAAAGCAGAGGCTGGTCTGGCTCCAAGCTGGTCTCCACCAGAGGGCAAAAGCAGATGCTAGGAAAGAGTAAATGTGGCACGGGTACGGACTAACTGCCTGACTGTTCCCCCAGCCTCTGAGCTGAAAGGGACACGATGTTCATGTGTTTTGTAGCCATGGTGGGTTTCACTTCTGTGAAATCCTGCTTACCCCTTCAACTCAGGAGCTTCTGAGAGGGGGCAGCAGCTCTCCCCACATGCAGGGCCTCACCAGGGCTCCCTTGCCTTCGACATCAAAGGGTGGATGAACATTGGAGTGGCTGCTTTACAGACCTGGATTGTATCCACCCAACAGCACATTTTCCAAACCGAGAAATTCTAGCTCACTTAGTCATTCAGGCATGGCTCCATGCCTTCGGTCCTCCTTGTTGCTTTTCTCCTAACCTTCCCTGGCTCCTCTCGATCCTTCCAGAGGTGCTGATTCTGGGGGCACACAGGGACTGTGGGGGGGTGAGACACCGATTTGAAGAGTGGCACAAGGCTTTCCTGCTTTGTTTCTGCTTTTTAACTGGGAAAGATGATGCAGTATGTGTTTTTATGCACACTGAGCTATCTGAAATAGCCCCAGGCCTTGCTGTGAGTGGCCGGCTCATGGCTGGCTCAGTGCATAGTCTTGTTTGCAGATCTGGGGCTTTTTCCCTTTCCCCCCTTGTCTATCACTTGATATTTATCTAAACTGAATTTCAGTTGCCTGGTGTTGTAATGGTTGTCAGTACTCCTCCTAGCTGGCACTTGTCCCCATGAACCTGAGTAATCCAATCACCTCAGCAAAGCCCTATCATCTCCTTGCTCATTCCCTTTTCCAGGTCACTCATGAATGTGTTGAAAAAGCATGTGACCAACGCAAAGATATCTTTTCACTGCAAAAACTGACTGCTGACTCCTACATCCTCCTTCCTGTTTTCATACTAATTATGGAGCCAAGTAAGGACTTTCCCTCCTGACCAGCAAGTTCCCTTAAAAACTGGGCTGAAAGCTGACTGGAATTTTTTTTTTTGGAAGCAGTGTGGGCACTCTGAGCCCAGACTCCCTAGGACGTGCTGCTCCAGTCCTGGGGGCCCCTCGACAGGAGCCTCCCCACCTGCCCACAGGCCCTGTCCCTGCACAGACACCCAGGACACGCAGCAGATTCAGCAGTCGGCTTTTCCCTGAAGTTCCTTCCACCCTTCTTAGAAAAGAACGTCATCTTTCCCTCCTCCCAGTCCCTGGGGGCTGGGGCAGTTGTGAATGAATGACTAGAGGCCACACAGTCACAGCGAGCCACTTCATCCTCCCTTTCCTTCTGGGAAACATTGCCCAGCCCAAGACACTTGTTGCTGTTTACCTTTGCTTTCTAACCTTGCCTCTGCAGATGCTCTGAGGAGCTCCCCAAAGGAAGGTGGAAGAAACTGCTCAGGCTCTTGTGGAGCTCACAGAGGGGCAAAAGCTTCATCTGTCTTTTCTGCTATGGTCTCTCTTTCTCTGATCCCTGATCTGTCCAACATCCTGTAGCAGCTTTCCTAGTCCTGGAGTGCTTTGTGAGCGGTTTCCATCAGCAAGTTGATATTCTTCTTCTCCTTTCTGCTTCTCAGTAAACAGCCTTGTGATGCCATCTGCTCTCCCAGCCCTACTCCATGCCTGCATCCTGAGGAGAGAGCTTAGCAGGGGAGCAGGAGGGAGCAGGTATTTCTGCCTTCTCCCTTGACTTGCTGTCTGCAAAGTCCACTGCTTTGCCTGGGCTCGGCCAGCAGAAAAAAACCTCTTACAAGGTGCTCTGTGCAACACCCTCACCCCACAGAATGAGGGTCCCTGGGCAATGTTTCTGACCTGCTTCACCTCGATCCCTCCACTCCTCCAAGGACAACAGGAGAGGCATCTCTAGACCCCCTCTGCCTCCGGGCTTGCTGCACTAGCAGACAGCACAAACTCCTCGTAGAGCAGCAGCTGTGGACACTGATGCCGCTCCCAGCACTTGCTGTTATCTCGGATGCCGGGTGGTGCAGGGGGAGCATTAAGCCCTGGTGTGTTTTGAACTGCGTAGACCAACCAGCTGCAAAGTCCCTTATCTGGAGAGTTAAAGGAGCCCTGAGAGGCTCCCTGGGGGCCCTTGCCCCTGGCAGGTAAATCGATCCGGCTGGGCAGCAAATTCCCCAGGGCCTGTCGGGACTCAAGCACTGTCGCTGAAGGGTTTCCCATCAGGTAGAAGGCAGAGCCAGTCTTAAAACTACCCTAGGTGACATTACTGAGTCCCAGGAAGCCCTGGACATCCACCTCTCCAGCGGGGCAGCTGCGTGGGTTCCCAGCCCTGACTATTACTGGTCAAATGCCATCGATGGCAGCCCCATGAAGAACCCACACACCTCTCTCCTCAGCATGTGGTGAGTGCCCAAGGCCAGGTGCAGTCTGGTCCCTGGCCAGAGAAAACCCCTCCAGGCACCCATACAACCCCCCAGGAGCAGAGATGGGTGCTCCCACCCAGCATCCCATCAGACGCTGCAGGGGGACATTGTAATGTCACAACAAGCTTACCAGAAAGGCAGGGTGGTCCCAGCCCCTTGCTCCTTGTCACTTCAGGCCACAGGACAATGCAGGGACAATGCCGCCTTGGGAGAGGTAGGAAAAGCCCCACAAATATTGGAGCCGTTGCCTGCTCCAGGGCCGGTGGTTTGGGGATGCAGGAGGAGATACAAGAGCCTGGGGGAGGGCAGG
>NW_008236196.1:3765710-3771276 GCF_000691975.1 Corvus brachyrhynchos | reverse complement strand
GGGGGGGGAAACGTCATTTATGAGCAGGCGTCAGAAGAAAAGAGATAAGCTGATGTCAGGAGATTGTTTGCAGAGACAGGATTCTTCCAAGAAGCTAGTTTCTCTGATGGCACCCACTTAGGCTGCTCTGCCCAGGGAAAGGACCATCCCCTACAAGCCAAAACCCTGACCTGCTTCTTGAGAGGCTGTGGAAGGAGACATGTTTTTCCAGGGCTAGCTTCAAACTCCATTTGTTGGAAATTTACTAAAACAAAGACCCTTTCTCCCAAGGGCAAAGGGAGGGATTTGCTCAGGGCTTCACTCAGTGCAGCTGCAGAAGCCTCCAAGCCCAGGCAGAAACCATCTCCAGGACTTGGATGGTGCTTCCAGGCAGCTTTCAGCACCTCCAGGAACTGCAAGAAGGTGGGAAGGGGCAGAGGGTGACCCACTGTGGGCATGCACAGCTCATACCAAGCTCACAACACCTGACCATGGCTTCCTGAGGGACCATCATGGGTTTGGGGAGAGCCTGGGGGTGCCTCACCCCAAACCTTCATCCTTGCCTGGCATCCTCAGCAGACCCTCACAGCCCATGTCTGCAGGGCTGGTCCAAGCCCCAGGGGTGCCAGCATGGCCAGTGGAGGTGCTGCCTGGGGGCCACGGGGAGGGGAAGTGCTTCTGGAAGGGGTGCTTCCCTGGAATCGATCTGGAGGCTGCAGCAGGAAGAAGCACAATGGGAGGAAACCACGTTTCCACTTCCAAGTGGAGAAAACCTTACAGGACACCTGGGGAGAATAACCGGACATCATTAATGTAAAATTCAGCTGGGAGCACAAGGAGCAGCCAGAGGCAGCCCCGAGCTGGAAGCAGGTCCTCCTTGCACAGAGGAGCCTGGGTCTTGATGCAGTAGTGGCACAGGCCAGCACATGCCAGGACAGCTATGCACAGAGGACAAAGGCAATCCCAACCATGCACAACACAAAGCACAGCTATGGCTCTTGCCTGCCTGCAGCCTGGCTATCCCACAGCCTTATTTCCACACGGGTGGGAAGAGGGATGCTCCCTGGTGGGCTGGGACAGCGCTTAGGTAAGACCCCTTAGGATGTGGCTGTCAGATGCACCTCTTTTGCATTAGCAGCTTTTGCCCTCTCTGTGTTCAGGCTTGCTCAAGAGGAATCCCTGTCTGTCTGCACTGATGGTATCTTGGTTGGCCACACCTTAGGCAGCAGCTGAAGCACGTGAGAGGGGTGGGCTGAGCCTACAGGACCATGTCCCACTTCCCCCTCATGTCTGCAGCTGAGGGGAGCGAAGAGGAGCTTACAGCAAAACAGGACCAGAGCAAAACAGCTCTTAGCCAGACAAGTCTGAAGATAAGGACTCACTGAATGCGTGGGAGGAAACCCAGGGGATAGAATCCCACAGCCAAGGAATGAAAGAGGGGTAAGATTAATTTTTCCATAGCCTGCCTTCTCCTGGGCTTGGTAGGGTCATATCAGCCAATAACACATGGTTACTCCAAGGTCACTGCTTAGGGAGCAGCACCAGAGAGGAAGAGCAGGACTGCAGGAGGCCACCTGCCCCCAGCAGCCCCCAGGGTGCTGGGATGTAGAGTGGAGATGATTCCCCCTTCATTGCTTCATATTCCTGGCTCCAGGACTGAGCTCAGAGCTGGCAGACCCCAGAAGGAGTCAGGCCAGGAACAACATAAAGGAGCTGAGCATGGAGAAACCTGCATTGAAGGTCCAGAGGAGAAGGATGGGGACAGCTTACATTCTATTTGAGAGGTCCTCAAGACAGTCCTGCAGTGAGGGGCAAGGCAGAAGGGGCTTGGAGGGCTCAGCTCAACCACTCTCCCACCCCAAATGCCATCCTGCACTTTACAAGAACTCCTTTCCCCAAGGAGAGCCTGAGCCCTCACTCACTTGTCCCCAAAATGGGGATGCTTCTAGAAGAGCAGGAAAAGCTGGCAGCCAACCAGCAGTGAGAGCACCTGCCTGCAGCAACCCCCTGCCACCTGGCCACCTCCTGCACCCCACGGCACCTCCACCTCCCAGGAGAGAGGCTGTCCTTCCAGCTCTGGCTTCCTCCTTGATGGAGCCAGATTCAAAGGTGCAGAGCTGGCAGGACCCTCAGCAGGCAAGAGCTGCCCAAACCCAGTGGGAGCTGCTGAACTGTTGTCCCTCGAGCAGGTGGGAGAGCATCCCCAGGGCAGGACAAAGTGAGCCTTGCCCTCACACCTGGACAGCCCAGCAGAAGGCCTACAGCAGGCTGCCAGCCCTGTTTGGGGTGCAAAGATCATTTTGCTCCCCCTCAGCAGTTTTTTGGAGGCTGGTCTGGGCTGCACAGCTGTTTCCAATTTAGTGGAGGACACAGAAATGAAATCAGAGCCAGAACAACAAAATCTTCCCTTGGTGTCACCATCTCCCCAGCTTCCAAAATTCGGAGAGGCAATTCCTCCCCACTGAGCAGCAGCCCCCTTTGGCAGAAGCTGGGACAGACATGCAGGAGCCAACTACCACTGGCCTGTGGCGAGTCGAGGTTGGCTCTGTCCTCTGCATGTCAGCCGTGCCCAGTGGCCAGGACAGAAATACATGGGCTATCTTGGGTCCCCACAGACCAAAGGGGCTTTTCGCTTGTAGGCCAGCTCAGAATAGGGGCCCTGGCTGACCGCTGCTTTTGGCATTAAATGTCTGCAGCCCTGCTGAGAAAGGGGATGGTGAGCACAGAAGCAGGTTTTGGGACTTGTCGGGGTCCTGTGCAGTCTGTCTGCCAGCCACCCGTCCTCCCAAGATCCTGCTCACTGCCCGGACAGCCACAGCATCTTGCAAATCCTGAACTGGCTTCAGGTGCTAAATGCAGCTATTTCACAGTGGCTCTGCTCCAAGAGACAGAGAGTGTCTATCCCCCCTCACCTCAAAAACCCGCTTTGTCCCAGCCAAGGGGCACCCCACAATCCCCAGAAACAAAAGGAAGGGGAAGGGATGGATGTCCTGTCTGGGTCTGCTTGTGCCAAATCACTCAGTTCCAAAGCTGCAGCCATCTCCAAAGAGTGGGGTAAAGGGGTCCCCACAAGTCCCAGAAGCTGAAGGGACTCGAGGAGCCACATACACCTGCACATTTCCCAGCAGGAAAGATGCTGCCTGCTGAAAGTTGGGTTTGCCATATCCCTGCTCTGTGGCAGACACAGAAGAGCTGTGTGGGTAACCCACAATCCGTGGACCAAGGAATGGAAAGCCAAGGAGGCAGCATGCTGTCAGAGATGTGGTGCAAGCAAAGGAGTTGGAGCAAACACCCAGGGCAGAAGCACCATCTCTGGCACCCTCTTCCCTGAATAAGTCAGCTTCCCCAAACAGCCTGGCAGGACTAAGGTCTCACATGAGGAGCCAAAGCAAGACTCGAGGCAGACACCTCCTTCGGAGCAAATAAGTCAGAGCCCAAACCTCCCACCCTTGGCACTGGCCTTGGCTAAACAGCAGCAAAACAGGGAAATCTTTATGCAAGTAGGATCAGGCAGGGAGAGAAAACAGGAGGTGGGGACAGCTGTGTCTGCCCAAATCCCATCAAAACAGAATCTCCCACACAACCAATAATAATAAGCCCAGCCACAAGTTGGGAAAGAGCAAGTCACATCCCTTCCAAATCCCAGCCTGTGCTGCTACATCCGTGCAAACAGCCACCGCCCAGTGTGCCACAGCCATGATATCGCAGCCTGTCTGGGACCCTGAGTATCCTCAGGATATCCCAGGGAAGCACGGAAAACTCTGGATGCGAGCCACCAAGTGCTCTGCTCATGTGGAAATGGCACTTTGCAGCCGCTAGCATTGGCTTTCAGGCTCCACCAGCCTCTCAGCCTCCCCAGATTAATGTGGGGAGCAGAGGAGATGAAGGCAGCTCTAGACACCCCGCTGGGAGACCCAAGGTTACAGCAGCCTCACTGAGGTGGGCTGGCCATCTGGCAAGGTGTCCATCAGGGCTTGCCTGGGTGGATGCTGATGCACTCCCACAGTGATGCCAAGGGATGGGGAGCCCAGGGGCTGAACCCTGCTGAAGCAATCCCCTCTGACACAGTGCATCTCCCTCACAGCCACAGCGAAGGAAGGGAGGGACAGCTGGTAGCAGATAACTTGTGTGTTGAGTATCGATTGCCAGGCTATTTACTGATGCTGTTTTGTTTCTGGTCAAAGGCTCCCCTTTTGGAGGCAGCCCAGCTGCAGAGCCCAGGCAAGGAGAACGCAGTGCTCTTCAGCACCTCCCTCATCCCCCGCAAGGCATGGATTCTGCATCATGTGGGCACCCCGTTCCCGCTGCCTCCAGGGTAACAGCCCTGTCCAGGAACACACTGGCAGATCGATGTCCTGATGTGGTTCACTACACAGACACGCCAGCCTTGCGTGGCCACAAGGAGTGGGTGTGAAGACGGGAAGGAGCAGCTGCAGGGTAGGGTGGATCACTTCATAATAGCTTGGTTGCGTTGCCGTTGGTCTGTCTCCTCCTGTGGTTAATGGATAACACTCCTGCTCTTGCCAGGATGCCACGAAGACCCACCCAACCCTGCCATCCTCAGCCACAGCCCAACACCTACAAACCTTAATGGGATGAAAGCACTGTGTGCGTCCTGTGGCACTGGGTTCCCTGTGGGGGCAGAACTCCAGTCCAGAGCAAATACCATCAGGGAGCTGAGCGTACAGCACTGAAGGAGGATAAAATATGGAATTGCCTCCAACTTGGTCCTGAGGCCAGGAAATAACAAGGCTTGTCACATGCAGAGCAGGCAAGGCAGATAAGGCTGGCATCTCCTTCAACCCTGAGACTTGGGCAGGACTGAGAAGCCAGATCTGTCACCAGTCCCTCCTGCCACCCTGGCTGTTCTCCAGGGGTTATCCCCAAGCTTAAAACAGGGGAGTTCTTCTCATGAGGGTTTACTATGACCATGAACAAAAACTCTAGCAAAACTCCAAAGCCCTCAGGGGCTGGAGCCAGGTGAGCAGGCCCTCAGCTGCAGGTGTAAACTGGCTCTGTGTCCCTGCACAGTGTCAGTGGTTGGATGTGCAAGGAAAAATGAACCAAGCAGGGATGAGGACCATGTTTGGAGCCACAGCTTGGGCAGCAGAGAAGCCAAGCAGGGCAACCCAGGCAGGACAACCCTCTCCCCAGCAGCCTTGCAGGAGGCTGGAGCCACTTCAGTGTCAGTCTGGGGACGCAGATACACATTCAGGTTGATGGCTTGCCCTTGGCACAGCACGGCTGATGACACAGTCCTGCTGCCGTGACTGAGCCTCAGTACGTGGCCAGAGCAAGCTGCTCAGCACATGGGAGGCCGATGGCACGACCCTCCAGTCCCACTGCTGCTGCCCACTCAGCCACATCTCTCCCAGCCCTGCTCTTCACCTCCAGCCCCTGCCTGCCTCCTCCCTCTGCAGCTTCCTGGTCTGCTCACTCCATGAATTTCCAGCTGGAAATTTCACAGCGAGGTGCCTTCCTATCAGACTAGTTCTAAAGCAAATGAACTAAAGCAAGTCTCACTGGCAGTCGTGTGGTAGGAAGCAGCAAGAAGGCCCTGCGGAAATCTGCCTGATTTTCTTCGTCG
>NW_008236196.1:3762781-3765672 GCF_000691975.1 Corvus brachyrhynchos | reverse complement strand
GCTTCTGTACGAGCTGCCAGGCAGGCAATAGGTCTCTGCTCCCTTTTGGCCCCAAGGAAAGTTGGTCTCCTGGAGATAAAACCTGACTGTGCTCACCGATGGCTTAACCAAGAGGCTGAAAGAGAGCCTTGAGCACTGCACCCAGAACGCCAGGCTCACCAATTTGTGTCACAGTTAGTGCATGAAAGCCACACACACAGAGCTTTGAGCCTCCCCTTTCTTGGGGATTGGCAAGACCAGGAAAAAGCCTGCTCCAAGCCAGAGCAGGACCAAAAGGTCACAACAGTGATGTTTTTCATATCACCTCCATCAGCAATGAAATTAAGAAGGACTGTTAGTGTTATTCCTACACAACAGCTTCCCTTGTCTCATGGGAACAGCAATCCTCAGAAGCATTCCTCATGCAGCATCACAGCTCTTCTCCAACACGGGGACCCCAGAGCCCATATACAGCCCCCCAGCTAGGTCTGCAGAATCTGGAGTGGGAAAATGGGGTGCAGTACTGTGCTGCTGCCTCAGCTGGGGCACTGAGACCCTCCAGACCACGCATCCTGATGTAACCAGACCCACCCAGGGTCTGCTCCTACTCTGCACAGTTGTTCCCCATCCCACATCTTGCACACTCTTAACCTAAGAAGCAATTACAGCTTCCTATAGCACTGCTTAATCAAATCAAAATAGCTGTGTGGCTGGTAAAACCCTGACTTCTGCCTGGCTGAAAATGCCTGTAGCTCACTCCACATAGTGCTCTGGGCCTCAGCTTGTTGGCAGCTGAGTAAGAGTTAGCACAGAGATGAGACTCTGGGAGCTGGCAGTCCTGCAGCCCCAAGCAGCACAGTGCTGGGCTGGCAGGTGTCTCAGGACAGAGCTTGGTGTTGGGAAAGCTCAGGAAGGCACAGGGAGGTAAGCAAGGTTTACATTGTGGGGTCAGCACGGAGCTGGCAAGGACCACTAGAGAATGGAATTCTGTGGATGAGAGCAGGTGCTGCAGCTTCCGTAGCACTTGCCAAGGGCCTGGACATTACACTGAACAAAAACAACCAAGATCTACATGTGTCCCGTGAAAACCACCAGAAGCTGTTTGCTGGCTTCCCAAAGCCAGTGGCTGGTGCCTTCCCACTTGGACAGGGCACACAGGTGGTCCTGGGCTCCCTCCATCCCAATGGGCTGCTCCCTAAGCCCTGCCTCTGCCAGGAGAGCTGGGAATGAAGCTGGGCAGAGTGAGGAAGGTGCAGCATGGGAGTGGGTGAACGGGCACCTTGTCATCCACACCCTGGCTTACCCCCATACCACAACAAGGAATAAGACAGGTCAGGCCAGGGCAACAACAAAGCCCATGGCTCATCTTTAAAGAGGAAGAAGCTCATTAACACCTCCCAGCCCAAGATAATGAGAGCACGGATGCCATGCTGGGAATTGATGCCAGTAGTTAATTATGCAGCTTGGCAAGGACTGGAGAAAAGGGACAACTGCAGGATGCAGGTGCCATATTGTCCTGTGTGCTGGTGCTACATCTACTGATTCAAGCTGAAGTGAATTCCTTCAGCCTCCTCACTCCAGGTATCTGATACAGTGTAAGCCTCCACCTCGTGTCTGTGCTAGTTGTGGAGGGAAGAGTCATCCTGCAAAGCATCTTCTGGGTCTGATGTTACAGCCCTTGGTGCTGAAAAGAAGGTGCCTTTGCTCTGTGAAAACCTTTTTGGTGAGCCAAGACCAAGCCTACCTGTCTTTTCCAGGAGCAAAAAGCAATGGCAGGAGCAGGAGTGCTTTGGAGGGCATACATGTGGTGTCAGCACCGGACTGACACTATCAGTGGCCCATGAGCTGCACAAAGTGAACCCAAGGGAAAAGCATCCCTGCACAGCCATATCCTGAGATAGCTTTGCAGAGGAGGCAGGCTCGAGGGAGCCTGAGGCCATCCAGCACCTTCCAGGGGCTGGTGAGTGGAAACAATGCCACCAAGCTGGGATGCAGTGCAGAAAGAGAGTGGGATTTCCCATGTCGGCACTCACAGAAGTCCCTCAACTGTGTCTGCTCACAACAGGGAACTGAGGGGCTGTTGGGCTGCTTTCTGTTTCAGAGCTGCCGGGAAGTGCATCCAGCTGTGGCCAACAGCTGCACAAATTCCTCCTGTAGCCCCTAGCCCTGGGGATCAAGGATACAGGCTTTACTTGTCTGCGATCCCACAGCTCCGGGGCTTAGCCGCTGTTGCCTTCCCACACAGTCTGCAGTTCCACAGCCCATTCCCAAGAGGCAGATGGGAGTGCTGGTGAGTACAGGCAGGGACTGTGTTGGTCTGGCAGTATTAGCATCTAGCAGGGGTGTGAAGCTCAGATTTAACTACAGGGGTGAGGAGGACAGCACAAAAGGGCTCTACAGGAGCTCTTGGTGCTTCTGCTTGGACCAGGCTCTCCCTTAACGCTGACGGTTTGCTCAGGAATGGAAAGAAACACTCATTGAAATCTTCCACAGCATCCCACAGCCAACTGGGAGCATTTTCTTGAGCAGGACCTGGAGCAACCCTGACCCAGCAGTTTTTCTGTCAGCCGAGGGGGCTCTGCCCCACTTCTCGCACAGCAGCACACGACACCCTGCCCACGCACCTGCCAGCGGCTCCCCACAACACCCGTCGGCTGAGGCACGGTGGCAGACACTGCCTGCCGTGCACACGCGCCACTGCTCGGCAGGGATGTGCACCTCTGCGGCCGCAGGAGCGCTGCACAAACCCCTCGGTGAAGTCCTGCATCCCAAGTATCAGAGCATCGGTGCGCTTTGCATCCCCAGAGCCACGTGCTGGCCGCTCCACTTCGCATCCCCAAAACCACATGCTCTCCCCCCGGCAGTAACTGTGAAAGGGGATTTGTAGTTGCCGTGCAAGGTAGCAAGGAAGA
>NW_008236196.1:3752575-3762440 GCF_000691975.1 Corvus brachyrhynchos | reverse complement strand
CCCTCGCCCCCGGGAGAGAAAGGGTGAGCAGAGCCGCGACCCCTCCGCGGGCAGCCGTGCGCACCTCGGGGGGAACCCACCTGCGCCGCGCTGTCCGCACCGCCCCGCGTTCTGCTGCTGTCCCTTCCCCTGCCCGCCCCTGCCCGCCCCCATTTTTACGCCGACTGCAGCTCCACGCCCCGCATCTGGCGGGAAAACCCCCGGCCGCGGGCCGCCTGCTTCTTGGGAAGAGAGAGCAGAGCAAGCCCTCTCTAACTCCGGAGCCGCACCCAGCGCCGGGTTTGCGTTAATCTCCATGCGTTAGTAAATATTATAGCTGTAACGGGAGCTATGCATTAAAGCATGGCTCTGAATGGAGTGTGAACTGGCCCCTAAGTTTGCTACGTTCCTCACTTGTCCCACATGCTGCGTTCTAATCCAGACAAAAACACTCTCTGCTGGCAGTCACCACCTAAGGGTGTAATATATATCCTTATTTATACATATACGGATGTGTATATATACGTACACATATACATACACAAGCGTATATATACATACGCATGTGTATACACATATATAAATAACTGTCTGGAGTTAGTGATCTAGTGGGTGTCATCCCTGCCCATGGCAGGGGGATTGGAACTCAATGATCTTCCAACCCAAACCGTTTATGATTCTGTAAGTCACAGAGAGGATTAAAGACAGCTTTTTGCACTGTGTATTCGTGGTGGTGCTACCCAGGATGGCAGGCAATGTGCAGAGCCCTGTGAACCTTAGCAATCCCCCTATATTCGGAGGATATAAGTACCGTGTGTATGCAGTATCCAAAGGGCAGGAACAAACTCTAAGATGAGTTTTTTCAGGCTGCCGCCTCCAGGCTCCTATCTTTCCAGAATAAATATCTACTCCACTGTGATAAAAGCCTGTTGCTCAGCTGAACTGCAAACGTGGAGGATTCCTCAGGTACTTTGTCCCCCAGTAAAGGGGAGTGCACCTGTTTTTAACCTCATATCAATGCACTTAAACAGTCACACAAGTTTGGGGGTTTTTTATGTAGCTGGGTGTTTAAAGGAAAACAGGGCACTCCTGGCTCTCTCCATTCACTGTGCTGTGCGGACACAGGCAGTGGCACCAGGAAGTCCCCGCAGCAGCTTTGACCATTAAAACATTTGTTCCATTAATAAACAGCCTCAGAAAATTCTCTGCAGATGGTGATCAGTTTGGGTTAGAAATTAAAACCAGAAGTTAAACACCCCCGAAAGCTCTGGCAGATTCTCATTCTCACGCTCTCTCAGCAAGATGATCTCTAACACACATCTTCCTGCAGAATCCAAGCACCAAGCTTGTATTTTAAGACAGACCTACAAAACATTGCCACATAAGCAAAAAGTCCTCAAAGCCCAAGAAAAAGGCAGTGGTTACAGGGCTGAGACAACTACCAGTGCTTTCTGATCTGCAACGATGACACTGCAGAGTGTCACCCTGAGGAAGAGACCTCTTCACTGATCTGCTCAGTAGCAGCCTCCACAGCTGGATCTCTCCCTCTGCGTTGGTCAGAGATACTTGTCATAGTTATGGGCTTCTGGGGTCAGATACGAGGGTACACTAACAACATGAAGGGAGCAGCAGACAATGCTGCCAGATAGTAAGACAGGAGGCTCTTCTCTTAAATTTAAGATCCATATCAGATCAAATTAAATTTAAAAGCTCTCATGTCCAATTAAAGCTCCCAGGCTGCATCTCCCAGGCAATGACAGATCCAAGCCTTGGGCCTGCCTTTCCTCAGGCCCCTTTCCCTAAGCCATTCTGATCTGGAAGGTCTTCTGGTTAAGCTACAACACAGACAAGACCTCTCTTCTCCCCACCTTGCCTCACCTCGTCTTTTCTCTCCTCTCCTATCTCCTCTCTTCTCTGCTAAATCTGAACAAAACAGAAAAGCAAGGTCGCCTGCTTGGGATGTCTCCTGTCACCTCCTCTCTAGCTTTGAGATGTGCCATCCTGTCACCCACAGAGCCCCACAAGCCCCCTTGGTAGTCCCTGGAACATGGATGCCACAGCAGCTTGGGTGCCGTGTTTCTCCTTGTGATGTCCACACTTGCTGCTAAGCAGCATGAGCATCTCTACAATTTTATTTTTCTCTATATAAGCTCCAACTTTAGCACAGACTAAAAGCTGTGAGAACCAACTCCCCCAAGAACTTGAGCACAGGGTCCAGACTGGCGTTGCCCAGCCAAACTGACACTGTGCTTCCAGAAGCCAGGACAAGGCTCTCAGCATCATTATAACCTCAGACCCCATCGGGAGGAGAAACACCACAAAATTTACCTTTGAGTGGATATTCCAGGAAGTCTCTCCTTCAGGACAGGGTGGGTGTAACCACTGCCTCACCCCAGGCTTTCAGCAGCAGGGCTCGTAGCACTTACCATCACCAAAGTACAGGATTAAATGTTCTCTAATTTGCAGCTCTGGTCCTGTCTGGACAGCCACTCCCCCAAGCAGGGGAATCAACATCTCTCAACAGAGACGTCTCTCATTGGGGAGGGGGGGGTTTGAAATCCATTAGCGCTGAACAGTGTCCCAGCCACCGGTGACCGCAGGCAGACAGGAGGCCAGCAGACAGGCCCGAGGGGAGGCACGGAGAAAGGCAGCTTCCAGCTCCTAAGTACAGCACGGGCTGCTGGCTGCTTCCCTGCACAGACCTGTGCACCAACCCATCACCAACTTGCAGGACGGGGCCTAATGATGTCTTCTCTTGTGTAGGTAGAAGACCTGGAGCGAGCAAGACACCATGGGGTGAAGAAGGCTAAGTCTGGGAGAGAGTGAGTGTCCTTTAAAATCCAGCCCTGGCTGGTGCAGGACAGGAGACATTTCACTCAATGTTCTCTTCTCTGTAGAGGCACTTCAGCCCCTCAGCGAGCACGGCTGCTCCCAAGAGTGATGCAAGTCCTTGGGTTGTGTAATGTCAATGGCAGCATGCAGTTTCAGAGGGGTGACACCCCCTCTGCGGTGTATGGGAAGGTAACAAATTGCACAGCCAATAACAACTCATTTATTGCCCCACAAACATGAGCACTTGCTGCAGGGCCAAGCTGCCTTGCTTCATCTTGGCAAAGGTGTTGTGTTTGAAGAACCCTCTGCTCCCAAGTGACTCTCATGTTATCATCTTCACCTCTGCGTGTACAATAGCAAACCTCCTAGAAAAAACAAACAGCTACGAAAACAGTCTCTGCTCCAAACTGGAAACAGCTGTGCTTTGCCCAGCACTGGTACTGGGCCCACCACTGCATGACCCACAGATCTAGATGTTTCTCCCCAGTGTAATTTGGGCAAGGAGAAAAGGCAGCCTCAAGTGTGGCCCAGGGGCTTGCTGCGTTCCCACCCTCTCCATCCCCAAAGCAGCAGCACAGTGCCAAAACACGCTGCTGCTGTTGGCAGATTGCTGCGCTCCCCAGAGCAAAGGGAGAAGGCAAGGGAGGAAGGCAGCCAGCAAAGCCTCTCCCTTACATAAGGCTGGGAGTCCCATGGACATGCTTCCCAGAGCATGCTGGTGGGGCTGAAGCTGCCCAGCCCTTTGAGTTTTCTTTCTGAAAACTCGAACATGCACTGCGGGCATTGTGACGCCGTCACCTGGAGCCCAATTTGTACGCTCTGCTCACAGCTAGTTTGTAACAGGCAGAACAAACAGGCGAAGTGCTCTCCCTTCAATGATGCTTGCTGCCAACCTTTCACAAAAGCTGTTTGTAACAGGCAGAACAAACAGGCGAAGTGCTCTCCCTTCAATGATGCTTGATGCCAACCTTTCACAAAAGCTGGGTTTTTTTTTTTCCTTCCTCCCTTGTAGCAATTCCCTGCTTTAACTAAAGCTATGAAATCCAAAAGGGGAAAACAAATAAACAGCTGGTTTGGAAAGCAAGAGCAAAAAGGGAGATTTATTCCGAGCAGTGGATAATGCATCACATGAGCTGAAGGAATATTTTTGGTGCCTCTTGGGCAATATCTGAGTTTTAGGGCCTGAGGAGCTAGGCAGCATTTGCAGGCACTTAATGTTTTCAGAATCCTTTACACTTGGCACCCACGTCGACCGTTTTCCTTGGAGATTTCCAAGCACTTTGCAACCATACATTAATTAACCCACCAGCCCTCCTCTGCAATGAGATTTCCCTTTCCCTGTAATGTGCCTGTGCTAGGGACAGGGGAAACTGAGGCATGGCAAGGCCATCAGCCTGCAGCAGGGCTGAGGCCAGGGGGCTGCATGCCATCCAGCTCTCCTTTCCATTGCAAAGCCACCCTTCCCTTTGCAAGCACGACCCACAGTGACACTGTTTCCCTCCGTTGGATGCTGCCTGCCCCATTCCAGAGGAAGGCATGGGCAGTCAGCTCAAAGAGCCTCTGCACTGGCCCTCGGTGCCATGGAGCAGAGAAACAGAGAGCCAGTATGTCTGAAAGGCAGAGCAGGCAGGCAGGAGTGGAGTGGCAAGCAGATTAGCAGCTGTATCCAATTGCCTGTGTGTGTGAGAAGGCAGCCCTATCGGGAAAGGGGGGAAAGGGGCATTTTAATCAGTCACATGGAGGGAAACATAGAAGGTGCCGAACCTCTGTCAAGTGCCAGCGCGTTATTAATCTATTAGCCAACGGGGGCAAAAAACCCACTGCAGGGTCCCAGGAATCCAGTTATAGTGAGACTACAATGATCATGGATGCTTTGTTAGTCAACAAAGCATCTCAGCCTGTTGCTGAGATCAGCAAATGGCTCGAGGACTGATTATTTTAGTTTTCCTCTTCCCTTGCTGGTCCCAGCTGACCCTGGAGCAGGGTCCTGGCTGAAGAGCTGCTGGCAGACCCTTTTGGGGCAGGAGATCTCCAGTCATTGCTTGCAGGACTCCTGATGGTAACCCCTGGGCTCTCGGTGCCCTGCATTTTGGGATGAGGTGGTTAAGGCAGAGGTCATGCTCACCTGATGGCCTGAGCCTTGTTGGGATGAGGTGGGTAAGGAGTGGGCTGCAATACTCTCCTGAACTCTGCCTGTGGCACAGAGATCCAGCTGGTACATCACCGCTTGCAGGGAGCCACGCAGACCTCCAGCATCCTGTCGTCCCTCTGCTTCCTTGCACGATCCGGCCTGCAGGGATAAAGTCAGGCAGCTGCCTGTGACTTCTTCACTAGCGGGCTGAGGGCAGCAGGAGCTCACTGCCAGCAGCAGAGCAGCCCTTGGTGAAACCCTCCAAGGAAAGGCAGGGCAGGGGGAGGCTCCTGCTCCCAATCAGCCTCACCATCTCCCCGTGCTAAGCATCCACCTTTGCTGGTAGCACTGAGATGCAATGTGGTGATACCACTACTCCTAAAGCATTCACAGCCCTGGTGAGCAAATGGTCTGGAGACATGACAAGGAAGGGCCTCCCAGCCCAGTGGCAAGGCCATGGGTGTTTTCCAGCTGGGCAAGCAGAAACAAATCCCATTGTCCGCTGATTGGTCCCAGTTCAGCAAGGGACCCGTGGTGCCCACAGGGCTCCTGGGACCTGGCACGGACAGTGGGGTCCAGTCAAACTCCAGCCCCCTCTCAGGCTGCTGGAGGTGGGGGCAGCCTGCCCCAATGGAACAGCAGCATCTTTGGGACACAGGGCATCCCCCTGCTGTCAGGATGGGGGGACACAAGCCCCTCTGCCCAAGCCACTGCTGAGGGTCTCCCATCCTCACCATCTTCCTTCGCACAATCCTTCCCTGGCAATCCATCCCCAACCCTCTGCCTCCCTCCCTGCACTGCTGCTACCCTCTCCCGAGCTCCAGCTGCCCATGTGCTTTCTCCTACAAGCATTAAGGGAGTAAATACTGACTAATGGCACCAATTACCAGCTGAGCTGCTGGGTGCTAGTTACTGAGTGACAGCTGTGCCGCCACCGGCCAAGGGTGAAATGTTACCTCACAGCAGGCAGTCTCCGCCTGCCAGAGCCCAAGCTGAGGCCTGGATAAACTTAAGATGCACAGTTCAGGCCCCATTTGTACCAGAGGAGACAGGGTTAACCCCTGGCTCATCGACAGGCAGGAACATCCTGTGGCGTTCAGAAATGGTAGCCCCGGGCACTGACCACTCCAAACACCCGGTCAGGGTGTCACACCAGGTCTCCTTGGCGGAGGATGGAGCTGGGGCTGGCAGAGGGAGCCACACTATAGTCAAGGTCATCTGGCCCATTGAAGCAGTGCCGGGGGCACATCCTGCTCCTTAGCTGGCAGCACCAGTCTCCCACGATGGAGCACAGCCATTAAGGAAGGAGCTGGCTGGCACTCAGCCACACTCGTAAAACACCGTGGGGGAGCTGTGGACTGTTGGGAGCCAGGGAACCTGGCAAGAGGAAGAGGGGTGGCAGCTGCCGTGTGGTCCTGTTCCCCCCTCGACAAAGTCCATCCACACCCCAGTGTAGCAAGGTGCCCAGCGACTCCCAGAACCATCTAAAAGGCAGAAGGCAGCTTTCTGGAGGATGGGTGAATCCCAGCTCTGGAGGATAGCCTGAAGCAATGGCTCCCCATCAGCCTTCCCGAGGCACCTTGGTGGCAGCAGGCAGAGCCATGCTCCGGCACTCAGGGAGTGCTGCTGCAGCCAGAGTCTGCCCATCCTGCGTGGCAGGGCAGGGCCAAGGTGCCCACCTGCTCTCCCAGCCAGCCTGCTCCCAGGCAGTCTCTGTGCTCACCATGGGGACCATGGCACATGGCCACCTGCAGAGATGAGAGCTCCAAACACAGGTCCAGGAGTTCTCACAGCCGTGCCAGCCCTGGTCTGTGCCTGGCCCGACATTTGCTGGCTGGTGTGGAGGAATTCCGCTCTGTGCAAATGTCTGGCAAAGCTGACTAAATCCTGTCTGGAAACTAAGTCCATCCAGTCATGCTTTCCCCTTTGGGCGAATCAACAGCGGAGCTGTGGCTGAATGCTCCTAAACATCCCCCAGGGAGGTCTCCAGGAGGGCCCTTTCCCACAGCTTCCAACAGTACCAGCCGTTCATCATTTCTTCTCCTTGCCAGTCATGCTTCCGCAGGTTCCCAAGCTGAAACGAGGCCCCCAGGCCACCCAGTGGAGCACAACCATGGGACATCAAAAGAAGGGCAGGCCAAACCCATGACCAGCAGCCCAGCTGCCAGGGTACCGCTGGGACTGCCCTCCCCCCTTTCCTCAGCCCCTCTGCAAAGCTGAGTCTCCACCCGTGGGCAGAGGATGCTGTAACACGGACCAGGGAGGAGGAAACCCTCGGGGGGTCCTGCACCCCTCACACGACGGGCTGGGGTACGTGGCTGGGAGCCTGCAGCGTCCCGCGCCCATGCCGCGGGGGGAGCGCGGCAGAGTTGGCCTGTCGCCGGGGGGGAGGCACTGTCCCCTGACCCCTTCCCACCCCTCTGCAGAGCTGCCCGACCCCGCGGGGCCCTGGGGGGCTCTGTGGGATTTTCTTGCTATTTTCAAAGTCTGCAAGAGACTTTTCTCTCTCACGGAAGATAGTAGCAGAGTTCTATAAACAATGAAACACCTGCAACCTTGAAAAGTCTTGTTTATGGTACAGTAGAAAATATTTTGACAATGGATGTTTTAGGATTTTAGCCAATCACCCCCAAGGGGTGGCTGAAGACTATGAAGAAAAAGTCTATAAAAGAGTTTGTAAAATAATTAACGCAGCTGGGGCGTTCTCCCAGCAGCGGGGAGCTGGTGGCTGGTGGGAAAGGGTCCGGCATTCCAGGGTGGGGAGGTATGCCAAGCCACCCCTCGGGCGGGGGGTTTAGGGTAGGGTAGGCACGGGCCCGAGCACTGGGGTCACCATGAGGATGAGGAGGCAGTGAGCTGCAGCAGGGAGTTGGGGGAATAAATGGCACTGGGAGCCAAGTGCACAAAGTGGGGCAAGGCACCCCGAAGAGTGGGCTTGTTGTGTGTGCTGTGCTAATCCGTGGGGGGACTGGGGATGAGCGGGAGCTGGGAAATCTGGGAGTAAGCAGGGAAGTCCAGGGCAGAAGCAAGGGCTTTTTGTTTGAAGGTGGTTTAAAGAAACCGAGTTTGCCTGTAGGTAACACACTGTGCAGAAGGGCAGGGATAGGAATCAGATCTCAGGGTCAGGATGGATCGATCACATGAGGACACAACACTGTGACAGTCACCCTGAACATGATAACTATCATGTGGGGCTGTGCTTGCTGCTCAGCTGCAGGCCACAGAAGGAGTCCTGGCTGGTCCCCTGAGAACCCCAAGTTCCACAAGGATGGGATGGGGAAAGGCATGAAGTGCACCTCCTCAGCATAGGTTACTTCCCAAAAGGCAGCTTGCGTCCCTCTCCCCTTCATCCTGGGCTGTGAGGCATCCAGAAGCACCCTTGTGCCACTGACCCAGTGCCCCAGGAACAAGAGGGCCTCCTGGCACTACCCTCCCCTGGACTTATGGCCTCAGACTTACTCTATACATGCATACTCAGCTGATAGAGACTCAGTCTCTGGGGAAACAGCCTGCTCTTCTAACACTGCTACCCAGACCCAGTAAATCTCTTTTCTGGTAAGCCAGGTGACAAAAGTCAGCCCTTACAACACTGGTGGCTGGCTTCCCACAAAGATCCCTCTTCTGGGGAGGAGCTGCAGACATCACCAACCCCCTGTCTTCTCCACTCTCCACACAGGATCTGCCATCTCCAGAGGATGCAAGCAGGTGGGAAAGTCTCACCTGGCTTTTGCTACTGCAGTATCCTGGGATGGCAGAGCTGGGAAGATCTCAGCAGAGCTGAGCTGCTATACAGTCCCCAGCAGTGCTGCTGCTGGCCCTGCTTTGCACTTGCAGTCATGGAGGTGCTGGGTTCCCTGAAAAAAACCAGGCTTCTCAAGAAGGAAAAAAGCTCCACGAAAGCCTAGCTTTCTGGAGATCCCTGGAGGGTCTTGTTGCTGGCAGTAGCTCAGGGCAGGGCTGCTGTCTTTGATTCTGGACAGGCTTCTCTGCCACTGCTGCCCGTATCGCCCATCCTGCTGGTCCCAGTGCAATCCAGCTTGCCTTCAGGGATGCTCCAACCATTCCTGGCAGCGAATGGCAGGATTTCTTATATGTCTGTGGACAAAACAGCTGGCAGAACACAGCTGGTGCTCCTCCACCACATCCTCCATCACCTTCCCTGCACAAGCCCGAGGATCATGACAGATAAGTTTCACTATCTCCTACCACCCAACTGTGCCAACTTCCCTCACTCCCTACATTTTCTGATCCATTCCAGCCCCTACAGCACCCACTCCCTCCCAGGACAGCATCAGGGCACTGGAGGTATAAGGACAAAAAGCAGCAGTGGGGACCCTGTTTTCTCACCTCTTGCATTAAGACCTTTACTGGGGCAGCAGGGCAGTGCCCTGACCTTGAGAGGCACCACTCATTTGGGTCAAGGGCCATGCTACGAACCCTGCTCTGCCTGTACCTTCACCTCTCTTCCGCCTGCACACGAGGTCAGGCTCCTGCAAACAAGCCTTGGGTCATGCCTTGGACTCACAACGCAGCCAGGACCTCTGCGCTGGGCCAAATCACACCGAGGGCAGCCAGGGAATGGTGCCTGGGGAGAAAGGACCTGCATGGGGAATGGTGCAAGGGGGGAGGGCAAGCTTCCAGCGGTCAATCTACAAATAGAAAGGGTCATGGGAGAGTGCCCAGCTACTACTGGGGCAAAGGGCCTGCAAGAGGCGATTTGGGCTGTAGAAGAAGCTCTGGCAGGGAGGTGAGCGGTGGCACAGCCCCAAGAACCCCAAGAACGTGGAGGGCTCCCTGAAGGTGTTCCCTGTGGTGCAGGCAGCCCTGGGGCCGTACAGGAACATGTGACTGGCGGGGCAGGGAGGGAGCCAGCACTCAGAGAGGGCTGGGACTGACACAGGAAGATGACGGGGCCAGTAAGCG
>NW_008236196.1:3730500-3751924 GCF_000691975.1 Corvus brachyrhynchos | reverse complement strand
TGGCCCTACTGCCCCGGGAGGGGGGCATAGCCGCGCTGTCCTTTTGCCTAGGCAAGGAGGGCAGGGTGCCGCAGCCAGCCCCTCCACTGCTGCTCCCCCGTTTCACTCCCCTCTGCGCCGGGGTCAGGCTCCGAACCCTCCTTGCAGCTGGGGACTAGAAAGCTCCGGACCCTGGCTGGGGTCCCTCAGTGTGTGATGGCTCCAGAGCTCAGCACAGGCTCCGGCTGCAGGGTGACCTTGCAGCAGGACTGCCGAGCAGCCGAAATGAAGGACAAGACCTTGGCTTAGTGAAGGGGGTTGGAACCAGACCCTCTCCTTGGTAGCCGGCAGAACAAGGCACATCAGGGACAGTGCTTACTCTGGTCACCTCCCTGCCTGCACCCGGCCCTTACCTGGATAGCTCAGCTCTCCTGATGCCAGATGATGCTGCCTGCAGACTCCTCACTGCCTGGTGCTAAGCAGGGTTGGATTTCCCACGGCAGGAGGACCAGGGTGCAAAGGCTTTGCCACCCTCCAGGCTCTGCAGCCGAAGTGGGTTTCAGAGCCCTGGTGCTGGCTGGGGCTGGCTGAGCACGGCTTCCGCTGGCTCAGCAGGTGGAGGCTGCATGCACGGGCAGATTAGTGGGGGGGGGAATTGGCTTCTGCCATAGGAACTAAAGGCGGGATTTGTCAGCGGGTTGCTGTGGGGCCAAGTGCCAGCACAGGGGAGGAGAGGGGAAGGCTGTGGGTGGCCTGTTGCCTCGGGGGTACAATGAAGCCCGTACTACAAGGGGGGTACTGAAAATGGTGCTGCAGGTGCCAGCATCGTCCCTGGAATGGGGTATTTCTCTAGAGGCACATGTCACCCCATGCTGCTATGCAGGACTTGGGCCATGGTGGGACTCTTGTTGAGCTCCCACCTCACCATGGGTCAGCATCGACCTCTGGGGCCAGCAGGGGGGCCCTTAGTAAAGCACCCTGCACCCACTGCCCCTCTGCCGGGCCCCGCAGATGCTCAGGAATGAACTGGCACCAGCCCACCAGCTGCTCTCTTGGTATGTGCTGCTGGGGCTGGAATGCTGTGCCTTGGCTTCCTCGCTGGCCTGGATAGGCCTGGCCCCTGCCCAGGGCATCTCCCCTCCCAGCCCTACCATCCTGCTTGTCTCTTCCCATTAAGGAAGTGGAGGCAGCTGAGCTTTGGTGCTGGAGAAAAACAGGTGTCAGAGCCAAGAGTTATGGAGCCAAGTGGACAGTGGTAAAACACAGGGGAAGCTCAGAAAGCACACCCCCGCCCACACAGCAGCACCTCGCACCGGCATTTCCTCCACCTCTTGCTGGGAACGTGGAGAAAGTCCCTCTGCTGGTGACCCTCGTGTGCCCACCTCCACCTCACTGCCCGTCCCCAGCCCCAGGAACACTGCAGGAGGGAGATGGGGTGGCGGGAGCATTTCTGCTCTCCCAGCCCTTACTGCAGAGCTGGGCTGCAGCCAGTGCTTCTATTTTAAGCCCCACACTGTGTTTGAGGAGGCGAGTGGTGCGCACAGCTGAGCCTCACAGCCCAACAGGGAGAGGATCTGCTACCCACGACCCTAGAAACTTCCCCTTCTCCCTCTTGGGTTGGTACAGGCTCAGGGCAGGTTGGACCAGCTGCTTTCTCCCCTTCCCAGTACAGGCAGCAATTGGGGCAGTTGAAACTGGCATGGTCTGGTGAAGTTACTGCAAAAATATCTGGGCTGCAGCAATGGGGGTCTAGCCACACAGCCCTGGCCCCGTCCATGTCATGCAGTGTTCACCTGCTGTGACCTAGGCTGGCAGCCATCCTGTGAGAGAGCACGGCTGGGCAGGCCTGGCAACATTGTGCAGGCAGGGGGAATTTATCCTGTGGGCAGGGTTGAGCTCCCAGGGCAGGGAAAAGGGGCCCTGATAGCCTGTGGGATTAGCTGGGCTGAGTGCAGGCAGAGAGGAAGCACAGGACAAAGCATCCTCGTGAGAGGCACCGAACGGCTCAGGCTTCCCCCCAAGCAGGACTGAACCTCACTGCAGGCCCCTCCTCATCTGAAGCTCCCTGACTCCTTAGCAAGGACCACCTTGCAGAGAGCTCCTTTCCTCCTGTGCCAACGGGTGCTGCTGGACAAAAAGGCTCCCAGACTAAACATCTATTTATTTTTTAATAAAACCATCATCCACCCCCCTCTGCTTGTGCTGTGTGTCATCAGGATGCCTGGGGAACCAGCAGCACCCAGGGAGAGCACTGGGCAGGAGGGGTGCTCAGCACCAGGCTGAGGCTGGGGGCTGCAGTGGCTGGGGCACAGGGCAGCCCCAGGGCCGGCTAAAGCCATTTGGCACAGCCTTTTGCCCCTGGGGAGGCAGCGAGCTGTGAACTGGTGCTGGGAGTAGAGACCATGCCAGAATGGCCCGAGAGGAGGATAAGAGGCAGGTTAGGGCATTTTCTCCCTTTGTCTGGGGCTCACTCTTTCTTCCCAAAGAACTTCTTGAAGACAGATTTGTTCTTGGTGCGAGGTGGGCTGGTGGTCTTCTCCCCAAGTGTGTCCCGGGGGCTCCCTGTTCGGGCCATGAAGGAGTGGCAGCGTGCCCGGGGCATGGCTGTCACCTGCTCCCCTATGTACAGTGTGACAGAGTAGCTGCTCCCAGCTTCCACCGGCTCCTTGGGCACGGCCAGCGGGGTGATCTTCTGGTAGGTGGCTGCAAGAAGGAGCAGTCAGTGGTAGGGGCAGGGTGCCAGCAGGCACTGGCAACCCTCTAGGGCCCTCCCCAAATGGGGGCTGCAGCCAAGGGCACAGGTATGTAGGGACCAGGTGCGTGCTGGAGCAGCATCGCATCTGTCCTCGGCTGTCTGTGAGGACAGAGGCAGTGGTGCCACCTCCTGGCGATGACAGCAAAATCAGCACTGTACCTGAGGTGAAGGAGTAGGACCTCCTCTTGTTGGCCACGAGCCCATAGTCGTCTTCTGGGCAGATGTTGTCCCACAGCCCGGGGGACCCCCTGGGTGACCACTGCTGCTCCTTGTGCCCAGTCCCCTGAGCATTCTCTGAAGCAGAATGGACACATGTCACAAGGCAAGGCCACCACAGGACATCCCTGTGTCAGCCCCAAAGAGAAGAGGGAAATGTATGACTATCTCAGTAACCCAGGAAGTGAAGTAAATGTTCCTTTCCCCAAGCCCTGAGACTCCTAGCCCAGATACCACCAAGTTCAAGGCTGACTGACAGCCTTCAGCCTCCCCCAGCTGTCTGCCATGTACTTCTTTGGGCTGGGAACAGAAGCTGGGGGACAGTGGCAACCCAACCAGACAGAAAAGTCACCTGCTGCTTCCACAGTCCCATCGACTTGGCCATCCTGGCTGCCCAGAGGCCGCTGCAGTAGTGTGCTTGTGCAGGGTAACACCACAACCTCCTGGCTCTTGGTGGTCGTCACCTGGTGATGTCCCTGGAGGTGGGAGCTCCCAGGGCTGGAGACCTTGCTGAAACTGAAAGTAGCAGAGATTTCGCTAACCAGACTGGCCACCAATGTCCTGCTGGAGCAGCACACACTGGCAAATGTGGGAGAGAGTCATAACAAGACCCAGCTGGCCAGCTCCTGGCTACTCACCTGCCAGTACCAGCAGTGCCCTCGACATGCTGTGCTGCCGCCTGGAAGTAATCCACTTCAGGGAAACCTGGGGGCACAGCAAACATCCTGCTGGATGTCCCATACAGGACTGTTGCATAGAGCCAGTCCCTGATCCCAGTGCCCATGCTGCATGGCTGCATCCTCCAACCTCCTGCTCTAGTGCCTGCTCTTGGTCCTGACAACCAGCCTAGGATCTCAGAACAGAGCTTGAACTCCTCAGGTATGGATACAGCAGCAGGAAGACCTCAGTATCACAGGTGTCCTTGCCTCAAGGGCAAGCAAGGCATTTCCAGGCCCAGAGGATATGGAGGAAGACCAAGGCACAATTATAATTTTCCTGACACGGGCTTTTTGCTGCTGAGGCACCACTGACGTCAGTTGTGCTATTCCTGATTTATAGCTGTGTATGTGGTGTGAAAACAAAGCCTCCAAATCCTGCCTGGCAGAGAACTACTGTTCCCAAGGCAGGCTAGGAGGATGCATAAATCAGAGGGCAATGTTGTGCTGCTTCTCTTCTGACCCCCCTCGGTATCAAAGGACTCAGCAGGGGCTGAACAAACATGGTAACCACATAGAGCTGGGTCCCTGCTCTGCCAGCAAGGGCTGCTCACCTGAGTTTTGCTGCAGCTTTGAGACCCATTCATTCATGAGGGGCTGGGTGGGGGCCCTCAGGAGGTATTCAGAACCATCCTGCAGCCTGCAGGGAGAGGAGGAGAAAACAGGTCAGCAGTGATGTGGAGTGCAGATGCCACAGCCCCCACCAGACCAGAAAAGAAGAGAAGCAGATGAGAAAGAAGGAAGGAAATCCTCATCTAAGCACTGGACTGAGCTGGTCCTGCCTGGGGGTGTTGGTACATGTCTGCCCACACTGGGGAGGGCTGTGGCTACTGCCCTGGACTGGGAACTCACTGAAGCCTGAAGCAGTTGGTCTTCTTGGTGTACTCGGCATCTGGGGTGCAGACCGCCCCGGAGAGGTGCAGGGGAAGGGCCACCACGGAGCTCTGCAGCATAAGGGAAAGCAAGAGCAACAGTGGGGTTGGACAGCTCTGCCTTCCTGGCCATGGGGCCCAGAGCCATCACCCTGCTGCCAGCCCCCTCCCATGTCCCCCAGTCTCCCCCACCGCACCTTGAGGCTGTCCCTGCGGTCCTGGTAGAAGCATAGTGTCTGCCTCATCAGCACGGCGTGGAAGAGGCCCCAGGCCCGGCAGCTGGCCTGTGGGATACAAGCAGGGGACAGCTGTGATGCCAACAGGTTTGTAAGAAGACAGATGGTCTCATGCCACTCAAAATGCAACTCAGCCCCTCGGAGGCTCTGCCCTTCCAGAATGGCCAGCAGCACTGCCGTGGTAGTTCCAGGAACATCCCTGGCTTCCCTCCATCCTCCGCCATGTCCCAGCACCCCTGTCCCAAAGGAGCCCCGCAGCCATGTCTGTACCTTTCTCCCTCCTGCCTGCAATACATGCTTCCTTTCCAGCGTGCCCTCCATCATCTGAAACTCCATTTTACCAGGAAGGACCTGCAAGGGCACAGAGGGTGAGCAAGAACTTCTCTGGGGCTGGCAGTGCCAGCTCAGCCTCCATCATGCACATGGGGTCTATCTGACCCATCCCTGGTGTGCAATGCCAAAGTGGGAGTGGGATGACAATCAGGAACAACTTCCTCACCTGGGCAGGGGCTGGGATGTGTGTCAGCTTCAGAGGTGAAGTGCTGCCTTGCTAAGGCTATGGGTTGGCAGGGAATGTGTGTGCTGCAGGGACCCCAAATACCCCACCTAGCCCTTCCCCACCAGCTGAAGAAAAGGGGCCACAGGAGTTGGGGAGTCCCCAAATACAGGTTATGTTTGCTGGAGTGAATAACCCAGCTGCTGCCTCGGGTGTTCCCCAGCCCCCTACCTGACCCTGAGGGAGAGTCCCTGGCCTGTGGATCTCACCTTGCTGCTCTCTCTCCCCTCTTGCCCGTGACTCCACTGATTCCAGGCGCTGGAGGCATCCAAGGGGGCTGCAGACACCAGCTCCTCCATGTGGGGGGAAACCCTGAGCCCTGCCACTGCCACTGCGCTCCACTCTGGGGCTCTTCTCTCCCGACGGGCTGTGGAGCAGCTGGGCAGTGGTGGGAAGGGTGAATTTGGCCACTAGCACGTTGTTGGCTGATGAGAGGATGAGGGGCCCACCAGCAGTGGTGCTGGGGCTGGGCAAGCTGCCTGCCCTGCTGCTCGTCCGGTGGCTGGCACAGCTGCCTCCTGGTGGGCTCTGTGCCTGTTGCTCCTGGGCCCCATCCCAGATGGCCTGCAGCTCCTCCTCCTCTTCCTCAAACTGCCTGTGGGCAGGGTGGCAGACTTCCTTAGTGCCCAGTGCAGGGCTCTGGGGCTCTGGAGACCCCAGTGCCCACTCAAAGACAGAGAGCTGGGTCAGGGCAGCAGGGGAAGCTGGGGACCCTCTGGGCTGGCTGCTGCTGGCTGGCTGCTGTGCACAGGCAGGGCCAGGGATGGCTCCAGCCCTGCCTGGGCTGCTGGCAGGGGATGATCCAAGCTCTAGCCAAGCGGCTTTGTGATGCCTGGCCCTGCCAGTGGCACTGGGGCTGTCACTGTGGCCAAAGCGGGTGGACAGCTCATCCCCCATACCGACACGGGACGGCCGGCTTGGTCTCGAGTCCAGGAGGTCTTTACTGGTGCTGCTGGGGCGCTGCAGGTTCCAATACTCCTTCCCAGCACAGTGTGCCCTTTGCTGGCTGTAGCTGGGGTTGAAGCTCACCTCCTCAAACCACGTTCCTTTCTCACTCTTGGGGGACGTCCCCAGCCTCTTGCAGGTTCCAATACTCCTTCCCAGCACAGTGTGCCCTTTGCTGGCTGTAGCTGGGGTTGAAGCTCCCCTCCTCAAACCACGTTCCTTTCTCACTCTTGGGGGCCCCCCCCAGCCTCTTGCTGGGCCCCTGGGGACTGTGCCCATTTTGCTGCCATTCAACTCCATGTGTGCCTGTGGGCTTCCACAGCCTCACCCCTTGATCCTGCCTCTGCTCCTGCCCCTCTGCCTCCTGCTGCTGTGCCACAGCCCCTCGGTGGCACCCCAGGACCACTGCGTCCCGTGGCAGCTCCAGGCTGAGCACAGAGCCCAGGGAAAGACGGGGGCATGTGATTTTTGGGTTAGGCAGGCAGGGGTTCTGGGGGGCTGCCCCACACTCAGCATCGATGTCCTGCACCAGTGGGTTCCTGACATAGAGGAGCAGCTCCCCAAGCTGGGGTCCAGCAGCAGCTGTCCCTGGCCCCTCCTTCCTGCGACCATACTTCTGAGGCCATGTGTTGCTGGGGCCATAGCATTCCTCAGGTGTGGGCCGCAGGGAGCTGTCACCCATGATGCCCTGGAGAGTCAGCAGCCGGGCCTGCTCTGCCCTGGCCTGCTCCCGCCGCTGCAGGCTGTTGAAGAGACAGCCAGCCCTGGCCTTAGGCAGGGTGTGGGAGACAGCCGGCATCCCACCGCTGGCTGCTGGAGGGTGGCGGACAACAGCGGGTGGCCGCTTTGCGGTGCAGGTTTTCCTGGCCTCCACCTGCACCTGAGGAAACAGAGAAGGAGAGAGGGGTGATTCCCATCGCTGGAGCTTCCACCACCCTGTGCCAACTGCCCCCTTTCCATGTTGCATCTGGGAAAGCAGGGAGCAGCAGGGGCAGGCAGACAAAAATGCTCACCAGCAGCACGTGCAGTGCTGGGAGCAACATGGCTTCACCTCAGTCCCCCGAGGGCTGCTCCCACTGTAGTGCAGGCAGGGTGGAGGCAGACAAGGGAATCTGCCCATGATGGAGTCCCCCAGGTGTGGTACAGCTGGGGGTGACTCTGCCATACAGCTTTTCCCTGGCACTGCTGACCTCCAAGCCGTCACTTTTGGGTGGCTACTGAGACAGCAGTCACTGCTGTCCATCCCCTGCCAGCCCTGCATGCTCCAGGCAGTAAAGCAATGAATGCAAGGGCAGGGGTTGAGTGCAGACTCTTCCCTGTCCCTTCCTCACAGACCCTCTCCAGCTGCAAGAGTCTGCAGGAGCTGAAGCAGTGTCCCCATGTATCCATTTGGCTGGATGGTCCCCTTTACCAAAACCCTCCTGGCAGCCCAGCAGCCCCTCACCCTGCTTCAGTGCCCTCTGGCCTCTCTGTCCTCCTGCCCTCTCCCTTGGGCTTCTGAGCCCGGCTGCCCCTGGGGCTCCTCACACACAGACCTTTTTGCACAGGCTCTGGAGCAACAAAGGGATGCAAGCCCCAACAAATCACCAGACTCCCAGCCCCAGGGTTACAAGCCAAGCAACCTGGAGTGAGACCCACGCCCCCGCAAAACATGCACCTCACACAGCCCCAGCCACCCTTGCCCCTTCAGCTGGCTACACAAGGAACTGCTGCTGTCCCCCAGCAATGGAGCAGGGAGGCTCTCCCACTGGCCACCAGCTAGCCATACCTCCCATGGCTACCGAAACTACTTAAACGGAGGGCCAAACTGCAGCAAGCCCTACCTGAGGCCCCCTCCTCACCTGTCCCAGCACCCACACTCTGGACCCCACAGCACCAGAAGGGTTTTCTCTCTCCCATTGGACCAGTGCCAACAGAGCACAGTGGCATGGACAGGAGAGTTGGTGGCAGGCAGGTTCACACCATGCAGCCACACTGCCCAGCATGCAGCCTTCCCCGGAACATTACCTCTTCCACCAGCTGGCGAGGTGGCTTTCTTTTTCGCTTTAAACTACCCCAAGTGTTTCCTAAAAGCCCCTGGCAACGCTTCCAAAAGGTTTTACAGCCTGAGTGTTTAGTGGCAGGGAGCTGAGCAAGGGCAGAGAGAGAGACACACAGAGAGTTGAGGACAGAGTGGGCAAGGAGCTGCAGCAGGAGAGCGCAGGCAAAGTGGGTGGCACAAGCCGGCCTCAGCCCTAAGGCATCACTCAGCATCAGCATGGCCAAAGGCCCCTCTCAGACTGACACAGTCCCAGCAGCTCACTCAGAAACAGCCTAGAGGGGTCTCAGCTTGGGAGTTACCCCACAGCACCCCAGTCTGCATGGGACACAGCTCCAGAGAGCGGCCCTGGCTGTGTGGCTGCTTGCCCGTGGCTCTGCCAGAGCCGCCTACCATCCCCCACGTACCGTCGGCAGTGCCTCCTCCCCTGGCCGCTCGCTGCTGGCCAGCGGCTGTGCCTTCTTCTTCTCGCCCTTCTTGCCAATGCTGAGGATGAGGTTGACCGTCCCCCCAAGACCGCAGGGGCCCCGCGGTGGCAGCAGCAGCGTGGAGGTCTCGGCAGGATCCCAGGGGGCAGCCTCCTTGGGGGGTTCTGCACCGTGGGGTGTTTTGCTGCTGGGCTCCCCCCAGCTCTGCTCCACTCCTGGTGGGGCATCTGAGAGGCCTGATGCTGGTGGGGAGATGGCTGTTTTCCCTGGAAGCTTTGGCTCTAATCTTTGCACAGGCTCGAGGAGAGAGCAAGGCATGAACTTCGCTGGACTGTGGATGCTTTCCATATGGGGTGGAGCACATGAAGCATGCTGCTCCTGGGGAGCAAGGCAAGAGAGGGAACATGAAGGAAGGGCTGCTGGGGCCAGGTATTTTCTCAGGACAGCCTTCCCTTTGCCCTGCCTGAACCCCAGAGACTCCCAGAGGTATTGGCACACATCCCTCCCCTACTTCTGCACCACCCACTCCACCCAGTGCATTTGCTACCCTCAGCCTCAAGGCTGGTCATTCTCCCCAACAGTCTCAACAGGGCTGGGTACTCACCTGACCAGTGGGGGACATGCTCAAGGGGCTCTCCGGGTCCCTCCTGTCCTCCTGTCTGCTCCCCAGATCCTGCTGATACCTCTGTGCTCGCCAGCGCACCAGCACCCAGCCCAGCATGCTCTGCAGCTCTTCCAAGCGCTCCTTTATCTGAGGGGAGGAGAGATGCTGGGCAGCCTGCAAGAACCCCTGGCCCAGGGACACTGGCCCTACCAGGATATCTCACTACAGAGAAGTTAGGAGGTTTTCGGGAGTGGGATCACAGCAGCTCAGATCTCAGGATCCACTGCTGGGTGAAACTTCTTCCTGCCCTGAGCAGCCCCAGGGAGGCATAGGTGCCCCTATCCCACTTACTGGGTACCCTTTGCTCTTTCTTTCATGGTCTGTCCCCAGAGGACTTCAGGGAGTGCTGAGAATTTCCCCCCGACCCTATTTCCCCTGTCCTTACTGTTGCACTCAGGTAGTGCTCCTCAGACACCAGCTGCTGCCCTGCTGCTGCTAGTGCCTCAAACTCCTTGAGCTTCTCTTCAATTCTCCTCTCCAGTTCCTCACACGGAGTCTCCGGGACACTGGAGCTGCTTGGGCTTTCAGAGAAAATCTGAGCCCGCGTGTCCTCCGTCCAGGAGCTGTGAGCACGTGAAAGACAGGTTGAGGAACGACCCAACCCTTCTTCAGCCCTGCAGGCCCCAGGGAAGCCATTCCCATGCTCAGGGATAGCTGGAAGCAGCTCAGTGGGGTTGTAGCAAGGCTGTTGGGTCAGGACAAGATGCTGTGGGGCTGCCTCACAACAGAGAGCTGTGGTGCAACCCTGCATTCCAGGCTCCCCATGGTCACGCCTGGCTGCAGCTCCAGCACTGCCCACATACTTGCCAATGCCATGCTCTCACCAGCTCCCCCTCAACCACCACACAAGCAACCCCAACAGCTCACTGCCACTTACATCATGGCTAAATAATCCTTGAAGAAGTGCCGCAGCCGGCTGGCCTGCTGCACACGGAGCCAGGTCTCCTGCAGCAGCTCTCGCAGCCCTGCCCAGGCCCACAAAGTCTCCTGCAGCTCCTGGCTGATGGGGCACTGCTGAACGGGGCACAGCTCTTGCAAGCGGGCAGCCGCCCTCTCCAGCTCCTGCAGCTGCCCTTGCAGGGTCTGCGACACTGCATGCTAAAGATCAGAAGGCAGGAAAGGTTCGAGATGCATCCAACCCCTCTGAACCCAGGCTGTGCTCCCCTGCATTCTGGCACGAAGGGACAGAGGGGAGGATGCTGGGACACAGGCTGCAGAGAGCGGGCAGAGCTAGCCTTGATGGGGAGCACGGGAAGAGCACAGAACTGCCTGGCTTCCCCGCCCTGCGTGCATGAGTCGCTTTCCCACCAGTGGGAAGATGAGTAAGGTGCTGGCAGCCGGGTGGTGGCACAGTGGAGCTGATGCAAGCTCTGTTCCCTTGCCTGGCCCATGCTATCAGAGGGGAGCAGAGCAGGCAGGTCTCAGCTCTGCTGGAAAATTCCATCCCAGCCTGCCACAGTGTGCCAAGGCTTACAACACCTGGGCCCCCAGAGGGGGGCCAGTGCCTCACTGGGACAGCCCCAGCCAGCCGGGACACCTCCCTGCCCGTGCTCCCCTGACTCACCTCCATTTCCTGCTGGCAGCTCAGCAAGCCCTGCAGCCCTTGGAGGTCCTTCTCACTCTTCACTGTGGTGAAGCCATTCTCTGCTAGGGCAATGTCTTGAGACAGCGCCTTGGCTCTGCACTGAAGGGCCTCCAGCTGTGGGGATACCTCTGCTACCTGGATGGGCAGGAGGGGACATAGAGGAAGATTAGCCCCAGGGTGGAACCCCCTGTGCTCCCCCCTGCCACACAGCCCCAGCCCACCCCAGCCTGGGGACACCCTGCCATGCACCTGCAATGGGCAGGTGCCAGCCACAGGAGAGACAAGGACACCAGCCTCTCACAGACTGGTCCCCATGAATCCCAATGCCCCTGTGTCCCACTGGGAATGGCCGAGGTGCATGCCCTGTCCCAACTAGCTGGCATGTCCAGCTGTAGGTGAACCACCCAGCTGCATCCCCAGGCCCCCTGCCTCCATCCCCTACCAGACGCTCCAGGCTCTCTGTCTCCGCTGCCACCTCCATGACCCGCTCTCGCTCCTTCGCTGCATCATTCAGCATTTCCACGGCCTCCTGCAGCTCTCCCAAGGGGTGGCTCATGTCCTCACTGCTTGGAGGCTGCTCAGCCTGGGCTGAGTGCAGGGGAAAAGACCCCTGCGAGCTGCAACGCCCGCTCCCTGGCTGAAGCCAGCAGAAACACCAGATGTAAGAGAGATGGGGAGTGACACCCCAGGCAGCTGGGCTGGAGGCGAGCACCCAATAGGGTCCCCTTGCCAACTGCAGATCAAGCCTCGGTCCAGTCCCAGGTGCTGTGTGATCCCAAGGGATGCCCGGCCGCGCTGCTCACCGCTGCAGATCCCTGCTGGCTCCGTGCTTCCTCTTCTTGCAGGTCCTGAAGGAACTCAGACAGCACCAAGGAGTCCCGCAGATCTGCTGCCCGGCGCCGCAGGGCTGCCTGCACGTGTGCCAACCTGTGGGGAGAGGTGCCCATCAGAGGTACTGGCAGCCTCTGCACCTCCTCAGGGACAGCATCCTCCTCCCCCCCCAGCCTGGGGACCAGAGAAGAGGCACCTTCCCCCAGGACTCACTTGTCCTCCACCATCTCCACTTTCCTCTGCATCTTCCTTGCTCCCTCGTGCTCAGTGGGCGACTCGCCTGCTGCTTCCTCCCGCAGTGCCTGCAGCTTGAGGCCGCATAGCAGGAGCTGCTTCTCCAGCTGGCCCATCTCTTCCAGGTCCTGGCGCAGCTCCACTGGGCTTCTCATGGTGGCTGGTTCCACGAGCAACCCAGCCACAGCTTGCAGCCACCGCTCAGCCTGGTCCAGCTCCCCCACCAGCCTCAGTGCCTTCAGGGAGAGCAGAGAACCCATCAGCCTGGCTCTGAGCCACCCAGAGGAGGCAGAAGCCGTGCTGCCGTCGCACTGTGGGTACCTGGGCACCGGCAGCACTGGCAGCACAGTTGGAGAAGGGTGCAAGCTGCAAGGCCAGCCAGAGATGTCGGTGCCAGTGTTGCAGCTCCAGGCCCCACAGGTGGCAGCTTCGCTTGGTGATCCCCAGCAAGCTGCTGCCATTGGAGCACGCCCTGTGCCCACCCCAGCCCTGCCTCCACATACCTTATCGATCTCTTGCAGCACTACACCGTTCTCCTGGTGCTTCCTCTGCAGGTCCTCCCACAACTGCCCCAGTTCCCGCAGCATGGCCTCCACCTGAGGGCTCCCGGGAGGCTTCCCTTGTGCTGGGCCCTCCTGGGAGGCAGGGAGGGCAGTTAGGATGGGCCCCACCTGGAGTCCTATCCCCCACCTCACATCCAAGCAGGCTCACCAGGAGCACAGCCCTGGCACTGGAGCTGGGGGCCAAGGGCTCTTTCTGCAGCCGTGCTGGCTCCAGGCTCGCCACTGGACATGGGGGGACTCCCATACCCACACTCTCCTTGTGTGGGGACAGAGTCTGCCGAGGAGCAGGAGACATGCCGGGTTAGTGCCCAGACCAAGGGTGTGTGCACAAGCATGCATGCCCACAAGCAACAGGAGGGGGTCAGGGAAGTGAGTCCTTCCCCAACACTGTCTCCTCTTGGATGGGCAGGGAGCAAAGGGGACTCTTGGGGAGACGTTACCGCATTCACTACCTGGCAAACGTCCTGCACTTGGGCCTCCAGCTGCCGCATCCCCCACTCAGCCTCTGCCTCTCTCCTCCTCCAGCAGAGAGAGGAGAGGGACAGTCAGGACTGCAAGGTTCCCCCCTTGCACAGGGGAACCCCATCCCTGTCCCCTCTGACTGTCCCACTCCCACAGCCACCTCCACAAGCCAGTACCTTTTGTTGTCCCCTCCATGAGGGGGCTGTCCCACTGCTGGGGAGCCAGGGCTGCTCTCCTCTCCTTTCTTGTGCTCTGCCATCTTCTCCAGCACATCTTTTGGTACCTGCGGCACAAAGGTTCCCATTCCTCCTCGGCCAGCACAAAGCATACACTGCTTTGTCCCGGGCCTGGCACTTATCACGTCCCATAACTGGCGGGACCAGATCCAGGAGTGTTCGGCTTGGACTTTGCCCAACACCTGAACTCCTTTCCCTTGTCTTCTCAAAGCAGAGGAGCTGAAGACACCTGGAGGAAGACAGTGCTTACCACGCTCCCGAGTCCTCTTGTCCATTTGGGGGCTGCTTCCTTCCCCACAGCCCCATGACTGCTATCATCTCCTCGAGGTTCAACATTTGGAGCTGCAGCTTTGCCCCCTGGGGAACTGCTTGCCCGTGCTGGAGCCTTCTCTGCCCTGGGAAAGGAAGGCAAGGGAGGCCCAGGGACCAGAGGATGAAGAGAGACCTTGAGTGGAGCTGGTGCCCCAGAGACAGCCTGCTAGGGGCTAAGCCAGGTCTTTCCCAAGCTTCTGGCTCCAGTGCTGGGAAGTCAGGGCTGGGACCCTGGTGCTCCTGCCCAGCTATGCCCTACCTCAGTGCCTGCTGGAGCTGCGCCCAGCTCTCCTTTACGTCTCGGTGCCTTGAGGTGACTTGGGCTGCCAGGCTGGGCTGCAGGTTTAGGAGCTGGGACACAGTCACATCCAGCATCTGGAGAAGAGAGAGCAGCTGGGACATGATGGAAACAGGGTTGATGAGGGACAAACCACCATGGCCATGGGGTGACTGTGTGATGACAACGCATCACCAGCCCTGTGGGGGCAGAAGAGGCAGCGAGTGCTGATCCCAGTCCTCTGCTGCCCCCGGGGAGACTCCCCTGTCCATCACACAGCCTCAGCCACCCACGCAGCTGTGGGGTGCCCACAGAGCCCACAGCCCTGCAGGCAGCAGAGCTGACCTGGGAAGGCACACATTCCCCCTCTGTCAGGATGCTCCCCAGGGCTCAGAGGACAAGGAATAGCCTTGCACTCACCATCACCTGGCTGGCTATGTCCCTGACATCCCGATCCTGGCATGGCTTGCCCTCCCCAGGCTTCCCTGCACTGCAGATGCTGCTCTGCTGTAAGAAGAGGCCATGGTCAGCAGTGGGAAGAGGATAAGGCCCTGCTCCCAGCTCCAGCAGAATGAAACAGTGCAAAGCTGCACTTGCCAACCTGGCTCTCTTTCTCCACGCCCTGGTTCCCTCCCCAAACCCCAGGCTGAGAGTTCCAGGACCACAGGAGACCTTGTCCCCATGCAGGGGACAAGAGCAAGGTGCTGCCCACCAAGTTTCATTCAGGCCATGCAACAGCCCTGCATACCACGGTGAACCTGGCTCCAGTGCAAATACCTTTGCATGGATGGCCTCGAGCAGGATATCTGCCTGCTGGAGGAAGGAGGCCACCTCCAAGGCCAGCTGCAGAGCCTCGTGGTGCTCCTTCAGGGTCCCCTGCAGCCGCAGCCACCTGAGCAGGTGGAAGGGGAAAGGTGAATGGCAGTCTGTGCCTGTCTGGGGAGCTGTGCAGAGCTAGGCCAGGAAGTCTGGGGGGTCCTGCTTCCCAGTCAGTCAGCTCCTGGTGCTCAGCTCAGCCCTGTTCAGCCCATGTGTCCTCCACTCACGTTTTATTGAGGTGCTTGCGCCGGGCTGAGATGTTTCTGCTCTCACTTCTGCCTTGTTTCTCCAGCTTCTGGGCCAGGCTGTTCAGCTCCTTATGCAGATTCTGGAACTGCTGCTCCTCCTGGCCCAAGCAGAGAGGAAAGACATCAGCATCCCTCCTCAGGGACCTATGCCATGCCCCAGCCTCAAGGTGGTTGGTGTCCCTGACACACCAGCAGCCCCCCAGCAGCCTCTCACCTGCTTCAAGTCAAGGATGCGGCGGGTGAGCTGGATTTTGTCCGGGCTTTCCTGCAGGAGGGCTGCCAGAGAGGGCTTCTCCTCCTGGGCCAGGCAAGGGTGTGAGAAGATGGGGGGACAGGCAGGCTGTCCCCTTCCCCAGACCATGCTTCCCACCCCCCAAACCTTGTGCTTGATCCACGCCTCCAGCTGCTCGGCTTTCCTGTTAAAGTCCTGCAGACTCCGCAGCCCCCCCAGGGCTTTGCTCTGGCTGGCAGCCGTCTGCTTCAGGAGCTGACACTGGTCCTGCAGGGCCAGCAGCTGCCTCCGCACTGCCTCAGCACTGGGGCTTGGCCTCCACATCAGCTGCTCGCCCATCTGTGGGGCCAAGGGACCCACTCAGCACCAGGGGTTCCCAGGGACCCTCTGCTGCAGAGAACCCAGGGACACAGGTGCTGTGGGTAACAGGAGCCATGCCACTCCATGCCATACCTGGCCTCACCTGATTGAGCTTTATCAGCGTGTTCTCGAAATCCTTCATGTCCCGCTGCAAGGTCTGAGCCACCTCCTCCCAGTCCTGGAGGTCACAGCCATCCTTCAGGTCCCGCAGCTTGCCTCGCACCCAGCCCTCTGCCTGCAACATACAAAGAGCCACATGGCTGGGGGCCTCCACCAGAGCATCTCAAGGCTTTGGGGACCCAAGCCCAAACCTTCCCGGAGCTGTGACAGGGACTGGAGCGCACCCGTTCAGCTGACAACCCATTTGCTCCGGGAATCAGCAGGTGGCCAGCACAGGCACTCAGAACAGCATCTGTGGCAATGGGGGTGTGCAGGTGTGCAGCACCTCACTCCTTTCCAGCATCTGCCTCAGCCCAGCAGGAGAAGCTGGGCCTGCCCAAGCAGGCCAGTCGGCACAGCACATCCCTGCACAAAGCATCTCTCCTCGCTGCACCCTGCTCCCCAGTGCAAACATCCACGCATTCTTCCCACCATGACATGGAAGCAGCCCTCCCACCATCTCGGTTCCCATGCTGCTGGGGAGGGACAGGGTCTGAGAGGAGGAGGAAGAGGATGGGGGATGGGAGGAGCATGCGCACATGGAGAGGAAGCAGGGCCCTGGTGTGGGCTGACCCCCTCTCCCTGGGGCTGACAGCCAGGGAGAGGCAGCCAAACATGATCTCATGCCACAACCATGGCTTTGCTGGGCTGGGAGTTCAACCCTCCCTGCTGCGCACCCCACCCCACAGCTCCCATGAAAGGCCGCTGCTGGTGGCCCTGCAGCCCACTTCCTGTGCAGCCCCTCGGGTGAGTGCCCCAGCTGCCCTTACCTGCAGCATCTCCCGGTTGAACTGGGCTATCAGAGGACTCAGGTCGAGGAGAGGGCCTGCTCCCATGACGCTTCGCCCGCTGCATCTTGATGCTGCAGCAGACTCCTTGCCCTTAGGGCTCTCTTTCTGGGGTGATGACACTGGGGATCCTGCCAGCTGGGGGGAGCAGAGGTGGGGTGGGGGTGTCAGTGTGGTGCCCCAGGGAGCCCTCCCCATCACCTCCCAGGAGCATTTCAGAAACCCAAATTAAGTAGGTCAGCATGCCTTATTCTTGATTCCACTCCTTCACTGATGTATTTGGGGCTCTCCTCCAGCACACTGAGGTACCACTTCCCTCTACCAAGGCCACACTGGTGACTTTTGCAATGCCAGCAGGGGGTTGCTGGGTTGTCCCTCAAGTGGGTCACTCCCTGGGTCGTTCCAGGCTGTTGGGAGGGCACCCAGCACCTGGGCCAGTCCCAGCACCCACACTGGAGATGGATAGAGGGCTTGCTGCCCCTCCAGCCTGAGGATGTGCATCCCAGTGAGGAGCATTCACGTCTGTAGCATCCATTTGGTGTCACCCAGGGGGACACTGCCAGGGGATGGGATGGAGGGGCCATGGGGCAGGTTCCTGGTAAGCCCCACCACTCTTTTGGTGGCACCCAAGACCCCCATCCCCAGTGAGTGGTTGGAGGGAGTGGAGAGTACAGCATCTCCCTTGGGATTCAGCCTTGTGGGCAGTAGACGCTGACAAAACCCTCTGTCAGGGTTCCAGCTCTGCCAGGGGTGACAGCAAAGGCCAGCCAATGAAAGTGCTGGCCTTTCTCCAAACTCAGCCCTGGGCCCAGCTGCACGCAGCCCAGGGGACAGCACCATCACCCGGGCAGTTACTTCCCACCCTTCTGCCCAGGGATGGGGATCTAACTGCATACTAACTGGTGGCAAACAGGAAACTGAGCATTTTCAGGAGGAACTCAAAGGTGCAGGGCTTGCTGCCTCCTCTCAGCAGGCAGAAATTGCTCTGGGGCCAGCCTGGGACACCCCTTCCTCCTAGAGAGAACTGGGTGTGAGCTGCCCCACAGGGTCCTAGCTGCCCCTGAGCCCACCAGGGAACAATTTTCCAGGAGCCTGTGGAGCAGTGGGGTGCAGGCAACTGTTTCAGGCTCTCTAAGCACTCTGGCATGTGCTGCCCTGCTGACAGCATGGGACTCACTTTCCAGTGCCTGTTCTACTTAACCACAAGAACTACAGAAATCCTCTGTCTTTTCTTTTTTTTTTTTTTTAATAGCAACACAGATTCTCAGGCCCTCCTGTGACTCTGTGATCTTTAGTCTCTTGACTCAGCCAGGGCTGGAGGAGCCCATAATCTGGCTCCCTTGGAATCAATAAAACCTCTGGGTGCTACGCAGGGGGCTGATCCCTTGCCCCATCATGCCCAGCTTGCTCCCACACTCTCTGAAAGAGGCAAGGCTCCATCCACACCTGAGGCTGCGAGCAGCCTCATTGCTCAGCTCCAAGCTGCACATCAGGCCCCCCTAATGCTGAGGGCAGGGGGACATACCACATAGAAGGGAGAACATCTGTCCACCGGAGAGCAGAACACACTGGCCTGAACACTCCCAGGCTCCTGCTGCTTGTCGTCTGCATCCACATCCTTCCTGAGGAAGACCTAGAGGCAGGAAGGCACAGCTGTGAGCCTGGTAGTGCTCAACTGTCCCAGCAGCCAAAGAGACAGAGGAGCATTCACCCACCTCCCCCTGCTGAGGGACGGAGGTGGCTGTGGCAGCACCCAGACACTGCTTGGCTGGGCTCTTGCCCATCCCCCCTTATACACCGAGGCCAGGCTCCTCCGAACAGCATCCACAGCTCCCACCACATGCTCAGCAAGTGGCAAGAGCTCCTACACCAGCTTTGCTCAGTACCTTCTCCATTTTAGCTTCCAGTACCCCCCATACCCTTTTCTCTCCTTGAATTGACTCCAAAGCCAGCAGAAACCTGTTTAGTGATCACCACTGGTCCCTGGTCATCTAAGGATGCTCAGAGTGAGGTTTCCTTTCCCTCCTCCAGGACAGCAGGGCAGAGGCATGGGGGCACAGGATGACATTAACTCCAACATCATGAACCTGAATCCTCTCAGCTGCTGATCCCTGATCTCAGCCTAGCTGGGAGACAAGTTAAGGGGGCAGCTGGCTTGCAGAGAAGGGCTTCCAAAGGTCAGGGGTGAGGGTGGAAGCAGGAGAGGCAGGAGGAAGGAAGTCCAGGAACTGTGGCCAGGCACAGAGAGGATGTCCAGGATGAACTCCACATTACCTTATCCTTGATGCAGCACAGCCCCAGGAGGAGAGGTGCGTGGGATTGTTTGGATCATGCCCAAGGGCATTAAGCCTCATCCTCTACAGATGGATCTTTTCTTGGGCTGTTGGATATAACAGGCTGATTTAGGGACCTCATTCCACTCCCTTTCTGCAGCCACCTTGCTGTCTCTGTAACAGCCATCCAAGCAGGCACAGGGCAACAGAAACAGGGTGGTGGACAATGTGTGCTGCCCTGACAACTCCTCCTCCTAGACCACCGCAAATGGGGTGCTGGATCAGCCAGAGCCAGCCTACCTCTGCTCAGGCCACTCCAAACTGAGGACACTGTCCAAGGGAAATGAACCTAGAGAAGTCAGAACTCCCTCCCTCCACAGAACATGGCTTCCCACCATCTCTGCAGGACTGCAGAAGAGTCCTGACATGAATGGCAGCCCCCAGCACTAGAGCTGCTGCCACCAAAAAGGCTCAGAGCCCTACAAACAGCCCAACAGCCTCTTGGAGAACAGCACCATTGGACCTTTCCAGGGGCTTGCAAAGCCTGGCTGGTGGCTGCAGAGGTCAGACCATTGCCACATGCCACAGCATCCCATCCCAGGCAGGAAGAACAGGCAGGGTACAAGGCTGAATCACAGCCCAGCAGGCACAGTGAGAACTCAGCAGGATGGTTTTAGAAGGGGAAGGCAACCCCTTGCCTGACCACGGGGCTGAGAGGTTTGGATGCATATTTAGGGAATGATAGGGAGCTAAATGTGATGTGCTTGTGAGGCATAAGACCCTAAAAAGTTCTATGCAGTAATGTCTCACGCCAGCCCCCAGGGCTCAGCCGTGGGAGACAAGCCTGCAGGTGACACGGGAGCTTTATTTAAAGTCCCTGTCTCACGATCCGTCAGCCGCAGGAAAACAGGGCTGCCAGCACAACGATGACTTCATCCTTCCCGCAGAGCTGCTCCACCGGGACTGCCCCCCCTCCTCAGTCCCTCTGGCTAGAGCTGGGTCCTCGACCCGGCAAAACAACAAACTCTCTCAGCAAGCGAAGTCTGGGAGAAGGAGTTGTGCCTGCTGCGGCATCCATGAGGTGTTGTGCTAAACGCCCCCCAGCAGGACCCCAGGCTTCATGACATGAGCAAAGCCACATGTGAAACGAGTGCAGCAGCCTCAGCTGCCGCCTCTGCAAACACTTCTTTCCCCCGCTAGAAGCAAAATTAACACGGCACATATGCTTGCCGCATTCCCATAGAATAGGCGCCAGTGACTTCCCACGAACAAGAAGAGCGGGGCCAGACCCTCCTAGGCAGCACTGTGCTCATCCCGGAGGAGCCCTCATTCCTGCGGGGCAGGAGCGAAGGGCAAATCCAAGGACTGCGGGGAATGCTTGGGAAATTAGTACCGTGCTCTGTGTGGGACACAGTGTCCCTTCTCTCCTCCAGATGCCATCCCACGTGTTTTCCCTGGCCCCCCAGCTCCCTGTTTCCCTCCCAAAGCTCCATCTTGCAGCCTTCCCACCTCTTTCAGCTCCACACGCTCATGCTGGACAGGGAGGAGGGGCCGATCCTGGCAGCCTCCTGAGAGTCGCACACCACCGTGCCCAGCACGTGTCCCTTCCTTATATGAAAGACGGGAGCCCTCATGCCGATGCCCTTTGGGCTGCGCAGACTCCGGCCGCCCAGCGGAGGAGCTGCTTGCGTGCCGGAGGAAGCGGCACCTCTTGCGAGGCTGTGCCTGGCCTTTATTGGCAATGAAGATGAGGGTTTTGGCAGTGGACTGTGCGGCTCTCCCTAGCACTATCCTGCCGGGAAACCAGCTGTTGCAGGTCAGGGTTAAATCCCAAGGAGTTCCTGCCTGCTCTTGCCAGAAACTGCGACGTCTCCGAGATGCCTTCCGCCCCATCCCACCCCCACAGGGGGTCTCCCGGGCTCCGGCACTGTTGAATTCGTACCTCTGCGCCGGCTAGCGCTCGGACTTGGCGGGGGAGGGGGGAAGGGGGGGGATGCCGAGAGCCCTGGGTCCTGCTCCTAGCCTTGTCCCAGCTTTGCCTGGCTGTGTGGCCCTTCATGAGTCACTTCCCTTCTCCCAGCCTCCGTTTCCCCTCTGGTAAACGAGGAGGTGAGTTCCCAGCTCCCCGCACACAACGGCATCATCACAGGCACCCCGAAAGCTGAGCCCTCCATAGCCAGGCTCTGGGGCAGGGCTTTTCTGGCTCATCTTAGCCCCGGGGAAAGCTCATCTCCGCTCACCCGCCAAGACTTCCTGCCCTCCAGCCCGATGGTACAGAGACGTGCGTGGGGGGCACATGGGAGGAAGAACAACTACCACAGGAGCCCTGCAGCGAGTGTTGCCTGGACGGCACGGGGACAAGGCAACAGGGATGGGCGCAGCCTCCCCAGGACCTACCCATCCCTTGGCAGCGAGGAATGGGGAACGGCACGGAAGACGGGGAGAGAGCAGGGCACAGGGTACCGGGATCGCTTACCTTGAACTGAGCTTTCCCTGTCCTGCTGTTGTTGTTGTTGTGGTTCCTCTCGCCGCCGGCGCGGGCAGGGTTCCCGGGTCCCCCTGTCTCTCCCGTGCCAGCGTCCCCGTACCAGTTGGACAACGTGATCTTCTTAATGGAACGGGCTAGGGAGTTGCGGTTCA
>NW_008236196.1:3719483-3729676 GCF_000691975.1 Corvus brachyrhynchos | reverse complement strand
CAGGAGCGGGGTGCTCGGCGGCTCCTCACGTTTTGGAACGGCTGAGCTGAGCGGGATGTTGGAGGGGTCCTCACCCCCCTGAGAGCGGGGGGCTGCTTGGGGCAGGCTCGAGGGAGATGCACTGGAGGGGGCTCCTTCCCACCTCTTGCCCTGGTCGCTCTTACCCTCCTTGGGATCCTTCCTGCTCTGGGACACCACTCAGCGCTTTATCCCGGAGCAGCCTGGACTGCTCAGCTTCCCCAGCGTGGACCTGCCACCAGCCCAAACGACAGGAACAACTCCAGGGAAAGGAACAACAAAAACCCCCAGCTGTTCATTTAAATGCCCCCTCCTCCCAGGCCCGACACACACTCCCTGAAAGTGATACTGCTTCGCAGCCGAGGCCCCATTTGTCGGGGTGTCAGTGCAGGGGCGAGAAGGGGGGCAAGGCAGGATCAACATCTGCCCACCACAGAAATGTGGGCTGGCAGGGTGGGGTTCTGTTTCACTACAACGCTTTGCCACAGCCCCTGAGGAGGCAGCTGAGTCCGAAATATGCTTGCCTGTCATTCCCTGCCAGTGCCAGCAATTGTCACCCTGCTCCCATAAGAGCCAGGAATGCAGACCAGGTGAGCCAACAAGGAGAGTGGGCAAGGGATGGCCCAAGGCATCATACACTGAGGAGCAGTTGGGAACTCCCCTGAGAAAGAGCTTTGATTTGGCTGCATGAGTGGCTCAAGAGCAGGATGGTAAGCAGTGTCCTGCACTTCCTAGCTCTGTTCCAGGGTTCCCAAGCCGAGTTAGCTTGGGGCAAGCAGCCAGGGGAGAGCAAGCTAGCCAGAGTGCAGGCAGGAAGGTCCATGGTCACATCTGTGCCCTTCCGCTTCCCTCCTGTGCTGAACCTTTGTTTGTTCCTGATGGCTGTCTGTCTTCATTTCCTCCCCTTGTTGTTCCCTTCCAAAACCCTGCCAAGGCCCTACTCTTGGCTCTCACTCAAGAAGAATTTAGGAGAATGAACAGACATGAGGGACCAAAAGCTACTGCTCTATTTCCCTGCCTGCCTGCTGTAAGCTGTCCCTTGCCCAGTGAGTCCCATCCAAGGGTGGTTAGTTCAGCCAGGGTGACCTTTCCCAGCCCCACGGATTCCTCCCAGGGAGCCAGCCATGGATGAGGAAAGCAGGCCGGCTGTGCCTCAGCACGGGGACACCATGTGCTGAAACCAGAAACAGCTCCCCGACGGCCCCAGAGCTTCAAGGACCGGGGTTGACGTCAGCCCCTTGGGACTGGCCTCCTGGAGGCTCCCAGGCTTCTGGTCTGCTGTGGTCAGCGGCCGTGGGGCTCAGTGTGCGCTGCCGCCAGCCCCGTGCTGGCCGCCCTACGGGGAGCGGGAAGAGCTCAGACCAAGGAAGCAGGAGCCAAAGCTTTGCTGCAGCTATGCCAGGGTTTACATTTCCCCAGGAGGGAGTGTCTCCCCTTTGATCAGGGAGGCAGTGGGTGCAGTGCTTGGCCTGCTCTTGAGACTCCTGGGCTCACTGTGCTGCAGCCGATGCTGGATAAGCCTTGCTTGGTGCCTCAATTTCCCCAGCAGTACAGCTCCACTGGGAATATCCTCACCTTGTGCAGAGGGCACTTGGAGCATCCTACCTCTGAGCAGGCTGAGGACCACTGGGGTGAAAATTGTAGCATCCCAGATCAGTGTTAGTGATGACAGTAATGGAGGAGAGTGGACATCTTATTCACTAGGGAGCCTTTTCCTAGGAAAAGCCCTGCCTTGAGCTGGGAGAACTGATCATCCTGCTGTCGCTACTGGAGGAATCCTGTCCTCCAACCCCACGGGGAAAGGGATGTGCTGACCAGGTGAAGAGGTGTGGCAGCACATTCCTGGGAGCATTGCCTCTGAGTGTTACATTGTATCTGAGTGTAATGTTGAGATACACACGGGAGGGGATGGAAAATTCTTTGGGAACAAAGGGGCCTCTAGTGTGTGGCCTTTGCAGAAACCTGTTTCTTCCCGGGGAGGGAGCACAGGAGGCTCTCACCCTGCTTTGAGAGCCAGATGCTTGCAACATCCCAGCACTGGGAAGAAGGTGGGACAGGGCTGTATTGCCAAGCTCTTGGGACTCATAGAAAAGGCAGATTTTTTGTCTCTTACCAAAAAGGCAGAGATTTTCCCGAGTCACTTTCCCCATCTGGAACGTCAAGGTCTTTAGCCTCTGTTCACAACTGGGCAAAAGTACAGCCCAGGGAGATGAAGGGATGTAAACTTGCTCCTCTGTCCAGTCATGCACAGAGCTGGGAAGAGAATGCAACCTTGAAAGAAAACAAAATTGCACCAGTATCTAATTCGAAACGCAAGATTTAGTGCATTTCCTAGGCCAAGGTACGTAGAGCCTTGCTGTAACTTCTCTGATTCATGGAGGACTTTCTGGTCCTGCAGTCACTGCTCTGTCTCTCAACACTTTTTACTTGTCTATGTTTCATCCCTCTCCACCAGGGGACTCAAAATTCCTCACCAGATGGTTGGCTTATGTTTTGCTGGGTATGTGTCAAGACCGCTTCCTTTCAGGCATCTGTTTTCTTTATTGTATCAATTGCATAACCACATATTGCCTATTAATTGATGGGAAGGGCTGAAATCCACTTCCTGAGCCTAAACAGGGACTGTATACCCCTCCATAGTACTTACTCCTCTCAGATGATCAGTTAGCAACTGCACATTGGCAAACAAGGAGAAAGAGATGCCCTTGGGCAGCACAAAGATGGTGTGGGCTTCTGGTAAGCCTGTGGATGGAGCAATGCTGGTGAGATAAAAGGGCTGGAAGCAGCTCACACAGGGGCCTATCCTCAGGGTGGTGGCAGGACTGTGCAGAGCTGTCCTCTTGTCTTCTCTTCCCTTCCCTGCCATCCCAAAGCCCTGGGAATTCAGCTTGTCCAAAGCCCAGCCCCTTCCTTCTTGCTGCTGAGCAGGGGTGAGCTCACAGCCCACACATCCTCTGGGCAGCTCCTGGGCTTGGAGCCAGCCGGCACCTCCATCTCCTCTGGGAGAGGATGGACCATTGGGAGGCCACATCAGAGGAGGCACAGCTGGAGGGTCGTGGGTGTGGGACATGCCAGCATCTGGGCAGGAGATGACTGTGCTACCTCCTGGTACAACTCCTCTTGGCTGCTGCTGCCTGTCTGTGGAAGGAATGTCTTCCGAGCAGTCCTGTTGCCTGTCACACAACAGGCAAAGCCAGCACAAGCCACCCCATGAGTGACCTGCCAGCACTCAGCCTGCTCCCAGAACAGCATCTCTGCTCCGTGGGAGGGCAAGGCCCTCATGCCATCTCAGAGGGAGGCACAGGGGACAGAGCCGATGCTTAAACAGGCTGTTGTGTGATAAAATCTCCAAAGGATTTAGCAGGGATCCTGGGAGGAAGGGCATGACCCTTGGGTACCTCTTCACAAGATGTGTGAGATCTGCTGCAAATCTTGCTCTGGACAGCACTGGAAGCTCTCAGAAATGGTAGGGGAGGAAGATGAGAGTCAGGAAGGCCAAGAGTCTTTTGTTATAGGAAACCTCACCCTTCTGGCAGGGATCCTAGAGGGTGCTGGTGGTGGGGACACTGGTGGCACCCAAGCACCCAGCCCCGTGCAGGAGGAACACGGGCCATTCCGGCTGAGGAGGGACACAAGTGCTATAAATAGGCTGTTTAATGCACTGTGGCCAGGCCCTGGAAAGCCCCAGCCCATGCACATTCCCTGCTGCTGGCACTGAGACGGCAGCTGTTGAAAAAGGCCGAATGCAGCAGCTACTGGCTGGTGCTCCTGGCCCTTGCCCCAAGTCTCAGCCCTCCCGCTCCCCTCGTGGAGTGGCTGAGCCTCTAGCATCCTTTGGCATGGGTGCCAAGGCTTATTAGTGTGATGCCAGCTCTGTACTGATGTTGGGACTGCTTCCTGGGCTGGCAGTGACCGCAGGATGCTACTGGTGCTGGAGGGACAAGGAGGATGAGGAGAGGGCTTTCCTCCCTGACATCCTTTGCAGTAGTAGGGACACCGCCGTGCCTGGGTGGGAGCTGTGGGGCCATGTCAGAGTCAGCTGCTGCCCACCCACGAGCCCTCAGCTGTGGCTCTCCCCAGCCCCAGCTTGAGATGCTGGGCTGGGCCCCCACTCCCCGTCTCTGCTCACACAAAGGCCCCTTGTGCCCACGGGAATGACATTCCTGCAGCCGTGGGCCCGGGGCAGAGTGAAGCGTAGCCAAGGGGGAGAGGCCAGAGCCCAGCTGCTGGGGCAGCTGGTGGGGCCAGGTGGGGATGGGCTGCTGCCCTGGCCCCCCTCCTGTGCCTGGGGGATGGACATGAGCAGCTGGTGGGAGAGGGGGAATCCCCAGGAAGGGCAGGCAGCTCTGGGCTGTGGGAGGCAGGGCCATATGAGGTGCAGGAAATTCTGGGATGTTGGGGAGCAGGAGCAGCGGTGCTGTGTATCCATGGGTGCTGCTGGCCCACCCAACACAGACTATGGGATAGGTGTGGGAAAGGCAGAAGTTGGCTGGGCTGGCTTTTCCTGGCTAGTGCCCATCCCACGACAAACCCAAAGCTAAGAGCAGTTTTGGTCACTTCTGGCCCCCTTGCTACTCACCTCACCTCAGCATTTAAGGCCTCTGCTGGGCATCTTCCTTGTCCCTTTTGCAATGAGGGGGATGAGCCAGGCTACTTTTAGTGGCATTAGCTGGCAGCTGGGGCAGCCCCTGCCTGCTGACCCCTGCTGATACTGGCCTGCCAGCTGCCAGGGCCGGCGAGAGAAGGGATCTGCCAGCTGGCACCCGCAGGGAGGGAGGGAGGGGGCTTCTGGTAAGGCTACGCCAGGGGCACCTGTCATCCCAAAGCCAGGGTGTCACCATGCCCTACAATTGGGCCTGTGTGTGCGTGACGAAGCCCTGCAGCTGGGACAGCTCTGCATGCCTGCACCCCTGTTCTGTCCCCACCTGAGCCCTTGCTTTGCAGGGGATTTGGGATTGCATGGAGGAGCAGGAAGCCCGGGCTGGCGAGCCCTAAGGTACTCCCACCCCACAGGGAGGCAGCTCAGCTCAGAGGTAGTCAAGAGACAAGCACAAGCAGCCCACCTCCATCCAGCCCTGGGGAGGCTCTATAGGAGAGGGCAGCCTTGTGAGGCAGCTGGAGGGGTTGTTTTGTCCTGCTGGCACACCTCAGCTCCTGTCCATGCTCTGAGCCAGGCTGGCTTGCCCCAGAACTCTGTGCTGCCCCACGGTGGGGACACTGGTCCCAGAGAGCTGGGCTGGTCCAAAGGGCACCCATATAAGGGATCCTGAGATGCTGGGATGGATAAGTTATGAAAGGTCGCTCCTCTTACAAATGCTGAGCACCCCTGGGCCATCCAGGCTGCAATGTCCTTCTGGAGTGGGAGCAAGGGGCAGGATGCACAGAGAGCAAGTCCTGCTCTGAGCCATGCTATGAAAAGCCCCACCATGCAGCACTCCACTGTCATTTTCCTGGAAGGCTTCTGCTTCTAGCTGTACCTGGCATGACCCAAAGGAAGCAGGGGAAAACATTCACTTCCCACAGGCTCTACCCAGGGAAAAAATATACCTCTTTTGATCCCCTTCCAGGGTCCAGATTTCCAGGCTGCTCTCCACTTCCACCAGCTCCGTAGTTAACTCCATCCTATCCAAGTGGATCTTCTTTCCCCAGCCTCCACAAGACACCTTTCTTTAAGAGCAGTGCTCCTTTCCCTCTCTCTTACATAGTGCTGCCCCACGTGTCAGCGTTAAGACACCCGTGCAAAGGTGTCTAGGAGATGTGGACATCTCCAGCCCCTCAGCAAGACCTGCACCTGGTGGTGCTGCTCCATCTGTACCCCAGGCAGGGCAAGCAGCATGACCTGGGCTTGGCTCTGCACCAGACCATGGTGAGCAGAGGGAGGACGCAGACCCCACGTCACGCCCGGACCACACGTCTAACAGATCTGTTTATTCCTGGAGAGCACAGTGAGCAGGGTGAGGAAGCAGAGCTGCCGGGCAGGCAGCAGTGGTTATTGCTGCGGGTGCATCCTCCAGCGACAACAGGGGTCTGGGGGAAGCAAACTGCCTGCCTGCCTCTACAGGGCACGGGATGGGCCCTCACCCACTGCCAGGCTGGAGCCACCCCAGTACCCCAGAAGAAGGGGAAGGGAATGGAGTAGCACTGAGAAGTGCAAATATGTTGGCACTGGAGTCCATCTGCACTGGGCAAAGGAGCCCAAGCTAAGAGGAGAGTGTAAGTGTGGGAGGATGAGGGACTGGGAGAAGAAACCCAACTGTGTGCTGAAGACCCCCCCTAAACCACCACACCCTGCTCTCTGGAGGAAGGCATTGCCTCTAGCCCTGCTGTGGGCCATGACCAAGCGCAGCAGATGTCCCAGGAGATCCCAGGGATGGGAGGGGAGGCCAGGCTGCTGTGACAGTGACGGCATCGCTGTGCCCATGTGGAAAAGAGGAGCTTCAGCTGCTGCGCTACAGGGTCATGTGTTCACATGATGGAGGAGCCCCGAAACATTCAGTGCTTGAGTTGTAGGGCTTGACCCCGTGGTGGGCATAGGCAGGGGCATGGAGGTGGGAGGGATGTGTTGAAGGCCACGCAGAAAGAGCCAGCAGGCTCCATGCTTTGGTTGCGTTTAGTGGTGACAAGTACAGTGCAAGGGCTTCAAGAAATCGAGTATGACCATTCCTCCTCCCAGAAGGCCACTCTGGCTCCCTCAGGAACCTGCTGCTTGAGCAAGGCAATACCTGCTGATGCTTCCAGGTGTGGGTGTAGAGATAGGCAACGTGTGCCGGAGGGGATGGGTCAGCACTAGAGCAAGCGATACGAGTGTCCTCCCCCTCATGCCCCAGCAGCTACCTCTCCCTGCTCTGCAGCTGGCCCCCAGCCTGCCACCATGCAGGGATTCGTAGGTACCCCATGCTGCTTGCCCTCCTCCTGTTCTGGGGTGAGGGGGAGAAAGGGGGAGTGGAGAGAAGCCCAGCCCAGAAGAGGAGAAGGGAATCCCCTGCCTGCCTTGACCCCTGGTCCACTGGAGAAGATGGTGTGAGGCTTGCCGGAAGGCAGGGCTGGTGGCTCAGTGTGGGATGGAGCAAGGGGGGAAGAGTATCCTGTATCCACGGATCCAAGGGGAGGCACTTGGAGTAGGCCTGGCCCATTGGGGTGTTCCAGCTGCAGCGGATCTGTTGTAACTCCTAGCCACACATCGTCAGCAGCAGCCACTGGGAAGGAGTGGGAGAAGGGATGAGCAGGGTGCATTTTTGGCATGTTCTCATGAGCCAGTTTTAACAGCCCTCCAAGAAACACAGAGCCTGCAGCGGTTCTGTTTACTCATCTTGATCTTTTATGGGTTCTTTCCCTTCCCAGGGGGCTGGAGGGCTTTCTACCACCCACCCCAGGTGCCCCATCCACCTTAATGCCATGTCCCCTTGTTTCCCACCCCACCTTCCACTGGGCTGAGCTCTCACCTCAGAAAGGTTCATGACAGCAGTGCCAGTGCCTTCAGCGTCCATGCTACGGAAGAACCCTGCAGGGACACAAGCACAAGGTGAGCAACACATCTTTCTGTTCCTGCCCTCCCTGCCCCAGGGCCATCACTCACTGAACATGGTCTCCAGCTTCAGGAGGCAGCAGACAAAGTTGTCAAAGTCCACGCCCATGTCACTGTCTGCATAGCGGGCCACCACTACCTGATGCAGCTTGTTGTTCAGCTTGAAACCTGCAAGGCAGAGAGCAGCCAGCCCCCCAGGGAGGCAGGAGAGCAGGGTGTAGTTGTGGAAGTCCATACACCCACACAAAGGGTCCACCAACCCACCCAAGGAAGGGCACTGTGTCCAGCCTCAATAGGAAGAGGGGATGCTCTCCCTGCAGCCATATATGACTAGTTAGCTCACTGATCCACCCCAGGCCTCTGCTTTGCCAGGATGGGATTCTGCAGGTCAGAGGAGGACAGATGCTGGGACCATCTTGCATGCATCCCTAACTGAGGCTCCAGCACTTGGCACAGCTGGGATGGAGAAAGCCTGGTGCATACATGGGCCACATCTCACTACAACAGGTTGGCTTCAAGCATGCAATATAGGCTGCTTACACCCTTCTCCTGCTATTTGGAACAGGACTCTGACAGCAGGAGCCCCCTCCCCAGCCTCCAGCCCAGTCCCATCCTTCTCTAGACCTACCGGCTGACTCTAGAGCCATGCGCATCTCATAGGAGCTCATGGTGCCTGACTTATCCAGGTCGTACTGGCGGAAGATTGTCTGCAAAAACATCACAGAGGACATGAGGGGAAGACTCTCCTTTGGCCTCCACCCTGGCTGTCCCCTCACTTTGCTGCCCCAGGAGGGGGGCTACCCCTGTGCAGTGCACCATGCCCCCTCTCCTCCTCACCAGCCAGCTCCGGATCTTGTTCCACAGGATCTGGAACTCCACCAGCCCAAGGCGGGCACTGCCATCTTTCTGGGGAGCAGAGGGTCAAGGAGGTCAAAGCAGCCAGGAAAGGGGGTGGTGCAAAGGCAAAGCTCCCAGATCCCAGCCACCTGAGGCAAGAAAAGCCTGGACACACTTGCTCTGCCCAATTTTTCCTCCAACCTTCCCCTCTATCCTGCAACATCGGCAAAATAAGAGACTGCAATCCAGCAAGGAAAGGGAACTAGCTGCCATGTCATTCCCTGGGGCCAGCCGTGCTGCTGCTGTAGGAAGCACATTGCTGTGCTGTCCTTGGACTGAAGCTGGGCTGGCCTGCAGCAAAAAGGGAAGTTGTAGGGCCAGGCTGGAGAAGGGCTCAGAGGTGCTCCTTGCCTGACCCCTCAGCTGCATGTCCTTGTGCAAGCAGGACACCAGCCATAGCTCTTGTCACTTGACACCTCTCATCCACAACAGCTGGACAGGATGGTTTGGGGTCAAGAAGCCCAGTAGTCCTTGTTCCCTTCCAGGAGTGCCTCAAAGGCTGGGTGGCACAACAGCACATCAGGCTGGGGAGCCCGTGGGAAGTGAAGCTTTTCTTTGAGGTGAAAGTAGAAGGCATGGAATGGGACCATGCTGGGCTTTTGGTGGCAGAGCCAGGGCCCAAGCAAGCAGGGGAAGTGATGGCCCTTTGAAAAAAACTTGCTCCCAAAGCCAAAGAGTATAGAGCAGGCAGCCCTGAAGCCATAAGGACCCCTTCCTTTCCTCCACCGGTTGAACAGCTTCGGCACTGCGGGAGAGCCAAGCCCCAGCTCCAACAGAGAAGTCTTGTTTCCAGCAAGCTGAGCACCAGGAAAGCTGGCCCCAGCCCACAGCACCAAGAGGATACATCCATCAGGTTGACCATGTTGCGGCAGGAGTCCAGGCTGAACCCATCTGTTTTCAGATCTTTGTCTGAGGAGAAAGGAGGAGGTTGAGCACATGCCTCAAAACCCAACCTGCTGAGCAAGCCTGGGCTGCAGGGAGCAAGGGGTGGGAAGAGTAGTGCTTACGTCTAGAGATGACTCTGTTCAGAATAGTCCGAAGCTCAAAGACACTGATTTCCATGTCCTGGAGCAGAATCAGCATTAGCATCACCCCTTGCCTGCTCTCCACCCCACTTGTGGCCATTGTCCCCCTCCTGCCTAAACATCTCTGCCTTAGTCACAAAACATGAGGATGCCATTACATTTCTGGCACACCCAGAAGAGTTTTGGTCACAGCTGGATGCTCTTCCCCAAATCTACCCATCACACCATCCCTGAAGGCAGCTGGGCTGAGTAAAGATGGACTTGTCTGCAGGATGAGACTGAGTGAGCACGGGGTGGGCTGGAACTCCCACGGCCAGGGGTTCGGTCCTGTTCCCTTTCCTCCCCTCCCCAGGGGGCCTTCCAGAGCTTGGCACAGCCATACCCACCTCCCCTGCCAGCTGCTGGAACATGTTCTTGAAGCTGTCCTCTATGTCATCCTCAGTTATTTCCTCCTGGGGTGATGCAAACCAGAAAGAAGAGGTTAGTGGTCAAACCCAGGCTCTGCCCTGCCTCCCCAGGCTCAGTAAATGCCAACTGGAAAGGAAGCTCTTCTTTGTTCATCTCATCTTTGTTAGTTCCCACATCCCCATCACCCCAGCCCCTCTCCAGCCACAGTGACACCCCAGACTCAGCCGGCCACCCCCGGCCTGTAGCTCCCCCTCCCAAGTCCCGGAGCCTCAGCACCAGCCGATCCAAAGAGGCGGGGGCCCCCCCACTCACCCGCTCCA
>NW_008236196.1:3711678-3719194 GCF_000691975.1 Corvus brachyrhynchos | reverse complement strand
CCCCCCCCCCAACGCCGGGGCCCCCACCCCCCAGCCGATCCAAAGTGGCGGCTCCTACCTCATCTGCCAGATCTGCTGAGATCTCCTCATCCAGTTCCCTGGGGCAGAAAGGGGAAAACGAAGTGATGAGCAGGGTCCCCAGCCAGCAGGCTGCCTGCAGTGGGAAACATCGCACTGCTCACAGACACGGGGTGTCCCTCCCAGGCCAGGACTCACGCCGTGTCCGACTGCTTCTCGGTGAAGACGCGCAGGACGAAGTCGGCCTCCTTGTGCGGTTCGAAGGTGGAGGGCACAATGATGTACTCGCCCGGGGGCAGCCGGATCTGGTTGCTCACTTCCCGCAGGTTGATGAAGGTCTCCGACCGTGCCCGGGACTGGTTTCGCAGGAAGAAGTCCTTCTTCAAGTGCACATTCTGCATGCCCTGGGCCTGGGGGAAGGAATGTTCTTGTGGACCACAATGGGAAGCACCCACAGGGAGTGGTGGGACCAATGTCAGCCCCATCAGGTAGGACAGCCCTGCCCTGCCCATCCAGTAGGAGCCACCCTTCTGTCCCACATGGGGGTGCCCAGCACCCACTAGCACCCTAGCCATGGAGATCCCATGCCACTGGATGCATCAACCCGTTTTTGCCAAGTCTTGTGCTTCCCTCCAAGACAGTGTAGGCTCTGACAGCTCAGGACGTACCTCCTCAGGAACCTGCAGATAGAGGGAAAAGGGGAAAAAATATCACAATCCCAGTACCTGCCCCATCCCTTACAGCTGCAGGGAGCACAGGATGGGGGCATTAGCCCACAGCTGGCCAAAGCTGGTGGAAAAGGTTTCCTTGAGGGCTGGGGTTGAGGCGGGACTGGCAGGGCTGAGCCGGTCCCAGGGAAGAAGCCTTGGGGCGGGCAGGGGTTACCTCGTAGACAGCAAAGCCGATGGTGTGCATGTCACCTCCCACCCGCCGCTCCCGCCGACGGTGCTTCTGCATCAGAGCCACCAGGAAGCTGCAGGCCACCTCATCGTCCCCAGGGTCATCATCTTCTTCCAGCAACTTGATCTTAAACTGGGGGTTGATCCAGAATGTGGCTGGGAGGAAGGGGATGTGTGGATGAGATACCTGGTTTCATCAAGCTGCCAAGAGCACGGATGTGGAGGCCAGAGGTACCTGGGTGATTCCTGCAGCCCCCAGCAGTGCTCCCCCGGCGCCACGTGCCCTCGAACACCTGCGTGTGCCATCTGCTGAGCTCGTCCTTGGTGAGGGCATCGGGGGTCAGGTTGCAGATCTCCAGCCTGGAGAACTCCCTCATGAAGTCCCGGAAAGACATCCTGTGGGAGGCAGGTAGGGGCTGAGGCCAGGGCACTGCTGTGGGGAGGGAGGAGAGCGCAAGCAGCTCTGGACCCAGCTAGCATTTTAGGAGAATTAAGTGACAGTAAAATCTTTTACCCTAAACACTTATAGCTTATTTAAAGCCTAGTGCTGGCTTTGGGTAAGAAAGGATGTTTATTTTGCATTTAGTTGGCCTAAATTTCCTTCAAGGGAGGAAAATTATTAACTAGATCAGATGAGGAAACACTGGCAAGCTCTCCAGTGCTGGAAAGCCAGCTCATAAAGGCAGGTCATGTCCTTCAGGTGAAGCATGATAGCAGGATCTCTCCCCAGCTCCTCTGCTCATTCCCAGACTGGCTGCTGAAATAGAGCAGCACTTTGCTCTGGCACTCACCAGAACTCTCCATCCTCCATCTTCAGCTGCAGCTCTTCCCTCTCGTCGGGGTCAATGTTGTTCCACTCAGAGGAGCTGGAGAAGTAGGAGAGAGACAATTAGATAGGGACTCCTGAAGGGGCACTGAGAGCAGTTCAGAGCTGGCCCTCAACTCCGCTCTTTCTGATGCGAAGGGCACGGCACACTGTGAGCTTCCCCTCCGCAGTGCCCTGTGCCCGACTGCTGTGTGCGCAGCGCTTGCTGGCCTGACAGAGCGAGACTGCCGTCCCTCCTGTCCTGCTTACCCATCACTCCAGGCTCCAGTCCACTCCACCTGACCCCAGGGGTTCCTGATGCGGATGAGTTGTTCCGGCTGACCCCGGTAGTTCACCTGCCAGACACCAGACACAGGAGGTGGAGCCCATGCCACTGTTCAGGCTGTAACTGCTAAGGAATTAAAGTCTAATCTAGGTGACTCACATCTCTGAAGGCTGTGACAGAATAGGCATGGCCCTTCACCAGCTTCTTGAAGGTCACTGCTTCCATATCGAAGGCACTTGTGATCTGAGGAGAATGTGTAATGCTCAAGTCAATAGGATTGAATTAATGTAGTCCTATCCCTACCCCTTCCCTCCATGTGTGGAGAACTCTTGCTTTGCACTGCTCCAGCCCAGAGAAGTAGCAGGTAGCAGCTCCCTGTGCTCAAAGGCTGCTGGCTGTGGACAATTTAAAGACAATTTCCCTAGCACAGAACCCCGACGATCCATCAGGGAACCACCCAAACTTCAGAATTTAAAAACCATGCTCCAGGTAATTTGCTGATGCAAGACATGGCCAGAGTCATGGGCAGTCCCTTCTCCTGCACTTGAGATGAACAGCCCCGCTCCATCCAAAGGAGCCCATTCACAGCAACTGGGCTGCAGCACCACGTGTTGTGCCACAGGGCTGCCACACTGCCTCTGGAAAGGGTGCTGTGGAAGAGGGAAAGGAAGTAACCTCCCATGCAGTGTCCCAGCGAGGGGGCTGCTGATACAGCCCTGGGCTGTGAGGCCTCACTTTTGCCAGCTGAGCCCCGCTGGTCCCGGCACACCACTTACGTCGATGGAGCAGCCCAGCAGGGACCCCCTCTCCAGCGCCTTGCGGATGATGTGGCCCATGTTGCGCGGTGGCCGCTTCAGGTCGTACATCTCTGCCACGCCGCCCGTGAAGTCCTCAAAGCCCTCGGTGGTGCTGCCCCCCGAGAGCGACTCGTAGCAGCCATTCAGCCTGAGGGGTGCGTGAGGAGACAAGGAGGTAGCACACTGCTGCCGCCCAGCCACCCAGCACAAGCAGGGACAGAGACAGAGGAGACTCCCTTCCCTCTGCCCTGCACAGTGAGTGCCCTGCCCCCCACCCGCCCACATGCCCACCACGGGGGTACCCACTTGGCATAGGCCTTCTCCAGCAGAGCACTCCAGAACTCGGTGCACTCTGCCGAGTGGACAAACAGAAGTTCCCCATCCTTGGTGGGCAGCTGGTCATCTACCACCACATCCACCCACTCACCAAACTGCCAGATCTGGGGAGTAAGGAGAGAGCGGGGTGAGGTCAGAACACCACATGGCTTGCTCATCCCTACCCAGAGGGATGGCCTCAACCCACCACCCTCACTTCTGCTGCAGCCCACCACCTGTGGAGGGCCAGGAGCTCCCAGCCCACCTGGAAGTGAAAGATGCCAGCATAGTCCTCCTGGAAACTCTGTCCGTGGGGCACCACACGGTGCAGGAGCTCCTCGTTGAGTGTGAGGGAGCCAATGGCAGCCAGCAGCCAGCAGTCACCTGGGGAAGGAGAGGAAGCTGGTACCCATCACCTTCCTAGCTGGGAGGGTAGGTGATGGATGTTTAGGAGCCCACAGTGTGCTCTCCTTGCAAATGTTTGGGGCTCCCCAGCTCAGAAAGTCCATGGAAAAACCAGAGAAGGTCCAGCAAGCAGAACTCAGGGATCCAAGCTTGCTCAGCCTGCCCACAGAGAGAAGTATTAGCTCAAGGCAACAGGGAATGATCCTCCCTCACCTGGAGCCTGTGCCCAGGACACCACACACAGTCAGCACCAACAGCCCCCTCCTGCAGCCATTTATCTAGACCCTCCTGGAACTCATTCATATGACTGCCCTCCATATCTCAGACAGCAAGTTCTGCACCAGAATTACACTTTGCATGTAAAAAGGCCATTTTATCAAGCAAGCAGTTTAATGCTGCTGCCCCCGCTTCTCAAATTGCAAGCAGCACCACCTCACTTTTCCGAGTGATCTTAACCACAAGTGCTGCTCCAGGCCAGCACTGTGCTTTAAATTCTTTGCCTTGATTTCCTTTTCTCTTTTGCCTTTGAAGCCTTTCACACCTTAGCCTTGAGCCTGGGTAATATGTAACTGGGCTGTGGTTTGACAAAATGCCATTTCAGAGTTTTTAATGACCAAGTGAACACTACCACAGTACTTCAGGCTGTTATGCACTCCAGTTGCCACCTCAGGTCTGTCCTAATTACTGGATATATTAAATGTAGTCAGCCCTGAAAACAGCATGCTGTATGTGCTAAGGTATACAGTACTCCCCATCAAGTGCCCTACTTGCTCCCAATCAGGGCAACACTCTCTGTGGTACCAAGATCTGTTTCTGATGACCACAAAATCCCAGCTGTGATTCAACTCTTCCAGCCTACCCAGCCCATTAACACTTTTCTCCTTGTCTCAGTGCCTTTGCCTTGGGAGACACCCCTGGAGAAATGACAAATCATCACTTGTATACCTCTCGATTCCCTTCTGCCACACCACATTGCTTGGCAAGCACTTTGTCACCACCACCACCACCTCAGTTTGTTACTGTCATGCAGCTGCCATCCCTCACCATTTACCAAGCAGGGAGCTCTTTGGAGCAGCTCCTGGCATTGTTGTCAGGTATAGATGCACCCAGAATCTCCCCTGATCTCGGCATGGTCAAATTGTGCACACATCAACTAATTTCCGTGGAACCTTAACCTAGAGCTGCCAGGAGGAACAGGATGACCTCTGACTTGCAGTTTCCACCTCACCAAATGGAAAGGGCCAGCCACCCAACCCTCCCCAGTCACTACTGTCTGTACCAAGGTCCAGGGACAAAGCTTCAACACGTACCCAGAGCCCCCTGGCAGATGTCCGTCCGGGTGGCACCGCCAACGATGAACTGAGGGTCATCCACTAATTCCTGCAGAAGGACAGAATCAGATGCTGGTGCTGGATCTTGGCAGGGCCTGGGCATTAGCAGGGCTGGCACCCACTGCAGCTCTGACTCGAGAGAAACGGTATATGGTCCCTGCAAGATGCACCCCACCTGCCCTCTGCTAGGGATGGCTGCTTGACTGCAACCCCAGGGCCATCATGGTAAGTCAGGGCAAGATCTTCTGCTGTAGCCATGGGAACACATGGCTGGATGACATTCCCCTTGCCCTCATGGCACCAGGGGTTATGCACTCTCAAAAGCCCCAGTTACTGAGGGTGACACATCCATGCCATGACACCTAGAAACAGCAACACAACCCACCTATTTTGAAGCCCACAGTCTGCTGCCCAGAGAAAGCAGTGCCTGCTAAACACAATGCTTTTCTGAGCAGACACTCACGGGGAATGGCCCTGGCCCCTTGGGAAAGTGGCTCTGCAACATTCCAGGGACTTTGAGCCCTGAGGGGTGCCAGCCAGGGCCAGTCTGCAGCTCAGCAGACCACATCAGTGCGGATGTGCAAGGCAGGGATGCCAGCCCAATCTGAGAAGAAGCAAGCCCAGCACTTACCGACGGACGCTTCCACTCTACTCCCCGCGTCTTACTGGAGTGTGGCCCCAGCTCCTTGAATCCGAGGGCAGAGGGGCCAGCTGGGAACTGGGGATCCCTGAAGAGGGTGCCACTCTCAATGCACTGCTGCTTGAGGGCCTCATAGTCCTGGCTGAGGTACTTGATGGCGTTGTTGTGCTGGCCAAGCCCCTCGGCTCTCAGGCGGTCTCTCTGCACACGAGCAGCCATCCCACCAAAGGGCATCATAGCCGGGCACCAGCACTGCTACCTTCAGCTCCGCTCCCTGCAACAGAACAGGCATGGCCAGGCTGAGGCAGGGCCCGCTACCTGGCTCTGCCCTCCGGGGATATCAGCCATCACACAGAGCCAGGCTTGGAGGCTGAATCCCCAATTCCCCACCACTCCCATAGCAGGGACCTTCTCCAGCAGCACTGGCCTGGTGGAGTGAGCCCAGTGACACACAGAGGTGGGCACACACATCAGGAGAACCTCCCAGACCCCATCCCCAGCAGCAGCCCCGTTCTGAGCCCTGTCCTACATCCTGGCCGTCGCAGCCGTGCTGTCTTTAGGGGACACCGAGCGGGCAAAGCAGCATTGACGGCTGGCTGGGAGGAGGCAACCCCCCAGCACCTAGGTCATGGGTCCTGTCCCGTCCCCGCTACGCCAAAAGTCTGTGCCCGGAGGAATTTCAGACGCTTTCCAACCCCGTCAGCCTCTCCTCCCGGCGTAGTTTTCCGGGTTCTTTCCTTGTCCCGGCTCCTCCTCACCCGCTTCAGCCCGCTTCAGCTTCTCCCACCCCCCGGGGCCTCTCCCTCTTCTTTTCCCTCTTCCCCGAAAGCCGCCCCGGCTTCCTGAGTACTGAGTCAATAGGGCCGGGTAGGGAGGAGCCCAGCGGGGGCAGATAGCTCTAGCTATGGGGCCAGAGAAGGACAGGGAAGGGAGAGGCAGGACAGCACACGCACACACAGGGAGGATGACTCAAGTCTCGTCGAGTGCCAGTGGAGCAGCCTGCTGGGAGACACTGGGCAGGGGTTACGGAGTGCAGCGGGGCACACCGGCACCAGGAGAGCGGGGCAGGACAGACACCGCAGAGCCCGCACCCCGCACCTTTCCCCGCCCCGGCCATCCTCCCGGGGGTTTGACCAGCAGCACGGCCAGGAGCTTCGAACCAGCATGGCACAGCTGCCAGGAATGTCTGGCCCCGCAGCCCTGCCCCACCGCGTCCGCTGCGGTGGGCAAGTCCGAGCTGCCCTCCCGCCGTCCAGCTGCCCTCAGCCCTGCCCAACACCATGGCAGCAGCCAGCACTCACACCCACTGCACCGCTCAGGCTGGACGGGGCTCTGGGGCCATGTGGTCCAAGCCTCCATGCAAGCAGTGTCACCTGCAGCAGGGCCATGGGGCAGGTGCCACCACCATTAGCCCACTGGCACCTGCGGCTCACCCTGCCCCACTCCCCAGCCATCTCAGCTCCTGCTTGGCAGGGCTGGTGCCGAATAGTTCAGAAGTTTCTCCATGTGAGAGAGTGGAGTAGTCCTTGGGTAAATAAGCCAGGAGCCAGCAACTCTCTCAGAGCAGCAAACTCGAATGCCAGTGCTGGCCCGCTCCCTCTGCAGCACCCTATCCCAGGGGAGCAGGGTGCAGCCTGGCTCCAGAGAGGCTGCTTTCCTTGTCCTGAAGTGCTGTGATAGCCAGAGGGAAGGCAGGCAACAGTGAGACGGGTGCAAGCTCTTGGCAGATGCAGAGGGCATAAACTTGGCTGCTAACCCATGTGGCTGTCCTAGCCAGAAGCTTTTCAGAAGAAAAATCTACTCTTCCCCATTACTCTGCCTGCTCTGGGATGCTCTAAACCCACTATCCTTCTCCAGGGCAGCGCCAGCCCTTCTCTCCTCTGTGGTGGTCCCAAATCTATGGAGGTCCTCCAACAACTCCTGCAGCCCTGGCAGTCTCTCCCAGTGGCAAAGCACTCGGTGCCTGCAGAGCTGGCAGGATGGCTCCTCCAGTCCCAGACACTGCCCAGAACATAGGGGG
>NW_008236196.1:3709535-3711120 GCF_000691975.1 Corvus brachyrhynchos | reverse complement strand
TGGTGCAGCCTGGCTCCAGAGAGGCTGCTTTCCTTGTCCTGAAGTGCTGTGATAGCCAGAGGGAAGGCAGGCAACAGTGAGACATGTGCAAGCTCTTGGCAGATGCAGAGGGCATAAACTTGGCTGCTAACCCATGTGGCTGTCCTAGCCAGAAGCTTTTCAGAAGAAAAATCTACTCTTCCCCATTACTCTGCCTGCTCTGGGATGCTCTAAACCCACTATCCTTCTCCAGGGCAGCGCCAGCCCTTCTCTCCTCTGTGGTGGTCCCAAATCTATGGAGGTCCTCCAACAACTCCTGCAGCCCTGGCAGTCTCTCCCAGTGGCAAAGCACTCGGTGCCTGCAGAGCTGGCAGGATGGCTCCTCCAGTCCCAGACACTGCCCAGAACATAGGGGGACCTGAGGGAGGAGGAATCCCAAGTACAGCTGCCCACACTGCCTCCACCTCCCACTTCCCAAACTCCCCAGCACTGCCTGACAATGGCCATGAAACTTCCCCTGCCTGTAGCCCCTGACAGGTTCCCTGCACCCTTTCCCACCCTACCTACCGGCACCGGCCATGGCTGCGGACATGGGGAGCTGTGTGCAGACACAGGCACCGTATGAGTTATTCTTAGCTCTGTGGCTCAAAATACTCAGGAAGGCTGTGCTCAGTGGCAGACGGAGGTCACGCAAGCGCAGAGCAAAGAAAAGCATTTCAGACCCCAGAATGGGAGAGGAACCACATGGGTCTTTAAAGCAATGGGGTCAGCTGCTGACACCTCCCCAGGTTGATGCTGACAGACACTGCAGGTCCTCCACGGAGGAGGAAGGGGTGTGATGAGACAAGCCAAGCCCCCAGGGCACTTTTCCACCACGAGTGACACCCAACTGCAATATGATGCTTTCCAGTACTCGAGGCACCTCTGATCCCTCCCAGGTGGGAGCAAAAAGTCACACTGGTTCCTGCAGGGTCCCTGACACCTTGTGCCCTTTTGCGCATACTGCAAAACCCTACGGCAGCATCATTGTTGAAGTCCAGCCAAAAATCTTTGCAGACCTCAGGTTTGCCAGCTGTGCTTGAAGATCAACGGAAGTAGGGAGTTCCCTTCCCCAAAATCAGCCCTGACACACTGTATCCTGCCGCATACTCAGCTCGGGGCAGGACGCCACAGCCGCCCATGGCATCCCACAGTGCTCAAGCAGTTCTCAGGCCCTTTCCAGCCTTCCGGATGACAAAAACCCTCGTTTCCCGCAGGCTCCTCTTTATGTTACCCCGTCCCTTTGACGGGATACGGGCTTGGCTTTGGGGTCGGCAGCGCATCCCGGGAGGCTGAGCTATACAGCTTACTCGCCGCCCCGACTGAGAAGCCTCTGGGTCTCTGCGGATGCGTTACCTAATGCAAAAATCCCTGCTAACAGAAAGGGGATGGGAGGGATAGGCAAGCCTGGATAAGCTTAGAGAACAGAGGAAGCAGCCGGGGAGGGGGAGACGGAACGGACCTGCAGCCCTGCCCGCCCGGCGGCGGGCTCCCCCCCGGTGCTTAACCCCATGCTGGGGGTCGGATAAGGGTGAGGATGGGGGGGATGGACTTACGGAAGCTGCTG
>NW_008236196.1:3658647-3709297 GCF_000691975.1 Corvus brachyrhynchos | reverse complement strand
CAGCCCCGCCCGGCTCGGTACAGCCCCGCGGAAGGTGGAGTTTCGGCGGGCAGGATGTGCGAGCAAAGGCGGGAGGGCAGTGGGAGGGGGAATTAAAGGAGCAGTGACTGCTTGCAGACACTGGGAGGGGATTGATCGGGACTGCTGGTGAGGTTCTGTCTGCTGACACCCTCTCCCAGCTCCCAGGGATGGAGGGGTACCGCCGGGATGGGCGTACTCCTTCCACCATTGTTCTGAGGAAAGGGTTGGGTGCCCACGGAAACCGGGGCTGGAAGGAAAAGAGGAAGCAACTTTCCCCTAGGAATGGGTTTGCGGGTGACTGCTCCACACTGCCGGCACCCTAGCTTAGCTGGGTGAAGCTCTGTACTGCACTTTGTCCCCGGAACTTGTTGACCTTCTGCTGCCACGACTGAGTGCGGTGGTCCCCGCGGCCACGGTCAACAACGCTGCCAGCAGCTGCCCCGGCCTCTCTGCGTGCCCCGGCTGGCACCCCACCTCCCAGCTGCCCCTCGCTGCTGGGTGCCAGCAGGGCCCTCTCCGGGCAGATCCCACTGCCCCGGGGCTTTCCACAGCCACATCGGGGCTGCCCCAGCATGCCCTCCGTGATTCACGCTGCAGCTATGCTGGGTGGTACTGTTACCAGTGGGCATGGCCACAGCACGGCTTCGCACCGTACCGTGGAGCCCTTCGTGGTTCAACATGGCTTTGCCTGGCATAGCATGGTTCAGCATGGATTGGCACAGCTTGGCCTGGTGTGGCTTAGCCCAGCATATCTGCCGTGGCTTGGCCTGGCATGAGCAGTTCAGCTCAGCTCATCCCTGTCCCAGGAAAGAAGCTCTGTATTGCCATTCTTCTGGTGCCAGGGCTGAAAAGGATGATCCTAATGGGCGTCACCAACCCTGGGGCTCCTCCTTCCCTGGTGCCTGTTTGCAGCTGGGGAGGCTGTGCCCATACAGCCTCCCTGCAGCAGCTGGCATCGAGCCTGCGGGAGCCTAGGCCGCACAGGGCACCTGCTTTCCACCTCACCCCACCTTACCCCAAGGGGGTAAATCCATCCTAAGCAGGGAGCAAGTTGCACATTGGAGCCAGGAGCTGTGTCCCTTGCCTAAGGGAAGGGCAACCCAAACATTTAAAACCAGCTGTAGCATGGTCCTGCTGCTGCACCCACAAGGGACCAGTCCAGTCCTGGCCAGCACCCACTAGAACTGCCCTGTCCCTATATAGGGGACTCTCTTACAGGCAACTTGTTCTGCCCCCCCCTAGTGCAGAGGGAGGCCTGGGGGTGCCCTGCTCTGGGTTGTTGCAAGGGCTGCTCCATCTTTTTCCCAGCCAGGCTTGCCACAGGCTGAAAGCATAAGGGGGTCTCTGCTGGGGTCATTATTTAGCTCTGCACAGAACTGCAGGCAGCACTGTGCTTTCAAAGAGTAAGAGGCCTATAGTGCCAGGGCTTGTTCCTGCTTTGGGTTTGTGCCCATCCTTGTGACCCCATTGTCCTGTTCAGCTCCTGCCTTATTACCCTTCAGTGGCCTCCAAAGCTGCTTTCACAGACTCTCCTGGGGCAGGAGACAACTCCTCAATAATCCTGTGACAAAGGCTGTCCTGTGTCCTTCCCCCTAGGCGCAGAAGCAGTTTCCCTAAAACACCTGCAAAATCCCTGTGCAATTTCCTTGTTTCCTTCTCTCAAGCTTTCCTTTGCAGTGATTGCTGCAGGGACTTGGCAGCAGGCATGGTTCTTCTTTCAGTCTTCTTTGTTCTCAGGCATTGCCTCTTCCCTGCCCTTTGGCTACGGGGCCGGGGCATCTTTTGTCCCCTGCTGAGGCAGGGACAGAGCTGGAGTCATTTGTCCGTCTCCCAGCAGCCCACGCCAGGCCTTGCCGCTCCATTGTGCCATCCTCCGAGCAACGGCCACTGTGCACAACATAAGGAACATAGCATACAGCAGTCTCCCGGGAAGCACGCCAGCTCCAGCCTGCACAGAGCGGCAGGGAGCATCCTGGGGGCTGGCTGCTTTTGCTGGCTGCCCCAGCACTCAGCGGCTGGCTGATGTATGAGCAGCATCGTGTGTTGGGAAAGTGCTCCTCTGTGCTCCAAGGGTCTAGCACCCCTCACTGCTTGTCCACCCAAAGCAGGGGTCCAGGGTTTGAATGGATATGGCAGGAGTGGCTATGTAACTTGCTGTTGGAACAGTAGGGGTGGGCTGACATCTGGCATGAGGCTACCAGTGAAACTCCCCTACCACATCATTCCCAAACCATCTTCCTCTATCCCAGCCTCAGTGCACGCAGCTCCCCATCTTATCTCTTAGCAGCAAAGTCTCTGATGCCTCTATAAGTCAGAGGGAAAGCCATTCATGCTGGGAGAGCCTGTGAGCCATGGCTGAGCTCCTGGCAGCAGGGCAGGGCTTGTGCTCACTCACGACTCCCCACTCCTCCTTTTGCACCACGCATGCTCCTGCAGCCCTGCAGCAGCTGGGGTCCTCTCCTCCCAGGTCCCAGCCCCCAGCACACTTCACAAAGAAAAGACTGCAAGAACAATAGCTCCTTTTTTTCCTTTTTTCTTTTGTACACAAATATATACAGGGTATTATACACATCTCTACACAGACAGTGCCACTCAGAACACACAGCTCTCTGTGGGCAGGGCCCTGACAGCCGCAGAGGCAGCCCCAGAGCATGGCCGTACCTACAGAGACCATAGTATCCCAGCCCACCTGCTGGACCAGGAGCAAGGGCAGTAGGTGGGTGTGAGAACAGGGAAGAAGGATCAACATTCCTCCCACCCCAGCCTGAGAGTGGACTGGGAACTCTCAGCTCACAGGCTCATTTCATTCCTGGCCGCTACCTGGAAGGGAAGGGCAACTCTCACCATGCACCTTCACAGCCATGTGTGCTCCAGCCCCAGCCGAGCCCTGGAAGCTGGGGTGGCCTGCCCTCCCCATGCACTGAAGACCCACATTTTTCCTTCCACCCTTTTCTCCAGGCCTGGGATTCCTATAGAGGAGGTGTACAGGAAAGTCAGCTATGTCCTCCCTGGAGCAGGCCCCCACCTGCTCTTTGTGGGTCTGGCCCCCTTCCTCTAGTGGGAGGCACAGGGGAGAAAAGCCATAAGATGTGACCACTGTTCCCAGCAGCTGAGGTGGGCAGGGCTGACACTTCACTTGTTCTGGTCTGTTAAAGTGCTTGGAGCTCCAGGGCCAGCATGGGTGATGGAAAAGGTAAATGACTGTCCCCCCTTTCACCCGGCCCCAGAGGGCACAGCCCCAGGGAGCTGCTGCAGCACCCACAGATGACAGGCAAAGGGAAGGTGATAGTGTCCGCAATGAGCACCAAACAGGATGGTGGCAGGGTTTGAGGGAAATAAATATAGCTAAATAGCAGAGGGATTTATTATTTTCCTTTACATTTTACACAAGGGGAGGGGGGAAGCAATTGAGGGCAACTGATACTGACCAGAAGCCTCCTCACAAAGTGTCTTTAAACAGGGTCAGCCCTTCATCCATGTGCCAGGGGCTCCAGTCCACTTTTTCCACCCATCCAGTTCCCTGCCTGCCTCTGGGACACAGCTATCAACAGGGAGGGGGCAAGGGCAAGAGGTAGGAGAGGAACAACCCCCCTCTCAGGCTGGGTGATAGCAGGGGAGCCTACACCAGTCAGGGCAGGTGAACAAAGTCAGCATAGCCCCATGAGGCTTTTGTGCTCCTGAAGATGGTGGTCTTGGTTGGAGAGGGCTCCTAGGGGCTGCTCTCCCAGGGCTCCCTCTCTCTCTGACCACCTCAGCTGGGGGAAGACCCTGCAGTAGCTCAGGGAAGGAAGCCCATAGGGCCTCACTGCAACCAGGCAGTGCTCATCTTGCAGGGTGTTGAGGGCCTGTAGCCTGAGACCCTTTCTCCCCTCTCCCTAGCACCCAGGAGACCCCCACACAGCCCCCCACCCCCAAGCCTGACCCTGCTGTGCAGACACAGGGCAGCAAAAGGGGGGCTGCAGTACCACATGGGGGTCAGAGGTTGATTTGTTTGAAAGGGGAGTAAAATGTGCAAAGAAAAATGCCACTTTAAATGATGCTGCAAACCCCTGCCTGTGCCCCTGGGGGAGGAGGGAACAGGACCCTGGGGGAGAGGCTGCCTGTGCCTCCTCCTGCCCACATGAAATGCCCTCAGCACCCCTCACTCTGCGAGGGCCTGTCTAGCTCAGTGCCCCTTCCCCGGCATGATGCCACCCTTGACCACGAAGCCAGGCTGTCACCGTCACCACCCCTGTGGTGAGGGGGAAGCCTGTCACCACCCCTGGGCCTGGACCAGCTCCTGGGATGCTGCACCAACTGGATGCTGAAAGCGGTTGAGAAAGGGCACACGCAGGCACAGGGAGAAGGTGCAACAAAAACCAACCCCACCCTGGGTGGGGTTTCCAACAGACTGACCGAAGTTTTTCATTTATCATCTTCCTGTAAATCTAATAAATTATTTTAGCAAGCCTGTCACCACCCCTGGGCCTGGACCAGCTCCTGGGATGCTGCACCAACTGGATGCTGAAAGCGGTTGAGAAAGGGCACACGCAGGCACAGGGAGAAGGTGCAACAAAAACCAACCCCACCCTGGGTGGGGTTTCCAACAGACTGACCGAAGTTTTTCATTTATCATCTTCCTGTAAATCTAATAAATTATTAGTGTTTCTCACCAGGAGGACAGGGGATAAAGTTGCCTGCTCAGAAGACCCCAAATGTTCCCCTTATGCCCCTTCCCACAAAGCACCCAGCTCTCCTCCTCCCTGCAGGTCCAGGGCAGCACCACGGAGGTTACGGTCCCCCCGCCTCCCCAGCCTCTGGGGTTCTGGGGTCCAGGGATGGGTTGAAGAAGGTAGCTAGTAAAGAGCATGCCTGCCGAGCAGCCGGGCTGGCGCAGGGGTGGAGGGGCAGGGAGATGGAGAGCTTGCAGCAGGGCCCCTGCCCTCACTGAAGGCAGCGGCCCTGGGGGCGGGAGGGGGAGGGCAGTAGCCAGCACCCTCGGGTGCCTCTTCCCAGGTCTCCGTGCGCACAGCCTGCCCTGCTCCTGGGCCTCCTTCCCCTCCCGCCCTTCGAGGTCCCTACTGGTGGATCTCATTCTCTATCAGGCTGTCCTCACACGACTGGAAATCTGTGTCATTCATGCCATCTGCATTGATGAGCTCCTCATCCTGCGATCCCTGCTCCTCCGACTCTGTTGCTTCGCCCTCCGGCGAGGAGTCCTGCAGCACTTGGGCGATGTACTTCTGTCAGGGCCAGGCATGGGGCAGCCAAGGGGTGGGGAGAGAGCAGAAACACATGTGAGTCTAGGGAACTTCTCCAGGAAGCAGAGCACAACACACTAAGCACCATGCATGAGGCTGAGCGTGGGGATATGCTGGGAGGGCAAGGAAGGGTCCAGACCCCATGGAATGTACCAGGAGAGGGGTAAGAGTGGGGCTTGGCCCTGAAACACTCGATGTGTTTCAAACCCCAGCATTCTGCAACAGGGTGCCTGGGCTGGGAAAGAATGTGGCTTCTCAGGCTCTTTGGAGCCCACGTGAACTGGAGGACTGCAGTGCCTTTTTTCCTAGTAGATGTGTCCTCTAAGGCTATGCCTGCCTCTTACAGGGATTCTCCTTTTGGCAAAATGTTGCTGCCCTTGGGTGTCTGGAGACTAGGAAGGACTAGATTAGATGTGCACATCCCAGCCCTGCTCTCCTGAGGAAGCAGGAGGCTCTGCTTTACCCCATCTCTGCAGCCCTATGTAGACCCCCACTACAAAAACCGTGTGGAAGGAAGCAGTTGGAGTGAGCCAGTGAGCCAAGGTGAAGTTCACAAAACCGACTCTGTGGTCTCAGAATGTTGGAAAGGGGAGAGAAGAGTCCCGAAAGCACTTCCATGGCCTTCAAGTGTCCACAGAGACCCCTTTGTGTTGGTGCTACGACAAGCCTGGTGGGTGACAGCCTCTGCTGGCGTGCAAGCGTGCAAAGATGCAGAATGAGAAGGGAGACTGACCCGGCTGGATTCACTGTCCCAGCCGAAAGAGAGGTGGAAAGTAAATGCACAGCATCTGAGGAGCAGTGGGAAAGAGGTGTGTGTGTGGGGGTTACAATTCATCACCCAGAGCAGGTGAGTGGCACAGTGCCCAACAGTTGCCTCCCACCCTCACTGGGAGGATCCAGGTGCTGACTCAGAAAAATGAGAAGTGAGGAGTGAGGTACTCAGACAGGGAGTTACCTCCCCCTTTCCAAACTCAGGTAAGGAGTGTGCCAGGGCACAGAGATGGGGACAGTGACTCACAGCTGATTTGGGAGCCGGCAGATTGGTGGCAGGTCTCCCATTCTGCCTGTTGTCCATGGCATCCACTTCTGTGTGGTCAATCTGGAGAGAAAAGGAGAAATTGAGACTGCCACGGCAACACACTTGCTGTCCCACCTCAGGAGCAGCATACAGGCAGCAGGGACAGCCTTGGGACTATCCCTTCTGTGAAGCCAGGGTTGACAGGCTCTGCTGAACAGCAGGCTGGGACCCCCCAGAGCCCCTGCTGCTTTGTGGTTGAGCTGTGCTACCAAGGAGAAGGGTCCTGCACCCACCATTCCGCCTCACCTTGTAGTTGTGAGCGCTGAGGTATTTGAAGTGCCCAAAGCAGACGTGACACAGGCAGATCACAATGGTGATCACGAGGACCACAAAGGTGAACATGGAAGTGGGGGCCAGGAATCCTGGGGCAAAGGAAAACCAAAGTGGTGGTGTCAAAAGGATTGTGACCGTGCTCCATGGCTAGAGGCTGCCAGGATCAGAGCCTGGCCAGGGAAGTGGCTCAGTAGTAGGCTAAGGGCTGGCATCCCAGCCCAGTGCTCACCTGTGCGCACGGTGGAGAAGAAGAGAAGCCAGAAGAGGCAGAGGATGGGGGCTGCCACTACCTGATTCACAGCCCCTGAATGGATCTTCTTGTCCAGCTTGGCAGGCAAGTAAGCATAATACAGGTTGTATCGGTCCACCAGGTGCTTAAGCAGCATGTACATGAGCCCTGGGAGAAGGGGAAGAAGATGAGTGGGGCATCAGCTGCTTTCCAAGGCTGAGAGGGAACATCTCCCCCACATCAGCCTTCTTGCCTCCCCTCCATCTCTGACACAGGGAGGAGGAGGGGTATCGCTTACCAAAAGGGACGATGATGGGGCAGGTGATGCTGTATGTCATGACTACAGTGAAGACACACATCATCCAGGCGTAAGCAGCCCCAAACTGGAACTCGTAGGCCTGGTGCTGCAGGAGGGAATGGAGACCCATCAGCAGGAGGACCCTGACAGCTGAGTGGGCATGTGCAACACACCCAGCTCTACACACAGCACTGGGTGAGCCCCACTGCAGCACTCCCCTCCCTGGGTGCAGGCCACAACCCATCCCCTCAGTCCCGCTACATACTCGTTTGACGTTCCTCCGCTCGGCCGCCGAGCGGGCCAGGCAGAGGCGTATCATGTACATGAGCAAACCAGGGATGCGCAGCAGGTCCATGGCATTCCCGATGAAGGCAGAGGCGATGACGTAGTTGACGAAGAAAGCCCCATTGTCTGGCAGGAACACACACCTGGGAAGATGCAGCAAGAGCAGGATACAAGAGGTGCTCCCTCCTTGCAGGGCAGCATTTGGGAGCCCCCAGTACCTTTTGATGCCAACAAGAACCACCTCCCACTGTAAACAAAGTCTTTCTGCTCAACTCCACTTACTCAAATCGCACAGCAGCCTCAGCAAGGAATTTTTTGTCAAACAACCAGCGGAAAAATACATCCAAGCTGTGGGGGAAGAAGGCAAGAAGAAAAGATGAACCATCAGAAGCAGCGACAGACAGAAATGCACATGGCAAATATGTAGAAGCTGCTCTAGAAGAATCCAAAGCTCTGACCATAGACTGTTTTGTTCCCTGTTTGAGCGTCACCAGCCATTATGTAAACTGGACACTGGAAAAAAATAGAACAAAACAGTGCAACACTCAAAAAGGGATGTAAAGCTTCCCACTCATGTGTGTTCTTATCCCTTTACCCTGATCCTATCAATATTTTTCCTCTCTCCTCTGTTTGGGCGCAACATCCATGTAAGGAACAGGTGACTGACTTTACAGAAGAAACTGGTTAGGTACGAGGTACCCTCCAACAAGACTTTTAAAAAATCTCTTAGGAGAAACAAATCCCATTTATCCTCAATTCTGATTTTTTGATATGAAACCATCCAATCCTCTGGAAGTAGTGGAGTACAGAGCTCCACAGGCAACAGCAGGGGGATTGACTCCTCAGAAGGAAGCACTTTATGGTCAAAATGCAAACCTTCTGACAGCATTCACCTGCCCAAGATGCAAGTTTACATGCAACAAGGCTTTTTAAATCTGTGTTGCAAACACATAGCCAGTGGGATGAGGGACTATTGTTCTGCCACTATCAGAGGGTTTGTCTAGTCTCAGGAACTGCCTGACAGCACCACTGAGGGGTTGTATCTCAAATATGGAATTTAGATGGGCTGTAGACAATAATATCCTAGAATGGCTTGGGTTGGAAGGGTCTTAAAGATCTTAAAGATCCCTGATCCCACAATGTGTAACGAATGAACTAGCACAGTTAAGAGTTCCCTGTCCCACAATCACTCCCTAGTTTTTTCTTCCTCACACAGTTCCCTTGGCCCCTGTTCAGCACTAGAGACCACACCAATGGCTGGCAGGTGATGCATCAGTGTTTCCCACAGGGCAATTCTATAAACTCTGCAGGAAGATTTGAGGCATACACCCAAACAGATGAGCACTGCTGTACCCACACTCTCCCACCCAGCTGAGCAGGGCAACCTACTCAAGTACTGGCTTAAAGGGGGAATTCACTAGTTTTGTGTAAAATTTGGATTGCACACTGAGCACAGAAGTGGAGAATGCCTCCTTCATCAGCAGACCTCGAGCAGACTTTTCACACGTACTCATCTACCAGGCCGACTTTTGCTGCATTATTTGTAACACCATGGCACATGTCAATGTGTCTGCAGATTGAGTCAATGAAGTCCTAGAGACCCAGTCACGTATGGTCTAGCCTGCTCTCCCTCAACCAAAATTAAAACACCGGTCTCCCAAGGAGATGGTGGCCAGGCCATCAGTGCAGTGAGGGAAAGATGTTGTATAAATAAGAGAACAATCAGGAGTGCACCTCAACCCTCCCTGTGCTCCACATCTCTACTTGCCTTCCTTTGCCACAACCCCTACCTGCTCAGGCCCAGCGACGGCAGCAGCAAGACCATGAAGATGAGGAAGGTGTAACACTTGTGCATGGTTGTCCTATTCTCTCCAGACCTGAGGGCAGAGAGGCTGTTAACCTTTCACTGTCACCCCACCAGCCACACAAGCTGTGCTCCCATGGCTTTTTCATCAGTAAGCACTTCCCAATACCTAACCTAAATCCCACCCTGTCTGTTACTAGTACATGAATACGTCCCCTCTCCCTCCAGCATATTTGAAATCTGTTATCGAGCCTCCTTCCCCCTTGTCTCACAGGCTCTGCAATCACCTTCCTTGACCTGCAATCCCAGGAGCTGGCGACGCCCTCCCCACCAGTCTCTGCAACATAGACCACAAAACAAAGTTTACATTGCATGTCCTGTGGAGAATGTGCCTCACAAGCAGCACACTTCTAGTTCTCTGGACTTCAAATGCTTTCCCTGTGGCCAGAAGCCAGAGCAGCTAAAACGATTTTCCCTTGGAACAGCTACATCTTACACATGGTACAGGCACACCACCCCTGCCTGCTCACCTGAGCCAGGACTTCCCTCACTACTAGCATTTCACATAGTGACCAGCCCTAACTCTTCCCAAGCTTTCTTCTTCTTGTAGACCTATGTGAAGCTCTGCTCAGACAACCATGCTGCACAACAGCAGCTAAAGACTGGCAGAACAGCTGTCCACAGCAGTCCCCAGGTGCCCGAGAGGTGCATGCTTGGAGTGGAAGACAGAGGTTCAAGCAGTAGGATCCAGCCCATAGCTTTATGTCAGTGAGAAGTGTCTAGCAGCCAGTCAGCTCACTGAGAAGGTAAGAACAGGTGTTGGCTGTCCTTACCTGGTCCAGTGTGCTTCAAAGAAGGCAGAGTAGTATACAATGGTGGGCAGAAGAGCAGAGAAGCACCACAGCAGCAGGGTGGGGAAGAACTGGGTGATGATTGGGTTCTGCAATAAGGCAGAGAAGAAATCACATGTTACATGGTGCAGCAGCTCTTGTGTCAGCAACAGGTACAGTTGCCTTTGCTGATGCCAAATCCCCAGCACTGCGACTACCACCGCACCCTGTCCAGGTTCAGCACCTCCCTCATTGTCAGGCTGACCAGACCTGGGGATCAAGGACAATCTCTCTCCCTATCCCCAGCCTTGCAGGGGATGTTGTGCCTTGGGGTGGTTCCTGTGTTACCCACCCTGCACCTGTCTCCAAAGTCCTTACATTGAGGTACTCCACGGGCTTGGTGACATTGAACTTGTCCATAGTGGTGATGATGATAGCAGGGGTGGTGAGAAAGAAGAGGAGGATGAAGAGGACCACATTGATCACAAGGCAGCGGATCCACCATATAAAGCCCCGGATGGAGAGGTGTTCCCTGGGAGGGAGAAAGAGAGCATCAGGATGGCTGCACAGGGTAGAATACCAGGTGTAGGGCTTCACATGCACACCACAGCCCAGCCTGGTGAACAGCACTTGGGGTGCCAGCCCAAGGCTTTCCCCCTCCCAGTCAGATCAGACCTCTAGCTCAGCCAGGCTGGGCTTCAGCAAGAACAACTCACTCAGTTACCAGAGGAGCAGATGGAGAGGGAGAAAGGGAGGCTGCACCCCTTTCCCACTGGCAGGGCCACTGAGCCCTACAGAGCTGCTCACCAGTAGATGTTCTGTGGGTCAGGAGCATAACTGACAGTCCAGTTGGGGACATGGAGGGACTCACTGCAGGAGGAGGCTCTGGGCTCCCCATGGCACGCACAGCCCTGGCACTTACAAGCATTGAAATCTTTGAGGATTCTGGACAAGAGAAAGAGGGACATGCTGACACAAAAGGCTGGCAGGCACAAGCCAAGAGGATGCCTTAGTGCTGCCATTCTTCTGATTTAAGGCAAGGGCTGGGACAAATCACCTTCTTGGGGAGGACAGGACCATTTACACTCACATGGCTGTGATGGTCTCATTGTGGAAGGTGACAAAGGCCATCCCCAGAGGCTTTTCATTAACCTTCTCCTTCTCTCGCTTGTAGTCATCTTTGAGCTTCTCCTCCAGCTTGGTATAATACTCAATGGCCTCCACCTGAGCAGGAGGACAGAGGTCAGAGGAGAGATGATCTGGGGACCCAAGCCACAGGACACTCTGCTGCCCAACACCTCCAGCTCTTCCCTACCTCCTCACAGCCCCTGATGACACAGCAGCACAGGTGGCCACAGGGCTTGGGGTTGATCATGGATGGGGTGTTGTCCTTGCTCTGCAGGTTGGTGAAGTAGACTCGCCCACGCTCAGCTTTCTTCCTGAAACATGAGAGCGGAAGAGAAGGAAGAAAGGAAAGAAAGAGGGTGACTTGAGGGGGGCACCAGCAACATCAGCCCACTCTGCCTTTTCTCCCAAAATAGAGGTTACCTCTCTGCATCGAGGAACATCAGCCGGGCAACATCATAGCAGGGACGGGCCTCCAGGACAGTGCAGTTGGCATAGGCCTCCCTGTGGATGAGATGCATCAGTTCATCACAACTGGCACCAAAGGCTGTACCCCTCGAGCAAACTCCAAGTGTTCAGGACTTCTCTCTGGCCCTGAGAAGAGTGTCCTGGGCTGAGTACAGCGATGCATACCAAGAGTTTGCAGGGGAGCCTGCAGGCTCTATCCCTTGTAGAGGACGCAAAATACAGGGCAAATGCTACATCCTTTAGGCTTTTGCACAAGAAGCCTTTCTGGACTTTTGCCCTCTAGCAGCAAGGAGCCTCTCTGACCCCACACTCCCTCTCTGTCTTCAAGACTTGTGGTCAGAAGGAGGCAGAAGAGTTCCCAAAGGGTACAAAGCATTTCTTTTCTACCTGTGGTGCTTCTAAACATGGTCCTGACAGTGAGATTCTGACAGAAGAGAAACTTAATTTTCTTGTTAAAGAGATATACTTTCTACAAGGACTGTGATCAGGGCAGCAGCACAACATCCCACAGTCACTGCTTGAGCACCTCCTGCCTGTATCTCATCTGCGAACTTAACTACATCTCAAGACATGCCCTGTCCGTTGCTTACCACACTGACCCCTATGGCTCTGCAAGAAATAGCTGGGCATATACCAAGGCACAAAACAAAGGATACTTCAAATTCAGATAAAAAGCATAAAAGTAACAGTGAGAGGCCCAAAATAAAGGTATTCACTGATTTTGCCTAGCTCTCTGCTCTCAATGCATTATTGCCATTCCAGGTAACACTAGTACTACCCTAATAAAAACACCCCTGTTGCAGAGCATTCTTTAGGGACACAGTGAGACTTACTCAAAATGCTTCTTGATCTTCTCTGGCTCAGCATATTTTGAGATCCCATTGATGAATAGAGTTCGCTTAACCTGGAAGGAAGAGAGAAAGGAGAGGACAGGCAGGTGTGGATGGTGTAAGAGACCAGAAGAGAGGTTGCAGCTTGCAGCAAGTCCCCCTCCCAAGACCTGCATCAGTGATGAAGAACGGTGGCCCCATCACTTCTAGCTACCAGGGCTCCCCCTCTCCTGTGCTTGCGCTAGGTGTTGTGATCCTGCACCCGGGTGCGCTGCAGATTGACAGGCTAGGGATATACACTGCAGGTGCCTGAACAGAAACAGGGCTACCCTTTAGAAATGAAGAAGGCAAAAGCAGCTGGAACAATCCCTAAGGAAGAATGGGGTCCTTCCACATGTTTACCCAGTGCAGTCCTCTCCTGTTTCCCCACAAGCAGTCACAACTGCTGCTCTGAAGGTGATCTGCCTTTGGCCAGGCAGAATAAAAACAGCCAAAACACAACAGCCCAAAATTGCTGTGGAAATTGAGGTGCTTAGAATTTTCTCCAAGGCTACCTGACTTGACCACAGGGCATGGGAAAATGTGCCTGGGAGAGTGGTCAGATCCTGCTCACCAAGTCATCCTCTTTGTAGCGCATCTTGGAAGTGTGCCGGCGCATGCTGTACACTGTCAGCAGCAGGTACAGGAAAGCAAAGGTGGTGTGCAGCCACAGCAGGTTGTTCCTGTCACAAGGGAGACCACAAAGGTCAATGCAAGGTTGCCACTACAAGTCTGTGTGAGGCTGGTCAGGCCCTGAAGGCACTGGGGCCATGAGTGTAATCAGCATAGCACACAGATGCCCTACAACCAAATTCCAGGAGCTCAGCCTGGAAATTGGAGCAGGGACAGTAGCTTCACAGCAAGGGCAGAAATACAACCTTCAAGGAGATGAGGCTCTGCAGCAAGTGAACATTTATAAAACACCCCTTGAGGGCCTCAATTATCCATCCCACCCCTGCCCACACATACCCAGACTTCAGGTTAGCGATAGTTGTCCTCCCAAAGCTGTAGGCATTGTTTTCTAGGGAGAAAGAGGCAGACACAAGCATGTTCAGTAATGCTGAGTGGGACAGAGCACCACTAGAGTGAGCTACAACAAGAGTATCACCTGCAGAATACCTAAAAACCCAAGCCACACAGGATGACCCTGTGGATGCACTACTCTCAAAGCGAGACAATAGTTAGGGTTTGTCTCTGTTAGTCCTGTCCTGCCCTCCACTGCAACCCAGTGGTCTGGTACATGGTGTTGAAAGCAGATGCCCCAGCCCAGCCAAAGGCTCCTTGTTCTCACCTAGCAGGTCCCCTGAGAAGTTCACAGGTAACACGATGCCCACGGAAAGCACACCCACGACCACCAGCAGCCCAATGATGTGCCTCTGGAAGGACAGGTAGTGCACTGCATCACCCCCGCATTTGTCCCGGATCTCATCATCCCTGCCAGGGAGAGAAAGGCTGTCAGGCAATTTTCTACATTTCCTCAAGTGCTGGGAAAAAGTACAGGGTCACAGCTGCCCTCCTGATCTGAGCACACACAGTACCCCTGGTTCTGCCCTACAAAGCTGTAGCCAGACGCTGGGTTTGGGAGCCCAGCACTCAGCCTTGAAGCAGCCTGGGCACAAACCTGCCTGTGCGTGCAATGGTTACCCAGCCCTGCTCCCCCATGGCCCTGCCCTCTGTCACCCAGGAGAGGCAACAGAACACACCTTATACCCTTCAGGTGGGCCTTGACTGCTCTGCTAAGATACAGGTGCTGATGCTATCCCACAGCATTCTGAATAGAAGTGCTTGGGAGACTACTTCTGTGCATCATTAAGCTGAGGGCATCTCCTTGCATTCTCCAGCCCCCTTCTCATAGCCATTCCTCAGACAGCAGTGCCCCTAGCAAGAGTGCCAGGGAGATGAGTATATTTGCAGAGCAGTGGACAGTGTTTCTGAAATGGGACTGAGGTGGGGCAGCCATGGGCCTGGGTTCTCTCCTCTGTTACAGACTCACTGTGTGACCTTATTTTGACTTTAGGACTCCTCATGTAGTCCCGTCTTTGCTCTTCAGAGAGGGGGCTGCAGCAAGGGCAGAGATTTCATGCAGCTGTACTGTACCAGGCATCCCAACAACCCTGCACTGCCCCTCCTTCCTCATGTGGGACCCCTATGCAGGTCCTGGGACACTTACTTTATCCTGAAGATGGCTGTCAGCCAGGAGCAGAAGCCCTGTGCAAAAAGAAAACAGGACGGTTTCACATCACTCCGTGTTCCTTTATCCCAGCTCCTTCCTTCAAAGGTTCCAGGGACCAGGCTGGTGTCTTTGCACCTCCACATACTTGGCTCAGGGGAAAGGCAGACCACAAGCACGCAGATGTGCAGAGCCACAGATGGGCCAAGGTAAAGGAAGTGACAGTGCTACTCCATGGAGCACAACACAGGTTGGACTCTGCTGTGTGGCTGTCCCCTACCAACTGGCAGCTCAAGCTTCCAGGCAACCCATGGGCTCCTGGCTAATATGGAAGCTTTCCAAAGCCTAGGTAGACCCAGAAAATTCAGCATGCAGGTACTTCAGCCATCATGCTGGACAAGAGAAGCTCTGTAGGGACTGGGAAGGTAGGCTGGGCCAAGGCAGTGCTCCTCAAAGGACACCTAGGGGAGCTTCACCCTCCATCCATCACACCGATTATCCTCCCCTTCAGCGAGGAAAAAACCATTAGAGGTAGACCACAGTGTGAGGAAGAGCTGGCACATAAGTATTGTTTGTAACGCTGAGATTATAGGCTGGACAGATGTCTGTTAAGCCACAGTGATGTAGAGCCTATTTATTTAAGCACATGTCTAAGAGCTGCATAGCTCCTTGAGCTCTACTACTGCACTCACACACTGCAAGATGTGGGACTTAAGGGCTGGGAACAGGCCAAAGTGTTTCTTGTGAAGAGCCCTTGGTTCAGCCAAGCTGTGGGTTCCTGGCCCCTCAAAGGCAAAGCGTTTGACTCTTTGGCTACTCACGTTGTCCCTCTGGTCGAAGTCCACAGAGCTGGAGACGGAGGTGAGGCGCTCGTAGCGGTCATGGTTGTCAGAATGCAGGGCGGAGGCTACGCTAAAATGACAAGTGGGAGGTGAGGGAGAAAGTTAGAAGATGCGAAGAGGCAGCCTGGCCAGGAACCAAGAGCACCCAGGAGACGAGAGGTTAATTCAGGTCAGTTTGCACCAGGTGAGATGGAGAGAGCTAAGATCAGAGGTAGCAGTAAAGAGAGAACCCTCCTCAGATGGCATGCTGAGCCTGGCAAAACCCATGCGCTTAGCCCATGGATGCTACTCGTTTGACACCTTCTGAAAGGCACCCATACTATGTGGCAGTCCCTGCAAGGAGAGGCTGGCAGAGGCTGCCACAGAGGAGAGGTGAGGTCTGTTTAGCACAGGATTTAGACAGCAGAAAGGAAGCAAGAGCTGGAGGCTGTCACAGTTCCTCTGGCTCTGACATGGCTGGAGAGGCACTGGGAGCAGCTCCTGTCCTGGAGGACCTCACTCATCTTCAGGAAGAGGAAGAAAGGAGTCTGGTAGGCTGCATCCTGCTACACCAGTCCTCCCCACCCTTAGTGCTTCAGTGCAGGAAGAAGAATGCAGCTGCCTGGAGCCAGGCTTAGTGCAACCTGCTTCCCAGCCTCAGCTGAGCCTCCAGCCTGGAAATCCCTTGAGCAGGAGCAGGGCAGACAGCTAGAAGTGAATGCTCCATGCTAAAGAACAGGAAAGCAAAAGGGGTGAATATCACAGACCACTTTACTCCAGCCAGAGGCAGGGACCTAGATGAAGAACCTGCAGCAGAAGCATCCAAGGCTGACAATAGCCCCCACTACAAATAGAGGCAGAGGGCAGCTGGAAAAGGAGGCAAGAAAATGGTCCAGAGACCTAAATTAAATAGCACTTGCAAGATGACAACAGCAGGCTGGGATCGCGGAGGTGCAAGAGAAGTATGACTGATCTGAAGGCTAGAAACAAAGGGAAAATACCAAATGAAAATATGGTCTCCCTGTAGGCACCACAGGCTCAAGGAGGGAAAGATGGGCAAGAACACAGAGAAACAGCTGCTGAGAGACGAGTGCTAGAGAGGAGGTAGATGACACTGTGGGAAGGAGAACAAGCAGACATCCTCATGAACATTCTGAAAGGAAGTGGATGAGACACATGGCCTCTCTCAGAGCAGAGTAGTACCTGCTGAGTCCTCAGTTCCTAGCACAAAGTAAGAGAGACAGGGGAAAGGAGATTACCTGAAGGTCAGGGGACTACAGCAGGGCAGATTAGACAGTGGTGTGCAGCCTTGCCACTGTGCAGCCCAACACTCTGCTCTGCTGAAGGGACAGAGACAGCTTGGACCCAGCTCTCAGACCTTCAGCTCTTTATAACCACAGAGGCCTTGCAGCTGGGCACAGGGAGAGAGGGTGAATTTCTGCTGAGAAGAAATTTCTGCCCTGAGGAGAGCCCAACATGATGACACCATGAGCTTTTGGCTTCTTGGTACTGAAAAAATAGAGGGCAAAACAGAAGCAGCATTGGAGGGCACAGCTGAGAGGAGTGTCATGTTATGAGATGACCAGGATAACTCAGCTCTGTGCAGGGGGATGCAATGACAATAATCAGGATGACCTGAAGTGTTGAGAAGACAGAGGATGTAAAACCTCGCCAAAGATGGAAAGCTGAAGAGAGAGCTCCAACAGCACCTTCAAACTGGATGGAGACTTTTTAAAGCAAAGCATTGATAGTGCAAGTAGGTGAAAGCAAGAGTGCCCCAAATCACAAGATTAAGGTGGGACCCTGCATGATGCAGGTTTGGTGGAGGCCCTGCCAGGGAAGGAGAAGGATGAGGTCTGAGGCACAGCTAGCCTCAGACCAAGGGAATCACAGGCTCCAAGAGGGCAGGCCAGGCATGCTGTGGAAGGGACTTGCTGTGGTGGGAAGCTGGAAGTGGCTGCATGGGTGGCAATGCCCACAGGGCTCTGTGATCACTTCCCTCATACAGGTGCAAGTGGGTTGCTATGACCTCCCAGTGCAGACTGAGCTGCCAATAGAGACTTGATGGCTACTGCAAGCTCTGACAAGTAGCAGGACAAGGGCACTTGCTGGTTCTCACAGAAAGGGAACACATCAGAGGAAGATGCCCTCTCCCACAAAGAACAATGTTGTACATTCAGGGGCTGGGAGCACCAGGTTTCATATACGTGTTCCTAACCCACTACCTGTCACTGCACCCCCCAGGAAAGAATAGCTGGGATGGGAATGTGCCATTAGCCTTGAAGGAACACAGACAGAATGAGACTTCCTCACTGAGTTCCACAGGTTTTTGGAGGCTTCTGGCTGCTAACACTGTCACAGGACATGCAGTAGCTTTGGGGGTGGTATTTGTGGTGTGTGTGGAGCAGACAGCTCCAGCATGCTCAAATGAAAAACAGGAGCAGGAAGAAGTGGCCCCTTGGAGAGAGATTAGCACTTGTGAGGATAAATGAAGTGGCTCCCCTTAAAGATCCTCAGAGCATGATGGCTCTACTACCTTTGCCTCACTCCCCTCCACAGGATGTTAGCAGTGAAAAGTTGCCACACACACCTGAAGCAGGGCCAACCGCTAGTGAAGCACTCAAGCACGAGCAAGAGGTCCCCTCTGTGCCATGTACCACAGCTACCATTGGTTCTGTTTTCACAACTTCAACTGCTCTGCTCCTGAGGGCAAGGATCAGCTGCAAAAACAGGCACATTCTTGTACCCCCACAAGGCAGTAGCAGGCCCCTGCTTTGCAAGTGGTAAGGCCTTGCAAGTGGGAAAAGGAGGCTGCAGCTTGCTGCCCTGGCCTCAGACACAAATCAGTGTGGCTGGAACAACCATGGCAGGCTGTGCACTGCCAGCTGATCGACCCCTCTGCAGCATATACCACCCAAACAGTCGGCAAGGCATGGGCGATGGTCTTTTCTCACGCAAAAAAGAGGCAAGAAGGAGGTAAGAACAGGGAGGACAGCCCATGGCAGGTCTTAATCGGCAACACCAGGCCAAGGTGACGAAGGACGCTTTCAGCAGCACTGGGGCAAAAGGGGAAGAGAGAAAATTAAAGGTGCTGCCTTGCTGGGTGTGGGTTTAGGTGACAAGGGACAAAGGCCAACAGTTAACCTGGTCCCAGCAGCCTCATGGGGTAAAAAGGAAAGACAGAGTAGTCTTGCCAGATCTTCTTTGTGCACCTGCCTACCCTTGCAAGTGGCGAGGGAATGGCTCTTGTTGCAACCTGGCACAAGAAGGACCAGGGAAAGTAGCTTCCCCTGCACCTGGGTGACCTGAGCATACTGTGGGCTCAGGCAACCAGGTTTGTTTACTTTCATCATAAGGCAGGATAGCTGGACACAAGCAGATAGTGCAGGGCATGTGGTATAATACCCTCTGCCCAGGTCAGGACTGAGAGTTCCCTGGCACTGCTGCTCTCAAGAAGAATTTAAGGGCTACTAGGGGAAGACCAGGGTGCATTCAGCTGTGGTAATGGATGACACAAAGGGGAGGGAAAGAAGAACACAAATCCACCGGGAGACACAAATTCATGCCCAACTCCCAGCCATTTACATTATTAGTTCAGAAGCAAGACAGCTGCAAGAGAAAATGAGAGAGAGGTTGTGAGCAAGAGAGAAGAAATGAGACCCTGAAAAAACAACATACTATTCCCGCTCCTCTCTTTCCGTCTCCCAGCGTCGGCGCCTGGGGGCACAGAAACAGAAAGGGACAGGTTACAATGACGGGAGTAGGTGCTGAGTTCTCCTCTTTTGCAGGGAACTACGCATCCAACGTGGCTCCCCGTCATCCTGAAGAAGAGAAACCTGCCAATGGTCAGGCTGGAGAAGACCTTCCTTCCAGAGCCCAGCAATGCCTCAAATCACAGCAATCTGGAATACCCACTGGTCCAGGGGCAGAGTGCTTTGCTGCCACAAGGGAAGCTGGCTTCACTGGGAATGTGACCGGGCTCCATACCATGGACATTGCAGGGAGCTCCTGAGTGACGGGGTCAGGTAGGAGAGACTACTGGGACTGTCTGGCTGCTATCTGAGCTCCCCTTCCAAGGGGAGTATCTCCTCCCCACCCAGGGAACAAACACACATGCATCCCTCTCCCCTCAAAACTCTCATCCTACCCCATGGATGAGCCAAGCAGAATGGGCTCCTCCCTGCAACTACAGTCCTGTTGATCCACAGCTCGATCCAAAGCCATGCTGTCCCTCTCCCTGTGCCTACCAGCTCTCCCTCTCCAAACAGCTGGCACCCCTCTGCCTTTCTGCCTACAGCCACTGCTCACACTCCCTTGCACCCAAGGTGCTCAAGCATTGCCTCCAAGAAAGTTCAGCCCTCTCTCCCCCCTGGAGGCCAGAGCTGTGGCTTCCTGCCAGCATCTGGATCCAGACTGCTTAACCCTGCTGCCCTCTCCCCATTGGGGTCTCCTATGATTACTCCTTTCTTGTTTTTTCCCTTCTACTATCTCTGTACAGTTGATTTCCCCAGACAGAACAGGAAAATACTGGCAGAGGAACCACAGGGACACAGCTGCTTATCTAACCCTATCCAGGACCGCTTATTTAAACCAGAATTCCTAGTTTGGTGCTGGAAGAAAACAACTCTTTCCACTGTTGTGCAGGGAGTGCTCCCTCTGCTGTGGAGCTGCCATCCCCAACAGGCCCTGGCTTTTGCTGACAGACACTGTAGCCCACAAATGCATTGGGCAGGAAGGATCGACACCCAGGCCAATTCATCAGCACTTGGGATGCGAGCTAAGCTCGTGTCGGCACAGCAGTACCACACCTGGAAAAGCAGCATACTACTGTCAAGTGCTCTAACAAGAACTGCCTCCAGCAGAGTCACAAAGACACCTTCAGAGGCTTAACAAAGCCTTTACTGTGGCAGCCCTCACCCTTCCTGTGACCTCTTGTTCCTCTCCTCCCTCCATCTGCTGTTCCTCTGTAAGGGCCCCTGCACATCTCTGTCACTGAAGGGATCATAAGTGATATGGAGCCAGCAGGGACCACTCCGTGTGTTGGGAGAAGGATGCTGTAACAAAAAAGCCAGTAAGTGGGGATTTCTTCCTATTCCTGGAGCTCAGGGGATGCAACTGGCACATCTGCCTCTCCTCTCCAGCTGCTCAGGCACACAAAATAGGATTTATCCCTTCTGCTTCACAGCAAAGAAGGGCACTACTCATATCTTATTCCCCTGCCACTCTCCCACTCTTACCTGTCAGCATCAGTCACCAGGGCCAGGCGTCCATAGTCCCACGCAACTTTACGCAAAATTGAAAAGACAAACAACAGTGCCTGAAAGAGACCAAAAGAGAAGCTGTGAGAAAAAGCATTGTCCAACTCTATCCTTGTCCTCTGCATGCAGAGCTACAGGAACAAGGAAGGTAGGAGGGGACAGGGTCCTCAGTTAACAGCACAGTGAGACCACAGGAAAGCACAAGTTCCTCAGGACTGTTAAACCAGACTATCTGGATAGCTGTGGGAGGCAGAGGTCCAGGATGCAACACACAATAGCTAAGGTAGCCCCACAGGATCAAAAGGCCCTGAGGTTCCTAGAAGTCAAAATTATGGCTATGTCATTTGTGGTTCCACAGCTTCTAAGGAGGAACATGCGAAGCCACTGGGTGGATAAAGCTGCAGGGACTTGGCAACATAAGTGGGAGTTTTGCGACGCAGGACCGATCCAACATCAACCCCATCCTTATGGCTGCAACACCCTTCCATGAGGCTCAGTGTGGTGGTATTGGAGCTAGGTCAATAGTGGCTAAGCCCACAGTGCCTAGGAGACACGATCAGGGCCAGAAAGCCAGCAGCAAAGTCAGGGATGGCATCTGGGGCCCTCAACCCTAATTATCTGATCACCGTCCTTGTTTCGTGGTTAATTAGGGGAGAAGGTGGCAAAGCAACAGTAGGTAGACTTACAAGAAAGCACATAAAGTCAAGGGCTAGGACGGTGGGCACTCCACCGAAGGGCAGCCCCTGCAGCACAGTGCTGCGGATGCGTGCACTGTAGCAGTAGTCCTTGGTAGTGCTGTTGTTGTTGTTGCATGTGGGAGTTTTGCAGGGGGCCCCTACTGAGCCCAGGGTGGCGATGACGTAGGGAAGCATCTCTACAGCTTCATCGTCTTCCCTGGGGAAAGGAGAGAAAGAGCTGGTTAGACACGTGCCAGTTCGATGACAATGTAGCCCTGCTGGAGTTAGGGGCCAACCCTGCCTGCCAGCTCAGGCTTCTCTGTGCTACAGGATTTTCCTGGGACCAGTGTCCAGGGACAAGGACATCTGAGAAGCCTGCTGAGTTCAGTGGTGCTAGAAGAACCCATATGCTTCAGCAGCTGCGGTTCCACCATGCAGCCCCAGAACTCCCTTCCTTGTTTGCCCACTCTCACACCATTTAGGTGCAGCTGTCTCACAGACTACTTTTCTCCCTGAGAACATGGTGTCTCAGCTCCCCCTCCTCAGCAGGGAAAGCATTTAGGCACAGGAAAAAGTGAAAGGGTGGGGTGGTGGGGGCATGAAGTCACGTCTGAATGATAGAAACCAACTGCTATAGGACAGTTGCTGCATCATGATCCCACAATTTCCTCTGCCTGGCTGCATAAAGCCATTAGCTTTATTAGGCTGAATCATCACCCTCTCTTCACTGCAGGCCTCAGCCTCCAGCTCCCAGGGCACCCGTCAGGGGCTGGTCACACCCCCTGCTTGTTTTCTTTCCTTCCTCTGACTTGGACGCCATTTAGATGCAACCACACAGGGTAGAAAGGAGGCTTAGGCTCTACTATTTAGCTGGTCAAATATTTTATTTATTTCAGTGCCTTCCCCAAAGTGTTACAAGACCCACAGTGGCATGCAGGGCAGCATCACTGCTTGGACATGGGGAGGTCCTCCTCCTGTGCAGAGCAGCTCCATAAGAAACACAGATATGATTATGGTAGCAATGGAGAAATGCAAACTGAGTAACTCAGAGAGGGACACACTGACAGCAGAAACACAACCACTTTTCGGAACAGGGGTGAGAAAATCCCATCAGTTGCCAAAGAAACAGTGATAAAAGGAAGATCTATTCAGGCTTTTGATTCCTCTTATCCAGCATCCACAAACCACCCCAAATCCTTCACTACTACCATGAACCATGCAGAAGTATCACTTCTGGGCAATGCCTGGGGTTTTTTTTTCCCAGAAATGCCATCCCTCTGGGCTGGGCAAAAGAGCCATCGCTTGCCGAAAGGATGAGAAAGCTGCCAGCATCACTGCCCTTCAAGCCCTCATTGTTTGGTGACATTAGCAGAAGGGGTGCAGGGCTCTTACCTCCAGCTCACGGGTATAATCCTGGCCATCTCCTGCCTGGCTGCAGAGATTTATCAGCATCGCAGCACAACGCTAGCTGGATAATGACCACAAAACAATTCGCTGCGGTGACCTAGAGAGCTCTGCTTCAAAGTGATCCCTCCCAGCTCAGCTCGAACGGGTGCACAGCTGCAAAACAGCTGAAGCACCGACGACAAAGGGCAGCCCGAGAAGCAAAAGCCCAGCTGGGTACAGGCATTGAGAGGGGGTCAGCCAAAGTGGAAAAGCCACAAAGCAGCGTGTTAAGACATAATTCACAGGTACAGAGGTGGAGCAGGGCTGCCTAGAGCAGAACAAGGAAGCAGAAAAGCAGGAGCAAAACAAGCCAAGACATGAGATCACAGTAGGGAATAAATTGGGAAGATAGGATAGTTCACCCTGGCTGAATTAACTAAAGACTCAGAAGCTCTGGGGGAGTGATGGGAAAAATGATGGGATGAGACTCAAAGGAACATCACACACTTTGGAGCATGAATGGTTACACCTCTCTCTTTTTGGGAACCTTGTAAGCTTTTAGGTTGGAAATAGTATCTTGCAGCAACGAGTTCCAGATTTTGAGAAAGAGTACGATCCTGCTGTAATACCACAGCCTTGAGTTCTCCTTGTACAGTGAAAAAAGGCGCAGAAGAAAAGCATTTGCTTTTTCTAGATCTACTAAGCTCACTACTAAGTGCTCTCTCCTTCCCAGGACATAAGATGTCTTCTAGCTCTAACCACTCTCCCTCACATCCCTAACATATCCTCTCTTCTGACCCTATGGAACAGGTGACCAGAACCACATACAACATCCTGGGTAAGGGAATGACCTTGACTGCCAGAACAGCACCCTGATGCTCTCAGCATCTCTCCTTATACTACTCCTCACGTGGCTGAGCATTAATTTACTTCTCTGATGGCATCTTTGCGTATTGAGGAAAAGTATCTCTGCCATCAGCCTGCAATCCCACTGCCCAAGGTAAATTAGAAGCCAGCCAAGTCCCAGAGCAAATCATTCCTTCCAATACACCTGGCTGCATGCTTCTCATCTTCTCACACCACTTCACTACACATGGTGTCACTTTGGAGTCGCTTCCTCCTGACAAATCTGAATGACTCCATGGTACTGGCAGATTTTAGGGACCTCGCTGCACATTACCTTTTCTGGGTCATTAGTAGTGAAGGACCTTATCCCTCTGCTCTTGTCACATTAAAATTGCTCGTTCACTCCTTGGCTTTGTTTGTGGAACCTCAGCCAATTTCTGACCCAGAACTCTACATCTCCTCCAGTAGACAGTCTTCTGTGAGAAATTTCAGAGGTTTTCTGAACATCCAAGCAAGTTACACAAGTTTGTAAAATGCTACCTATTATTTCACCACAGTATTGAAAGACTTGTAACAGATCAGGGAATTATGATTCTCCTCTGCAGACACCAAACTATTTACCTCATTCCTGCATGTTTTATAGCCCCATTTTTCCAGTCATATTTTTTAAAAGAAATGAAGCTCATATGCTCACATTGCCCACAACCCTATCTAAACATTATTTGTACAAACCATTACATGTTGAAGACAAATTCTGCAAGACTATGGGTAATTTAAGACACCTTTCAGAGAGACGGGTCCCAGAGATACATTTTTTCCCTGAAGCCTACAGGATGGACTGGATATAAACCTTCCTAGCCTCTTCAGTAACCCACCCAGAACACCTAGCAATGGAGAAGATGTCACATATGCCCAAGGCTTACACTGCCTTTTCATGAGCTGAGTCAGGAGGCACAGAAGCAGTCCGTACCATCCTTAGGTATGCAACCTCCCACCCAGCTGGTAAGCACAAGAGGCTCCCCATGGAGACAGAGGTGCTTCAGGTGTGTGGGAAGCTGGGAAAAGCTCACAGGAATGTTCGGAGCACTTGTGCCCTTCTACTTCTCCCAGCTGCAAGAACATGTGGCAGCAGGCTAGAGGTGACCTGCCATTGTATCACTTTAGGTCAGACTCACCAGGGTTCTTCTGGGGTTACAACACCAATTAGGCAACTAAGAAAAATGCTTTGGTAACCAACTCTGCAGTCTTCATCAATAGTGCCTACCTAGTATCCTTCACCAAAGGCCTTTCCCAGGAGTCTTTCAGCTGAGCAGGAGACTGGCTGGTTTTCCCAGGCACAGTGCAACCCACGGCCCCGGCAATATCTCTTTCCTTGCATTCGGTTTGCACCTTGGTCTCAGATGCTGACTCCATGGGACTCTCTGCCCCCACCCTCAGCCAGGCAGGGCATGCTCCAATGTGTCCTGTGCTGCAAGGTGAAGGGCTGGCCCTGGAGGCAGCTGATGTTGCGTACAGTATTTTAGGCAAAGCACAGGCAGGGAGGAAAGGCGGTGCTTGCAGCACGCACAGTCTTATGGTACAGCAGCACAGTTCCCAATTATGAAAGGAAATCCCTTCCAGCAGTGTGAGATGGATAAGGGGATTTTTCTAGCAACAGCTGCTCCTCCCAACTCAAATATACACTGACGGCAGAGGTGGTTTTGCAAAGCTTTCTGTTCCGATCCTAGTGTCTCCCTCTAGGGAAGGACCCTGCATGTTTCCTTACACCTTACGCTGCCACCACAGGTGAAGGAGCATCTTTGACCACACAAACTGTGCTTCACCAGAACACAGTTAAAGGTGCCTTTCCTGGTATCTCCTTCCCCTTGAAGGCTGTAGGTCAGGGCAAGCTTGGCTCAGCCTGGGCAGAGATGCTAACATCAGCATGATCCTGAACATCAACAGGCAAGGTGCAGGGAGTCAGTGGGAAGCTGCTGTGAGGCTGGAGTGGTGGGAACCAGCTCAAGGCATCCAAGCCCTTTCCTGACCACAAGCACGGCTTGTCACTACAGAATATAGTGGGGCCAAAGACACAATAAGAGCAGGACACCAAACTAGGTTCCATGCAAGCCCCAGAGGCTTCCCCTCTTGCACTCTGCATAATTAATGCTGACTTCCTCAAAACAGCAAAGACAGACTTGCCAAAGGCATTTTCAGCTCTTCTTCTGCAATACGGGACTTCATCCCCTTCTCTATTAATAGTAGGAAGAAGGGAAAGAAGAAGCTTCTCTCATCTACAGAGAAGTTTGTTCCCTGCCCCGCAGCATAGCCTCTACATCCCCAGCATGTCTACACTGTCCCATGTTTCCACCAACACGTGTCAGGAGCAGAGACACACAGTTTCCTACCTGAAGTCCCTAAAGCATATCCCACCTGGTGCTGCAGCCCCAGCTTCTGCCTGTTAAGCCCTGTGCAAACACAGCCCTGGGAAATGCTGCTCTTGAGAGCTTGGTGGCCTCAGCAGGGCAGGGCAGGGCAGGGCAGGGCAGGGCAGGACTTCTCCTCCTTGTCTTTGTCCCTGGCCTGCAGGTCAGCACCCAAACGAGCACCCAAATAGCAGCCAGGCAAGCCTCCATGCTCCCATCCATCCATTGCAAAGAGAAAGGAAGAAGGCAGAATGGGGCTGGGAAGGCCAATATTACATGCCTTGGTGCTTCACTGCTATGACTCTGGCTGCGAAGCGTGCATCAGGGTGCTCATGGAGTCATCCCACAGTCTGGGCAGGAGGTGACACACAGCAGAGGTCTGAGGGGCTCTTGCAGGCAGGGGATTGGGAGGTGCCTGCTGAGGAGGCTGCTTGTCCCACACTGAACTCTGCTGCAGCACTGTAATGCCAGGGCAGGCAACAGAAACAGCACTGCTGGTCTTCCCAAACAGAGCATTTCCCATTCTCGCCAGCTCAGCCTGAAGTCCCTGCCCCTCACACTCAGCACTCATATCCTCTGCCAAACCCCTGGCACCAGGGGGAAAGAAAAAAGAGGAAGCACTGTGCTGGGACTCAGGCAGGAGTGACGTGGGAGCTGGACAGCCGGCTAACCGGCAGTCAGATGCACTGACATGGGCAAGTGTCTGTGCTTTTCCAGCCACACCACTGATGTCAGCCAGACACGAGGAGGTGACCTGAGAAATGCCTGCAGAAAAATATAAATCAATAAAGTGGATGCTTGAGCTCACAGAGCGACGTAAGCACACAAGCTACGTTCATTTGTTTTCTCACCAGTAAATGTTAAGAACTCCATCTGTAATTAGAACAGCAAGACTGTGCTCTGGTAGAGACACATTTGTTTATGGAAATGTGACAGTCTCACAGCAGCAGGCTGGAGGTGCAGAGACAGGCAACCGGAAACCAGCAGGTCTGGGGCTAGAATACCAGATTTCCAGATTAAAAATAAAGCCACCCAAACCTTGTTAAACCTCTGCGGCATGGCACTCAGGGAGGTGAGGTGTGCTTTGGTTCTCAGACCCAGAGTGTGCTGTGGACCTGGCCTGTACCTTTCAGACCTGCTCCTCTGGGGTCCCCTTGGTTTCCCAAGTACCATAGGTAACCCACAGTGTGACCCCAGGGACCTGAGCCCAGAGGATGTGCCACCCTGAGCCTCTGCCTGCCAGGGCAGTACAGACCTGCCTACATTGGGCACCTGGGGACCCTCACGCAGCAGTTAGCACCTAAGGTTGAGGGAGCCTTCTCACCCCTGCAAACTGCCACCTAGGTTACCTGCACCTCAATGGCAAAGTCCAGCAGAGCTCTGAGCCAACTACTTGCAGCCACAAGCAGACCACAGGAAGAACAGTCTGACTCTGGTAAGCAAGCAGGGAATAGCCTCAGGACAGGTGGGGAGAAAGGGGCTTACAAGATAGCTCAAAGCCTCTCCAAGAGTACAACAGTTAAGAAACAGGGAAAGTATCACTCTTGCTGCAGACACAGCAGTGGGAAAGCTGTCCTGCACCATGCCTCAGACCTGGCACAGAGCATTCAAGCAGCTGAGGGTTGGAGAAGTGCTGACGTGCTGGGTGCAGTGAGGAGGAACGTGATCTGCAGGCCAAGGGAAAAAGCATCAAGAAGCAAATGTGCTACTGGTGCTTTTCCAACAAGCCTGGGCAAAGCACTGACAAGCACACAACAGGGATCGGCCCTGTATCAGCAGAAAGGAAGAGGGCCTGCCAAAGCCCTATATCTCTTTGTTTCCTTTCCATCTCCTCCAGTCAATATAAAGCTCCCTGCACACTTCACCTCTATGAACTAGCCAACTAGACACCAGGCCTACAAAGCTTTGATCTGGCAGGCTTGGCTTCATCAACACAAAAACTACACCCTTGCCCTGGGTCCAAGGTCCTCCCAACTGGCTTTGCATCAGGCCTCAAATATCTACCACCAAAGGGCATCACACCTTTCTTTAGTGTGCATCAGCTCCCAGTCCTGGTGTTGGCAGGTACTGTCACTGTCACAGCCAGCCCCAAGCCAACACTGCTCGGAGCAGCTTGCACACTGCTGACTGTATATCCCAATGCTCAGGACCCCCTGGTCCTGCTCCCAGCACAACTGTAAGCACTGCGAACCACACAAATAACCCTGAGCTGGGATGGTGCCTTGCAGGGATGGTAGTACACTGTAACAGTGAGGAGCATTTGGATCCATGTGGAACCTAGGTTTGAGTTTCATGAAGGTCAGGAACCTGTCCATCTCACAACTCAGTCCCTTTCAAAATCGCCCAGGATAATCACAGAAGCCTTGCCTTTGAACATCAGCAAAACACTTCATGCTGCCTTCACCCACTGGAAACTCTCTATATTGCCAAGTGATACGGATTTAGCTCCAAACAGCTAGGTCTTTTTTATGCCTCTTTTTTACAGGAACTCCCTCCAATCTGATGGCAGTCCTTTCAAGTCATATGGTGCCCTGAACATAATGTACCACGCCAAGAAGGGCTGTACCACAGCTTGAAACCCAGTACGCTGTGGTTCAGGCTCTTCACATCAGAGCTGGCTAATCTGTCCTCAGCCTAAGGGCAATTTGGTCTCTCTGGCTCTGCATTTTGCTCCCACGTTGCGGGTCCCACACTGCTGTCTTCCTGCCTCAATTTCCACATCCCTTTGGACTGGGTGCTCCTGGGCAAGGGGTGTCTATTCCTGCCTGGCCATCAGGGAAGGGCTGAGGTTTGGTGGAACACATATACCCACACAACACCATGATGAAGTTCTGCTGCCAAGACAGCTCGACTGCCTCCACCTGGCTACCAGGAACAAAACAGCCATGGCACTTGGCATTTCTGCACCATGAAGGAGAGGTCTACGGTCCCATCTTGTTTGCCTACTGACCAACACTATGGAGTCTCAATGCCACGCAGACACCCTCTGTGGTGTCTCATAGGGACCTGTCCATGTGTCCTACCCTTGCTGCTAGTCCATGGCAAGGGCACATCTCATCCTCTGCCATCAAGAGAAAGCCCAATCTATCAAACAGGTCTCCTCCACATCAATCCGCTCTCAGTTTGCATGGCAGAGTCACAGACACCCTGATTTACAGTAAACACAATAAACCATTTGAGTGGAAAGACTGATGAGGTTCTGGACCTCCTGCTGTATATTCTGCAGAGCAGTGGCCATATGGCAACCAAGTCATATGGTTGGGAGTAAGTCTCAGAAAACAGGGCTTCCTCACCTATCACCCAACACCCCAGCAGTAGCAACTTCACCAATTCCCAGCAGACTTTTAGCGAAGACGAGGACAGAGACTTCACAACCTCACAATACCAGCAGTTTTCAGCTTCTAGTTTATGGATTCCAGTAGCAAAATGGCTGTTCTTCACGGGTTGCCTTCTTGATTATCTCCTACATGTCTATTATCATCATTTATACTACCTGCATACAGCCTGCACTTTCCTTACAACCTATCTGTGGGCCTGCCCCAGGCTAGCTCTCCCATACTTCATTTTTTAAGTGAGAGTGACAATTCATACACAATCTTTACTGCACAAATACCACTTTGGTCTTCAAGCACTGTTAAGGAGAGCTGGTTCAGGTGCATGACATCTGGCTTGGCATAAACACAAACCAATCTCCCTAGTGATTTCATATTTACTCTGAATTTTTCCATGTCTTCCCCATTTCTCAAGTGACTAAATACCATCTTGTCCCTTTTGCACAGGGACATGTTTTTAGCAGGAGCTCTGTACCTCTTGCAGCACTTATTCCTTTTTCCTTCGTTTATCAGTAACCTCACCTCATGTTAAAGCTTCTGATATTAATCCCCTTGTGTATAGGGGGGTACCACATACTTATCTTTCCTCAGGCCTCGTATCTGTCTCCTGCCAGTCACAGTCTGGGTATTCTCATCTACACCCAGCTTTTCCTCCTGAGCGAAACGTGTGTGTGCCTCTCATAAAACCGGGTTTTTATCTAGTCTCTCAAGGTCACATTGACTGTTTCCTCCTCCTCACTTCTGCATGACAGAAGTCTTTACCTCCTTGCAGCAAAGTATTCAAAGACAGAAGAATTTTGTTCACTGGGCACAATTACAATCACTTGCCTATGAAGTATGATCAGCACTTGGTGATGCAGGTCACCAAGTACTGGCAAGAAGCATCTCTCTGAGGAGTCCAAGCCACCTCTCAGGGCTTCACAGCTGGTTCCTCACCAGAGGCTGGCAGAACACCCTATTGCATCAGCCTGGAGAGCTTCCCTATTCCTTATTCTGCAGCATGAAAGCTGCTTGAGCAGCCAGCAGTTATTGGGGGTAAGCTTCTCTCTTGCCCAGTCCTCCTGCCCTAAGCACTGAAGCGACCAAACTCAGCATGCACAGGATTGAGGCACTCTCCTGGATAGTACTTCAGAAGAGCTTCATGCCCCTTTCTATTGGGTTTGCATGGCCAAACGTTGGTAGGAAGGGGGATGGGGGACAGGGAAGGGCTGCTACAGGAGTGGCTTCTGTAAGAAGCTGCCAGAAGTCTCCTCCATGTCTGGCAGAGCCAATCCCTGGCAGCTCCAAAGCTGGTCAAGGCTGGGCCAATTAGAAATGGTGGTAACTCTTCTGCGATAACATATGTAAGAAGAAAGAAAGAAAGAAAATAAAAGTTATTGTGCAGTTGTAATTGCAGCCAGAGAAGAGTGGGGTGAGAACATGTGAGAGGAACAAGTATGCAGACACCATGGCCAGTGGAGAAGGAGGGCGAGGAGATGCTCCAGGCACCAGAGCTGGGATTCCTCCATAGCCTGTGGTGAAGACCATGGTGAAGCAAGCAACTGTGCCCCTGCAGTCCATGGAGGACCATGGGGATGCAGAGATCCTCTTCCAGTCCATGGAGGTGACCCACACTGGAGCAGGTGAATGCCTGGGAGGAAGCTGTGAACCTGCAGGAGGCCCATGGAGAGAGGAACCACTCTGGAGCAGCCTGTCCTTGAAGGACTGCACCCTGTGGAAGAGTGACCCATGCTGCAGCAGTTTGAGGGGTGCTGCTGTCTGTGGGATGGACTCACATTGCAGCAGTTTACAAAGAGCTGTTGCTCATGAGATGGATTCACATTGGAGAAGTTCATGGAGAGCTGTCTCCTGTGGGAGGGATCCCACAATGGAGCAGGGGAATGACTCCTCTCCCTAAGCAGCAGAAGAAACAACAGGTGATGAACTGACCATAAACCCCCATTCCCTGTCTCCCTGCACTACTGGGATAGGAAGTAGAGCTGGGGGGGAAGGTGTTTTTAAGGTTTTATTTTACTTCTCATTATCCTGCTCTGATTTTGTTAGTGAGAAAATCAAGCAATATCTCTAATTTGAGCCTGTTTTGCCTGTGATGGTGTTTGATGAGTGCTCTCTCCCAGTCCTTAACCCAGGAACCCTTCATTAAATTCTCTCTCCCATGTTCAGCTGTGGAAGGAAGTGAGAGTGCGGCTTTGGTGGGTGCCTGGCATCCAGACAGCATCAACCCACTACACCCTTCTTGAGCAATTGCTTCACAGGGACATGTGAAAACTGAAACCAGGCATCAGTTCAAGAACAGTGGCAAAATGGGTCCATGTGTTTAGAGCAGCATCCCTGGAGATGGTGCTTAGTGGCACGTGGAAGGCACCTCTCCTTCACATACTGGTGAAGAAGCTTGGCACTAGCAGGGGAAGGCCCACCAGCCTGGCTCTCTCATCCAGCAGCAAACACCTAGAACACAAACCAGGAAGCCTAGAGGGAACCCCCTTCCCTCGTGGGCACTGAGGGACAAGATGCTAGGGTACTGCATGGGCTCCCACAGGAGCAGCCTCAGTGCTGCTCCCGAAACAGGAACATCTACTTCAAATCTTGGCACCTGCACCCTTCCTGTAACAGATAAAGGCTGATTCTTTTCCAAGGTCCTTAAGCAGATTGCAGCTTCAAGTGTTTACAATTTGCAGGCTGGGGTTGTTCTCACTTTTCCCACCTTCCTTGAAGCATTCCTAAGGTAGTGCTTGCCTTGCAGAGCTGGTCTACAAAGGACCCACAGTACAGCCAAACAGCAAAGGTCAAGGTAATCACAGCCCCGCGGCAAGCAAAATTGAGCTCCCTTTACGACTTCATGCTGAGTTGTAAAGAGATTTGGCAGCAACAGCAGAAAAAGGAAAGCCTTCAACTGTTCCTCAACAACAGTAGATATTAGCAAAGGGCTCTCACAGCAAGAGGTCTGGATGTGGCCAGCAAGCCAGGACAGTTATAGGAGACCATCTAGGAATTCTCTTTCTGCATCTGCTGGGGAAATCTCAACAGAGTCAAGAGTTCCAGCAACAGCAGCACAGCCCAACCCACAGCACCAGGGCACTACACACAGGCATGGCACCCAGTACAACCAAGTGCAGTAGGGCAACCTTGGCCACAAACATGCCCAAACTAGGACAACTGTGCCACAGGAAAAACCTTGAAGCTCTACAGCACACAGTTCCCTTTACGGACTCTGTCCCAGTAGCTACTGAACTCCAGTAAGAGAGACAGATGTTATGAGAGACCAATTCTGAGCTCCTGCTGGGCCCTGAATAAATAACAAAGGTCACAGCAGAGGTAGATGGACATTAAACAGAGCATTGAGACTGTCCTTGCTCCGAAGCCTGAGAGATCTGTTGGACCTCACTTAGCACATCAGGACCCAGAGATGTCCCAATTCGTCTTCTACGTGATATTTGCTCTGATGCTGACAGAGAGCTCTAATCTGGAGACAGGTGCCCAATAACCTTTACCTGATGGAAAAATGAGGGTTGAATACCTACCTCGTCTTGAGTTTTCAGGGCAGCTCTGTCTGCTTTTGACTGCTGAGGCTGGGGTCTGCAAGCAGGAGTCACTGGCATGTGCCAGTCTGGGGAGGCTGGGCTCTCAGCCAGCCACCAGCATTGGAGAGATGCTGATCAGGCTCTTCTTTTCAATGATTTCACTCCACCCCATTGGGCTTGGCAAGAGGAGCTGGGTCTGGCTTGGGAACACAGGGAACAAAGCGCCAGTTGGGTGCTGGGCACTGAGATCCAGCAGAAACCAAGGAACACTGAAGTGGTACTTCAAGGTAAGCAGCCCGGCTCCCAGACCCACTGATAAAGGTGTGCGAGATAAAGTGGCTGCTTGGGCTTGGAGGAGGGCACTGAATTTTTGGTAAGATGCAGCAGTGTGAGCCTCATGTCATGCAGGCTCTATCTCAATGTTAGGGCAAACAAAGAAAAGTACTTTAACTGGATGAAGCGGCTCCAAGTCACTGTGTATCCATGGGGCACAGCTCCACACAAGCAAATAAAGCCTATGAGAGTCCACTAAAGACTGCAGTTTAGTAACCTGGGTTCCTCCTGCCCACAGCCCCGGCTCAAGCTAGGGTGCTCACTAAAACCACCAAAATCCTAACCTGCTATCAAGGAAACGGCTTGGAGGTCACCTCAAAAAACAATGTGGAGCACACCAAACACTGCACTAAGGGCTGCTGGAGGTGAAGGCAGGAATGGTCCTCCAGCCCAGACAGACCACCATTACAGAGAAGAACTAAGACCAGACACCTGACAGCCCCCTCAGGCGTACCAGCCAGGTGGTCACAGCATTTCCTGGGCTCTGCTGCTCCAGGCTGTGGCACTGAAAGGAAAACAGACGTGGGTGTGTTCCATGGGCTTGAGTTTGGAGCACACCCAGGAGCAGCTAAGCATCATAGCCTGGAGCTGCTGTAAGGCAGCTTGCACACCTGGAGGCTGCTTTCCATGGAAAGCACTGCCCTAAAAAGAGTGCAAATCAGTGGTCAACAGCTTGATGGCAGCTGTATCGGTAGCCCTGAAAGAGACATGCCCAGAAGAGCTGTGCTATACCCATCCCACCACGTCTGCTGCCCCGCTAAGCCCTTCCACCTCAATCCCTATTCTGGCCGTATTTCCTGAAACCACCTTTCCCTCCTAAAGCCTTTCAATCTCTGTGCTTCCACAGATGACTTCTAATGTCAAAAGAAAACAGTGTAATGGGTCCAGGTCCCCCAAACCTGAGGTGACACCCATCTCTGACCTCATGTCTCCATCCTTGTGTGAAGTGTTAAAGTTTGATGGTCACCCTGTACAACCCTAGCCCTCTGCTGGACACAGTTTTCAGCACACAGCACAACAATGGCAGGATGCACTAAAGCATGCCATCAGGTTTCTACCAAGAAATTACATTCCTGGCTGTTCACCTTCTATGGAAGGAGCATCTGTCTGGCTAGACTGACGTGAAGTGCAGCACCACAGAGGGGGGCAGGAGAGGCCATCACCCAAATAAAATGGAGCCAGTGGACCCCAAAGAATCAGGGTACCTAAAGACAAAAACCCTGTTCTTTGCTGGTTCACAGGGGTGAACATGCTGCTCCATACCCCATTTCTGAGCAGGGACAACACACCACATGTACTGCATGAAAATAAACCATCCAAAGCAGTGTCTGAGGCATTTTCTTTATAGGCATGAAGTTTGCCTGGCCTTCCCAAACACATCACAGGAGCAGAAGAAAAAAAACCCCAATTATTAGACTGTGGCATTCTGAGATAAATTACTAATTAATAACCCAGACGGGATTACCGCTTAGTATTTCTCCTAATGCAACTCTTTGGCAACTGTACAGGATAATGCTTGTTAAGATATTTCTTCAAGGATCTTCACGCAAAAGAAATGACCCCTGCTCAGAAAAGCTCCCAAGTACATACTTATCTTGAAACACTTTTACTGAAGTCATCATAAGTACATGGCTAAATTAAAGTGTTTACCCAAAAAGGGACAGACTTGAGCACTGTGCTCTACTTCAAGCATCAGATGTTTTCCAAGACCATTCTCTGGACTCTGGCTATGCGCAGCAGTTACCAACCTAGCCCCATTTGGGTGCCTCAGGCAGGGTAGGGGCAGCAAAGACCAAGAAGCTGAATTAGAATTTTTCTTTAATGATGAGAAATAGGTTTCTGCAGTATACTTCATAGCAACCAGTTAAATAAATGATCCTAGACTGGAAAGCTTTCTTCTCTTCCTGAGGAAATGGTTTTGGCAGGCTTGAAAGGCATGCCATTTTGCCCGATTCTGCTTCCAAATTTCATTACTTTTGCTTCTCACTGATTCTTCAAAAATACTGCTCTCCCTTCTCAGCAAGGGGATTGAAGATCCCTTGCTGACAGAAGACATCTCTTACATGCCTCCACTTTCCTCAAGCTAAAGTCTGTACACCTGCCATTTTCCCAAGCACACCTTTCCAGTGTGACTCTTTCCACAGCTGATGTCTCTCTGTGTGATCAGCATCTTTCTAAATGTATTGTGCCTGAACACCCCAAGCACAGATACAGCTAGAGCCAGAGGGAGAGTGATACTGCAGCCTCCTTGCTCTGCAGCACAACTCCTTTGCATTTGTAGCCTGAGAGGCCAAAGGGTTCTCTTTCAGTCACATCGTGGCCAAATATATATACATATCCCAGTACTCTGTCATCCTACCTTGTCCTCTAACTTCCCGTTTCCTTCTGCCGCAGCTGCCTCCCATGGTGCCCAAACTGCTCACAGAGGGAGGGGAAAGTAAGGTTTGTTTTGTTTGGTTTTATTTTTTAATTTAAAAAAAAAATTTAAATAAACACAGTATTTTGATAAGTGTCAGCTGTTACAAGGTGAACTTCAGTTTTCCTATTTCTATCAACAAACATTAAAACATCCTAGTTGTGCCGTTTTTACATAGCGAGAAACACCCAAACCTTGTTACCAGACTTGCTATGGATCATCAGCATCTGGGCTTGCCTGGCTCTTGGCAAACACAAACACACGATCAACACAACCTTTGTCACCTCCACTGATGCTACAGGATATTTTGAAAAAGTCTCCTGCACTAAAGCACTCAAGTTCCCTCAGAGTAATCCCAAGCAGCTGTATGATCCTGCACTCTTACTGGGGCAGGCAACCTCCAGATACCAAGGGCAGAGACAAACTCCATTAATGCATGATGGTGGAGAGGCTTCCTAACATTTGTTTTTCAGATTATGGCATGGAAAGTCTTGAGCAACACACTACAGATGAGGCAGGAGCCTCTTACAGTACATTTTACTTTTTATCAATGGATGAAGTGTAGTCACACTGCCTCATTTCACATGCCAGTCAGGCTGCTGCGGGATGCCTCTTGCCCTGGCTCTTCCAACACACCCCAATCAGCTCTGAGGAGCAAGTCCAGGAAAGCCCTAGGCAGCATTAGATTTACATGGTTTAAAACACAACCTGGACAATGCGGAGTAAGGCCAGACAACACTGCTTATTTGAGCAGCAGACCGAGCAAAGCCTCCTCCCCCCAGACTGGAGAGCTTTCAGATTCAGTTTGCACTTCGCAATCCACCAGGACCACCCTCCCTAGAGCTCCCAGGGAAGCCTGCTACTCCTTCCCCTCCATTTAATACAGGGGAAGGCTGCAAAGTCAGCTCTCTCCTGCCTAAGATCATCCAGGCATGCCAACTTACAGCTCCTCCTTGAACCACAGCCTCCTGCTGAGGGTACATCACACCTCCTTCCCTACATTGCTGGGGCAGGGAACGTACATCCCAGGCCAGCCTCCAGAGGCGAGAGTGCCCAGCTGCCCCCAGAGCAAACCTGACAGCCACACTTAGTCCTCCAGGGCCTGAAATGGGAAAGCACAGGGATGCAGGAGAGCAGCAACTCCTCCACAGCCTCCTGTCCTGGGTGGCTAGCCCAGCTGCTGCTGCTGTCCTGCCCACCTGTTCATGCCCAAGACTTGCTACAGTAATCCTGCCACAGCTCTGTAAGCAAGGAGGATGGAATTTCACAACTGGCACCCTGCCCTCTGGTGCCACTCGACTGGCATCCCAGTTAAAGTCTTCAAGAATCCCTGCATACGGAAATCGGGTCGCCACTGAGGCTGTGGTGCCAGCCACCAGGCATGGCTGCCGAAGACTGACTGCCAGCTCTGGTGGCAGGGACATGTCCTGTCAGACTCAACACCGGGAGCTCTGGGATCAACTCTGCCACACGCATCTCTGCTGGGCTCCACCTCATGCACTCCCACTGGGCGTGTGTGTGTGACTCATTTACTGCAGCTCATCAGAAATCCACAGCCCCAGCAGTGCTCTCCAAGTGGCACAGGGATGTGTATGTGTGACTCCTCAGCAATCAAAGAGAGATCCCTTGCTTGGTGCCTTCTACCCGGCAACCCAGTGGGCACTGCAAAGCATCCCAGGGCAGTTACCTGCTCATCTTAGAGAGTCACACAGATGCTGGCTATATATCTTCTCCTGAGTCAGGGACCATCTCAACAGGAGGAAGATGACAGCTACCAAGCTCCAAGTTTTACTCTGCTGCTGCCAGCCAGCAGTACTTTAGTCCCTACATGAAACACCTGCAGACGCTCAGGGCTAAGTATAGCCCAACACAGCCATTTTTATCTCACTCCTTCCTCCTGAATCCTACCTGCTTTCAAGTCTCCTCTCTAATACCAATCTACACATCACAGATTCACAGGATCATTAATGTTGGGAAAGACCTCTAAGATCATTAAGTCTAACTATTAACCCAACACTGCTGTGTTCACCATTAAAGCATGTACCCAGGTGCCACATCCACACGTTTTTTGAATACTTCCAGGGATGGGGATTCCACCATAACTCTGGACATCTTGTTCCAATGCCTGACCACTCTTTCAGTGAATAAATTCTTCCTAATATCTAACCTAAACTTCCTCTGGTGCAACTTAAAGACATGTCCCTAAGTCCTATCACTTGTTACTTGGGAGAAGACACTGATCCCCATCTGGCTACAACCTCCTTTCAGGTAGGTTCATGTGTCCCCCCCTTAGCCTCCTTTTCTCCAGGTTAAACATCCCCAGCTCCCTCAGTCACTCTTCATTAGATTTGTGCTCTGGATCCTTCACCAGTTCCACTGCCCTTCTCTGGACATGCTCCAGCAGCTCAACATCCCTGTAGTGAGAAGCCCAGCAGGGCTGGTAGGGGTGGGAGGCTCTGGATAGTTTATCAGGGCCAGGTAAACAAAGCTGGAGCTCAGGAAGCATCCCCTCAGCCATACCCACAGCTGCCCCTTGATGAGGGGGCCACCAATGCCCCTGCATGCCTGAACTGAACTCACAGCCCAGGTCTCACTAAGCCTGTGCTCACCACAGAGAACTCCTCTCAAGATAGCATCAGTTGCCTATTTATAAAATGATGTTTACTAACACCAAACACACTCCTGTTGGAAGTGGAGGACGAGATGAGTCAAGGGAGCATGAGCAAGGGAATTTTATTCTGTCATGGGAAGATGAGGGGATCGTGGGAGGCTTACTTAGGGATGGGTGCTGCAGCATTGGCTAATCACCTGCAGCTCCCTCACCAATGCAAGGAGACTCAAGGGCATGCTTATTTTTTCACATCAGACCCTTAAGCTCTGGGAACATTCTCCTGTGAAAGTGTGAGATCAGATCCAGCACAAAGGAGTGTGCCAGCATCCCCTTGCAGCCTGCTCCAGGCTTGGGAAGCACCAAGTGCCAGCAGGTGCTGAAGCACCAATTTAACATGAAGGCTCTGAAAACCTCCTGACAGTTCCTGGGACCCTCTTCCAGCAGCTCAATAAAGCACTGCTGGTTGCTACAGTGCTTTGACAGGGCCTCTTCAGGCAGTGCCCATCTCCAGGGGAACCATGACCCCTCCAGCAGGCGGGTGGGGAAGCAGCCCCCACTGCTCACCCTTGCCCAACCTCCGCTCTGGATGATCACTCCGTTATTCCATTTGCTCAGTGCCCCTGCAAAGATTTGCAAGGACATCTGACTGCTGAGGCACTAGTGACACCAGTCTTCAGCTGTGGGCAGAGATGAGCACTACAAAATTTGCTGTGGGTCTCAAAGTGAGGTAGGGGAAGGAAAGGGATTACAGCCCCAACTCCCCAGGGCACCATCTCACACTTGGAATACTGTCCAAGAATATGCTCCTGAGGAACAAAAGGCAAGAAATGAGTGCCTCCTAGGGCTCCTTGAATTTTACAGACTTTCTCAGGTGTCAGACTATATCCCATCCTGGGTGGCTGCAAACAGACCCCATGTGATGTTATTGAACTGCACACCCACATGGTGGCAGATCAGATTCTTGAAGCCCCTCCAGGCCAAACAATCAGTGCCTGTCCCTGGCTCTTTCTAGAGCCACCACCGCATTTTCCATTTTTCCTTCCCAGCTGCATCCAGCCATCTCCCAATGCCAGGCTAATTTTCAGAGCTTCACATTTTCCTCTCCATCTTTGAGAAAGTTATTGCTTTCCTGCCCTCAAATAGCTAACACCTCTTCCACCCTACCAAACTCATAATGGGCCTCCTGGCTCCCTTCCCCAGATTTGTCTCCTATGCCATTGCACTCAGCAGCCCCAAATGGGCTGACTAGAATGCATGTTTACTTACGGGGCTGGATCAATTGCTGAGTTTTTAACCTTTTCTAACAGGCAAGGGAGGGCTGGTGCCAGGGGCTTTACCAGAAAGCCTCAGCTGACTTCTGGTGCATGTTCAGCCAAGGTTTGAAGTCCAGAGGCATGACTGGAGCACAGGACATTGTCACACACAGGGTCCAGGAACTGCTGGACAGCTGCATAACAAGTTTTGGCTATAAACCATCCACTCAGCTTACCCTTGTGTACCATCCCTTCAGCATGGCCCAACAGGGGTGCAGGCTTCTGCACTCCATGCATTGCCAGAGGTGAAGGCACCAGCAACTCTGTCCATGCCTAGGATGATCCTTTGCTCCCTTCATCCTCCTGGTTCACCCCAGTACCAGCTGCTGGGTCGCCACTCTCAGCCAGCTTCCCACATGTCCATGTGCAAGCTCTCGGCCACCCCCACCCCTGCCCACCCACTCCTCCCAGCACTGATTCACTGGCCCCCAGCACTGACTCACTGCCCACTGCTCCCAACCACGCACGCATCCAGCCTGCCTCTGGCATCCCCACCACACCGAGACACAGGGTGAGGTGCCAACATTCTGCTTTAGAGAGAAGCAGTGAAGCAGCATGGATCCACAGGAGAACCTGGCTGTGCTCCGCATCCCACCCTGAACAGCTGCATGACTGCAGGCAAGATGCTGATATGCACCATGCCTCTGTTCATCAGAATCACATACAATTCCTCCCAGGGACATAACACAGCTAATTTCCAGGCACTGGAAAGACAATCAACTTTCCAGATGATACATACTAGCAGCACACAAGTATTTGTTGCTGCCTGTACTCTCATCTACAGTTAGCTGAAATCCCTGTTGAGTTACTAGGAGTGAAGGGTATCTCTTGCAGTGATGGACCTCTGCTTCCATTGTTAAGGAAAAAAACGGGGCTGTCACTGCCCTGCTGTCCCTTCTGCTGCAGCTTATGAATTTATCCCTCTTCTGGATGAGCAACACCTGCCTTGTAACTAGCCACAGGATTAAAACAAAAGATGTTTTTGGATGGTTTCCCAGTTGCGTAACAAGAGTAACTGCAAGAGCAAAAGCTTCACGCTGCCCCTGCCAGCTTGGTCAGCTCCAAGCAGACAGGGAGATGCCCAGGTGGGCAGCAGCGCACCTTACAAAGTTTTGCCACCTCTAGTTTAATTTTCCATCCAAGGTCAGTGCTTAGGCTCTCCAGGACCAGGTATGCTCCCTGCCCTCCACGGAGGATGCAGTGGCACCAACCTGCAAGTTTAACACAAAAAAATGAGAAAGATGGAATAAAACATTCCCCACCCACCTCTAGTCTGAGTAATGGGACCCCACGCCAACCCTGGCACAGCCTCTCCTGTCTGCAGGCAGCATCCACCTTTGGGTGGAGTGAGGCTGCTCTGCTCAGTGTCCCCAGCTGCTGCTCCGCCATGCATGGGCTCTTCATTCTACACCTCATGCAGCTATTAAGTATCTCCTCCTGCTATCTGCCACCTGTCTCCACTGTCACATTTTCTCCTTTCATTCTTTCCTACCTGGAGAGGTAGGGTTCAAGTTTATGCCAGGGCAAGGCCAGTCCTCAGCCCTGTGGGGGATGTCAACAGGGACAGCACATATGCCTGACTATTTTTCTTTTCCCCTGGCATTTACAGTCACCAGATTAGGAGAGTGGAAACCACATCTTGACTACTCCCTCTGGTGTTTTCTTTGGTACCACAATATAGGAAAGAATGGGAGGTTCCTACCCCAGCACGACAGGCAGCAACATGTACCAGCAGGTGTTCCTCCTGGACCTTTTTTTGCCTCCTCACTTACCAAGTGACGGGACAGCTGTTCATGTCCCACCATCCCCAACACACACACTTTAGGAAGTACCGGCAGATAAAAAAACCCAAAACAACACAACCCAAGAAACAAAAATCCCAACATCAAACCACTGCTCTCCAGCTACATTTGAGTCTCAAACCCTCCTGGCAAAAAACCCCTCAAATCTGCAGGCAAAAAGGGTATGAAAATGTACACCCGTCTAAGTGGGAAGGCAGAGCAGGAATAACAAGATAGCCAAGCCCTGGCACTGGGATAGGAGGAGAGGGTGTTGCCCCAGAGCTCTTGGAGTCTCCAGAGCCAGCTCAGAAAGGAGGAGTTGGTAGAAAGGGCGGTTTCGCAATCAGAAATGTTTGTTTTGAGTCCAAGGATGCTCTGAAACGCTGGAGTGGGCTGCAAGGCAATTAGAGGATGATTAGGATGACTGACAGGATGAACAGAGGGAAGAGCAGGTGGGCATCTTTGCCCTAGGCCAGGCTCACCACCCTGCAGTAGCTTTTCAGGACTAGGCTGGGAGTTTCCAGCCCACGCACCTATTGAGCCACAACAAGCAGCTCTACCTGTACCACTGCTTGGAAGGGTTTGAGCCTTCCTTCACCAAACAGGTTCAAAAATTCCTTTTTTTTTTTGCTCCAAGAAGCGCAGCACAAACAACACGAGACAGAATATATGTGCTGCTGGACAAATAGCAAAGCCATCTCTGCCTACACTGTCCAAAACCTGGTTTGTTCTCTGTTTACCAGGCAGACACTTCCACTCACTCCCATGTATTCTGAAAAGAGGCTCAACAAAACTGCCCACCTCCTCTACTTGGATTGCCCCATCTCTTCCCCAGACATGCAAGCTCCATCTAGAGATTCTATTTGATCTTTCACACCCAGCCACCCTCAGAGACATCTGCCAGCACAGCTGTGTCAGACACAGAGGCAAAGACCCAAGCAATCAACACGTCTCCACAGGCATAAGTCTGCTGCTGGAGGTGCAGTTATACTGGCAAAACTGCTTCTCAGTGTTTTAAGGTGGTGGAATAAAACCAGACTTTAGAAGCAGGAGCATCTTTTGCTAAAATAATATATCAGCAGAGCAATCAAAACAGGCAGTCCTACACATCAAGCAGGCCAGAAGCTGCAGGCGTTTTGGAGGAGACATCTAATGTACCCTAGAGATATGGCCCAGACCATGCTCAAATACTGCCACCATACCATGGTTTTAAACCTTTAATTTGCAAAGGTCTGTCCCTCACTCCATACACACCAGAGGAAAGCTGAGCTATGGCTCCTACTCCACAAGACTCTCCTGGAGCAACTCCAGCTGTTCCACCCTGTAGCACTCAACTCTCCAGATGAAAACACAAAGGCTTACTGGAATTATTCCCTACAAACCAAAGCTGTGCTCTCATCAAATGGACTAAAGCTTTAAAGAAAACAAAATTAAAAAGTGAAATACTGGGGTTTTCCCCCCCCTTTTTGCTTAAAGCACATCCAAGCATTTGCTTTCCCCAGCCTGAAACCATAGTCAGGAACTATCTACTAGCTTTGAAATTCCCTTCCTACCCCAGGAGGTAATAAAACATGAAGACAGAGAACATGAGATTCCAGGAGCACTATGCAGCAGAGATTTACAAGGGATACATCCTGTCAGGCACACTGGATCATTTTTATTTTTAACAGCATTACAGCGTTAGTGGGTGAAAGGGAAATTGTGGATGTAGCAAGATTTTAGTGAACCATCCACTGCAGTATCTCACTCAGTCTCCCTTTCGAGGTTTGTTCACTGGACTGAGGAAGAAACATCACCTCATGGACTGAAAACAGGCATAATGACCCTAAATAAACCAGTAGCTCAAAGAGACAAAGCACTGCTTACAGACTGGCAGGAACCGGAGGCAAGAGTGATCTTTGGTTTCATTCATCATTTTCACTGGCTAGCATGCTGAGTTCAGAGAGGTGTTAGGTGCTGGCTGCTCTGAGGTACCTGTTTGGCAAAGTAGCTGGGCACCACAGGAGAAGGGATGCTATAAATCACTCAGAGGCTGAAGACAGGATGGGACAAGGAGAGGCAGGGAACAATTCCAGAGGCACATGCACAGAGAATGGGTGTAGGTTTGTCAGGGCATCACCCTGTGTAAGCTGAGGCCAGGTGAGTGCTTTGTTCTACTGAAGTTGTCTCCTCATAAGGTAGAGGAGTCTCAACAAAAGGCCTTAGATACTAAGGAGCAACAAGCAAGGGGAACAAGAAACCCAGAGAACAGAGGTGCACTGAAAAACTAACAGGCCAAGACCTCACATGTACAAGAGGAGAAGGCAGAGATGATTGCATGGCTCTGAAGGTGACTGCAGTCCCAGCACCTCACCACAGGTTTTTTGGTCGCTCTTCATAGCCTGGCATTTCTACTCTACCAAGCTAATGATACACAGTCATAAAATATGTTATGCTTATACAGGATAACCAAGTCTCACCTTCATCTTTTCCTTGATTAGATAAGCAAATTGATCTCCTTATGTTTCTCACCACAAATCTATCTCTTCAGGTCTCAGACTAAACTAACTTTTCTGCATTCTATTCATTTTTTCAGCAGCCTTTTCTGAGCACCAACACTGGATTTAGATGTGTATTTTAGTATCTATCTCTCTGGCATCATCTACAGCAGTAGAGTCTCACTCTTAGGGCTACTCATTTTACACCTTCCAGGTGTAAAATGTTTCCTACAACTGCCAGGCTTGAAGGGGCCTTAACATGTCATCTGTCAAGATTCTTTACTTGAGGCACAGCCAGTTGCAAGTCATCCAGATCTACAGACTTTTAGCTAATTTTTTTCAAAACGAACATATACATCCCAACCCCCAAAAAGCCCTTCAAGATAGCCTCCATTTCTGCTTCACCATCCCAACTGATATTATAGGGAACCATAAAGTCTGAACTCCCTAATTACAGGTGAAGTCACTTCCTTCCCCATCTTCATCACAATGACAGTCTTCTAAAAAAGTACATTGCTGTACATTCTTAAAGACCATGAAGTTCCCTCTTCCACCTATTCTTACTCAGGCTACATACACAGCCCTTCTCGCAGTTCTTCTCATCCTTCCTCCCACACCCTATTTCTAAAGACCTTAATTTCTATTGCTTTGCTGGATAGTCTCTTGTTTGCACACATCCTTCTCCAAGAGTTGCATCTCTGTCTGAGCCTGGCCCTTCAGCAACACCTCATCTCTGTTGAGGAGAGCACTAATTGCTTCCTGCACCTTAGAGGTGTCACTCCTCACACAGCCTGGCGCAAGGCTTTGCAGAGCACTAATTGCTTCCTGCACCTTAGAGGTGTGATTTCTTACGCAGCCCGGCACAAGGCTTTCTTCGTGTTTTTCAGCTCCCCAGAAGAGCACTAATCCTACCCCCAAACTCTGGCAATACCAACATCTTCCCCTGCCTGCCTAGCTAGGATCTCCTTACCAGATAGAAACCCTTTTGCATACAGCTTTCCCATTAGTTGAGGGTCCACATTGGGCATGCTTCCTATCACCTACACCTTCCTCATTTGTTTACAAGGCTTACACCTGGGTCACTGACACAGGCCAACTTAGGATCTATTACATCTGTCACCCCCGCTCAGCTACGAGGCAGGCCATCCTCTAAGGCAGGGGTGTTGACCAACTTGATGCACTACGTTCCAGACAAATGGATGCTGGTGATTTCTAACCGGCATATTCTCCTACCTCCCTAACAGAATAAACACTGACTGTTTGTTCTCGTTTATTTAGATGGGCTGGATGTAGTCCCATTCTCTTCCCCTCTATTTCAAGGGATCAAATCTCGGAATGTCCCTTCACCAGATGTTTTCTCTGGTGGCTGCTCACCATGCAAAAGTTGCCTGAGTCTGCAAGTACTTTCAGGAAATTTCATAAGCCTTTGTGCATATGACCACATCTAATTTACCAAAATAGTCTTGTTGCTTGTTCTGATTTGTCCTTGGATTTGCTTTTTAAAATTAACTCATCACTCCTGATCTTCTTTGCAAGGTGAAGACAGAGTTCTTACTGTCACATTTTATTTGTTCCTCTTTTCCATGCCTGCAGGAGCTAAGTCCTTCTATCCAATAGCTGCATCAGCTCCTTCTGCCCCAGCTGGGAGTTCACACCAAGCTCTGCATCCACCGCAAACCCAGTTCCTTCCTCCCAGATTTATAACTTTGTGACTAATGCCAACTCAAGCTGCCTTTTCTGTGTTGTGAGTAATAGCGAGTCCTTGGGCAGCGACCGCAGCTCAGAGGACACACAACAACAATTTATTTCCAGGTCTATGCCTCAAGTATGGAGTTAGAGCCCAGGAAAACCAAACCACCCACTTGTGTATGCAGACATCCTCAAGATGTCAGCTTTACCAACATCACCTGAGAGCCTCCAAAACTCAATGGCTTCACATAAAGGGAGTGTAGACCATAAGCACAGAGATGAAGGATGAATCCATTTTAAGATCTTCCTTGGGACCCAAAGGCACTAAATTTTTGTTTCAAGAGCACAAGTATCCTGAGGCCATCTTCAGAGACCCTCCCCAGTCTGTGTCATTGCCAGGTGCTCTCTGCCCTCCAGCACAAAACATCAGATGTGATAATTATTTCAAGCAGAAGACAAGGCCTGCTGCCATCTGAGTCTCCTCTAAGCACAAGAACATGCCAAGATTGTCTCTGACTTTGAAGGGACCTGAAACAAAGTCTACTAAAGGCCACTGTTTTACTGGCAAAAGCAGGGCCAGGCCAGTGCACAACTCTCCTACCAAATGCACTCTAGTGCAAAATCGCACTTTAAGAATAGCACTCTCCCTCAACCCCTGTCAGCAACACATCAGGAGACAGGTGGATGATTTAAGGGAGCCCATCAGAACAGTTCTTCCACGCAGGTCAACAAAAGAAAGCACACCACCTCCACACAGGCAACACCACATGGCAACAGAGACAGAGGTCACACCACTGGTGGCAGCTAGCTCTCTGCAGAGTGATGCCTTGCTGGGAACAAAGAAAGCACGGAAACCTGAGAGAATATTGCTTGGGAAGGGAGTATCAAAGCAAGCAACTTCTCTGCACAAAAAAATTACAGGGGTGCAGAGGCGATGAGCACAGCCAAGGAAGGGATATGAGTAGCTCTGGGAGCATACAGTCCTTCCAGGTAGTGAGAGGGAACAGACACACAGGAAAGGTCTGCAGCAGCCACTCTTCCAGACAGAGAAAGGCAGGGAGGTTTTTCAGCTTGCTGCTCAGAGGTAGCACGGCTGTGGTGGTTCAGAAAAGCAACAGCAGAACACACTGAAAACAGGCAGCATGAATCCTGCCTGTGACTGCTTCCTCTTGTGCTGATGCAATGTGTCGCCTTTCTAATACACAGTCCTTTAAGAGATCTAGCCCTTTCTTTAATGCAACAGCACAAACCAGAAACCAACAAACCAGCCAACAGAAATGGGAATCTTCAAAACCTTGCTTTAAGCCAGACCTGTACTAGCAACAGAATTTATCTGAGAAAAAACAGCATGCATAAAAGAAGACCTCTCTCTCTTCCCAGCACAATAACCATGTGGGCAGAGGCTGCTGGCATCAACAGTTAGACCAAAGCACATCAAGAACAGGAGACCCTGCTCACATGTAATGGGCTATGCCAGCAGGATGCCTATCTTGCCCATGTAAGCTGTGTAGCCACTTCAACAGTTTGGCCTGAGAAGAGCATTGGGATACTGGGGAACTGTTTCCATCCCTCAACCTGGCTTTACCAAGGAGTGAAGGAAGGGAGGTGAAAACAGAACAGGGAGAATGGCAGGCAGGCAATTTCAACATGCAGGAGCCACGGGGAGAACAGAAGCCTTTCCAGGACTCCTTAGCAATCATGTGCAAGGAACACATAGGGAGCATGCAAACATAACCCTGTAAAGGGCAGTGAGCACTGTGCAGATAAAAATGGAGGAAAGGGTTCTGCATCTCTCATAGCAAGCCAGCCTCAGGCTTCCTGCAGCTAATCTGTATTTGGAGCAGAGGGCAGACACCCAGCTCCATGCTGGAAGGACATGAAATGAGAAGGCAGTGCCAACCACAGGCCTGCAGGCTCAGGGAAAAGCCATTTTATACCGCAGGCCTTTGCTCTACAAGCTTGGCAGTGACTACACAAATCTCACCCTCTCTCTGTTGCAGAATGCGTACGTACATATGCATTTCTTTCTCGTTCCTTGATTTTTATTTTTCTCCTTTTAACCAACTTTCTAGGCAATGCATGAGGCCTGCCCCCCAACTCACTACCCTGGACAAGCCAGAATGCTTCTGACAGATGAAGGCTGCAGGCAAAGAGGTGCCTCCTGAGAGGCCGCACTCAAGGCGGGTCCTGCACACATCAACTTATGGATAGGAAGGTGAGGAGTCCTTCCCAGCGAGAGCCTGAGCTGTACAGGGCATGGGAAAGAGGCCGAGGACTGCAGTTCCTGGCAGCAGGCGCTCCCACAATGAACACAGAGCTACCTTCAGACAGGCCAGCTGCCCCACAGTGCAGTCCTCTGGAGCTAGAGTATCAGGACCAGCAACACAGTTGCTAAGATCAAAGTGGCAGAGGGACACAGGGACTCCCACCTCCCTCCCTTTCTGGAAACCTGCATTTCAGTTTCCAGCTCAGCCTGCAACCAAGCTCAAAGCTCCCCAGGTTCACTTCCAGAGCCAGGAGGAAGAAGAGGCAGCTGTGTAGAGATCATACATAGCCAAACCTCCCTCTGGCTCATTCAGTATCCCAGAGGCCATGGCCCATTCAAGGCTCTGCCATTCCCTGTCCCCCCTCCCCAACACCTCCTGAGCCATCAGGAAAGACCTGAGACCCTGCAGAGCCAGTTCAGGCAGTAGGAAATCTGCCCCTTTGCTTTGAGGCTCCAAGCAGGGCCTCCGCCTCCTTGTGTGAGAGGCAGCAAGGAGAACAGGTAGTGGGCTGGCACACTGGCAATTTTCTGCAGGAGCTGCCGGATTGGGCAGGGAACAGGACATCTGCAGGGGTCAACACTGTGGGCTACCCAGGCAGGAGGAGGCAGGGAAGGAGCAGCCTGAGAGACTGTCACCAAGAACTGCTTGGTTCCCACCCTCTGGAAAGCAGCTGCTAGATTAAAAAAGCCTTTATGGTCCTGTCATTCAAGGATGTGGAGACAAACTCCATTTTTCAAACATTCCCATCATCTTGTCTCACCTGCGCACCACAAAAAGCCCCGGGGAAGATCTGGCCCCAGCTTCCAGCAAGCCTTATCATCCTTGCCCATCCCTACCCACGGCAGAGCTCTCAGATGCTTTGATATGCAAATCAGCCACAGGATCCATAACCAGCGCTGTCTGCAATTAACAGCGCACTCGGAGTATCCTACACCCAGTGCCTCCTCCCTCCCCAAGCACCACACGGTTGCGCAGGCTTCACGTCAGACGACACAGGTCCCAACTGTCTTTCGTGGGAGCAGGAGGTGCTGCCTGCAGTCCTTGGATCTTCAGCATACAGCCTCACCCTGGCCACCAGGATGGAGATGGGGCCCTTACAGAAAGGATGCCGGCTGGAGTTGCACTTCGGTGTGGATGGGAAGGGTGAAAGAGGAGCTGCCGGCAGGATGCTGCAGGGCTCCCAGTGACCGGAGGCTCACACAAAGTGTAATTAGCAACAGACAAAATTAGGGCCTGGGCACTGCCAGCTCTTAGGCTTTTATTGCAAACCTCAGGCTACCTGGGATTTTCTGGAAGTTCTAGTTCCCAGAATGAAGAGATTTCATGAAGATTTTTTTTGCACATAAACAATACACCCCTCCCCCCCGCAAGTTTCTAGCCCACTTTATTACTGCAGAAAGCTGAAAAAATAAAACCAAGGATATTTTAAGCCCAGAAAAAAGAAATTTAACCCCCCCAAGCAAACTAGAAGCAAAGCACACTCAGGGTTTCTCTTTTCTTGGCTCAACTCATGGCTCCAGAACAATTCAGGATAGTTGCACTGCACTCTGGTCAAAGGGCAAGAAAATGGAGCATTGCAAAGACTCATGGTGATGCCTTCTTGACATGAAAACTGACACCCTCAGAAAATACAGTAGCTTCAGTTCCTTCCAAGGTTACAGGAACAGACAAAAATAGAGCAAACTTAGTGCAACAAAACATACTTGTGAGCCAAAACGGAGCCTCTTTCCAACCCCCTCAAAGGCATCTTCTTTCATGTTTATTTTGCTCTTATGGTATCCAGGTGAAGACTGCAAAATGGACTTCTCTCCCCATAAAGATAGCGTATTCCTACTATTAAAAGGCTCGAGATGAAAAAAGCTTTCCTCAGTAGATAGCAGCTAATTGCAGTCATTAGAAGTAATGCTTTGCTATTTCTGGTTGAATGGAGTCCTCCTGGAGTCAGTTACAAGCTGAGTGGTCAGCTCTGTGCTCTCTCAGAAGCATTAAGAGTATTAAAAGCTATTAGGGACAGTACAGTGCGATTGTTTGGAGGGGAGGGGTACTGGTCCCTGCCATGCACTTGCAAAGGCTCTGTCCCACACTCAGGTAGGGCATCGGCAGCACCACCCAAAAGGGACCTGAGCCATGCAACCCTTCAGTGGCTTTGTGACCACTGCTAATCAGATGCTCCTGCCCCACAGCCCATGGCCTTCAGCATATGCTTGCTCCAGAGAATGACACCACGGAGCAGGACACTTTCACAGGAAAGAGGGGACTCTTCGAGGACTATGCACAACTAAATTAGCCACCCTGAGCACACACACTGGCCTTTTGCTTCTAACTTCTACTATAGAGAGGACTAAGGGAGGGAGGGGCTCAGAACCTTAAACTGCCAAAACGTCTGCTCTCCATCCAGCTGGGAGCTACCAAACCTGCTGAGAACACCGGGCTGACTGCAGCCACATTGCAGACTTTTGGCGTGATGCCTCCTCCAGCAGGTAGCTACACAAAGGGTACATTCTACGGCAGGAGGAAAAAACATAGTTTGCTGATTTGGAGGAGCTGGTGACTGAAACAAGAGCAAAAAAGGGACTGCTTGGCTACCTGGCCACGGTTATGAGCCATATCCGATAGCCCTTTGTCAAGTATTCCAGGGGAGGAGAAGCAGGGCAATATCAGAAACCTGCTCGCTACTCCCACCACCCTTGGAACATCCTCCTGCCTCCCTGCTGCCCTCCATCACAGAGGTGTCTGCAGGAGCGGCGGGGGGCGGGCAGGCAGCTCTCCGAGCACGCACAAAAGCGTCGACCGCACAAGAGACGGTCGCACCACGGGCAGGGGTCCA
>NW_008236196.1:3633995-3657591 GCF_000691975.1 Corvus brachyrhynchos | reverse complement strand
TCGGCCGCCTGTCCCTTGAAGAGGGGAAGTCTGGTGCTCTGTGCACGGGGCTTGGAACATGTCAGCCCTGAGCATGAGCTGCTGCTCTAGAGGAACGGAGAAACGCTGTCCCCGAAGATGCGCGGGGCGCGTTTGAGTGGCGCGCAGCGTGGCAGAGTGGTGACAGCGCGCTAAAGCAGCCGGGAGCTGGAGCCTTTGTGTCGCTTGCATACTGTGCTCCCACTGCACTGGGGTCCGTGCCTCCGCAGTGTGGCCTGGGAGAGGGGCACAACGCTCTTCTGAAGTTCCTGCGTGTTCCCACAGTTTCTTTGCTCAGAATTCGCGTGGGGCTGCGCTTCTGGGGTTAGGCTTTTGTGGGAATGAGTAGTCACGCAGCAAAGTTAGACTGAAATTCCTGTGTCCTGACACGTGTGGCATTTACTCATGTGTGTCGCGGGGACTCGGGAAGTGTGGGCGCTAGTCTGTGCTTTCCTGGTTGTTCTCCAGAAAGCTCTTTGGAGGTCCAGTGAGTAAGGGGAGGCAACTGGGGGAAGAGACAGTATGACATATTTCTTTAAAGCATGCATAACTTAATCTTTGTAGTAAAAACAGGTGGGCAAGCCAGCCTTTTTAACAGCAGGACACAGATGCAGATCTGAGCTCTGTTAGCTTGTCTGGTTCCAGAGTTCTCCAGGCTTGCCTGAGAGGGTCTTGTTTGGAAGGAGAGACACGGAGTTAAGGGAGGTTTCTGAATGAGAAATGAGGATTATGCCACCAAAGCTGCAGGTAGCTCTCTATTACCTTGCAACGTGAGCATGCCTTTGTCTCCAGGTCATGTTTCTCTTAAGCCTGAATTCCGACAGCGTTACGCATCCTTTTCTGGTATAGCTTTATCAGGAAGGCCTAGAGTCACTATCGTTTTTTGTTCTGTGAACAACTAGCCTAGATCAGTTGTTCCTGACTTTTTTTCATGGTAGAGACCCAGCTACACAGCTTCTCTTCCTTCTTTGTGTTGCTCTCCTTGCCACAGCTCCCTCCCCCCAGCGTGGTTACTGCTGTCTGGGTTGTGATTGCACCTTACTGGGTGGAGCCTGGCCACTGAGGTCGGGGCTGGGAAACAAATCTGGTCTTGTGGCTTTCCACCATTGTCCTGTTCTTGACACCTCAATACTTCTAAAACCAGTAAAGAGACATTTGAGACGTAATAGAGTGTAAAGTTACAGTAGTGTGGGCAATCCTCTGAATTCGCATGTAATTCCCAAAAGGCAGAGATGGGGGAGGGGCCTTTCTTTGCTTCACCTCAAACCCTACAGGCCCACCAGAGAGAACTCCTGAGGATAATCCAGTAACTGCTCTTCTGCTCATTTCCTTTGACTTCACACAGATAGTTGTCCTCTCCACAGCTTAATTTTCTGCTGGTGCACTGGGAATAACCGCTCCCTATTTTAGTACAGTGCTGTGAATATGAATGTGTAGGATGATTTTAGGAGTTTGGATATTGGAACAATAAGTACCATAAGTACTTTAGAGGTGTGACTTCTGGATACTTAAAATGTCAAAAGTAAGTTTTATTTTAAAGGTGTGCAGCTCTTTTGTTATCTGCCATTCCTGATTGTGGTCTGGAAAATGAAGTTAGTGTGTTTTTCTTCAAAATTGTTAACAGATGTATCTGTAATGAGTTTCTGTTGGTAACTTGGATCAGTAAATATCCTGTTTAATAGCTAATCCTATTCATAAACGGAGTTAAAAAAGACTTAATTCCTCTTTGTGGATCCTGGCCTTTTTGTCTGTCATTAATGTAAAACCAATTATGTCTTGGTAATGAATATCTTGTGTATTTTTAACACACACAGCCCTTAATCATATTGTTTCCTTTCTGAGGAGAGCTGTGAATGGATTGAGTCCCGTAGTTCACAGTTGGCTCCTGCAGCTCACTGTGGCAGACGGTCTATAAATAGACCTGCAGTGGCAGAGTAGGGGTTTAGGAATTTGCATTGCATGTACTGTCTTGGGTTTATTTCCTGTGTTTTAATGATGGATGATAGATGCAGTTCAAATCTTCATGGTGCCTGCAGCATGTCTGTTTTGATCTTTTAAAAGAATAAAGGTGATGTTGGTTCCCACTGTTCGACTGTGCAGATCAGGTCACTACTATAAAAGTGAAGAATATTTTTACCTGGTTTCTTCGGCTTTGACAGCAGGCTTTGGGTAGTTGGCATCAGCATTTGCTTTGCAACATCCATTGGTTTTCCATGGGGCCTGTGTGGATGAGTTGTTAAAAGAAAGAGGGAAAAGGGATAGCTGAATGATTATGGAATTACAGATCTTGGGACTATAGGGAGCAGGGGTTAATTCCAAAACTTGTCATTGAAAAGAAAAGTAATACTGGATTGCCAGGTAACAGCACTCTTTAAAATTACGTTTACTCTAGGATGCAGGCAAGGTAAGAATGGTACCTTGACTGTTGTTTAGGGTATACACCACTGATAAGAACTTGGTCCGAGCTGTTGCACTGGCATCTGGAGTGTTCAGATGCAGACCTTTTCAGTGCTCCCATGGCTGTATTAGTAGTGTAGATTCATGCAGACCATTCTTGTGAAGCACACCACTGTTTTTGCTGAAATGACAAGAGATCCTTTTCTTGTCCAAATCTCCTGGTGTTTCTTTGGAGATACTGTCACCACCACATAAGTCTGCGTTGGCAGTAGAAGAAGCCCCACTCTTATGTTGTCCCACATTCCGTTGCAGCAGTGTTCATGTGCCTTCAGGTTGAGCTGGGTCAAGAAACTGAGCTAGCTGAAAACTGTGACTGATTTACAGAAGTGCTAAAGCCAGCATAAGGGAGATGATGGAAGTGTGTGTTGGGGGGACACGGGGCTTCCTTTCTTGGTACTGTGTGCCCTGATGTTCATTCAAAATGAGTGCGTAATCCTGTCCTCCTTAGCTGGCAGATGTCCTTGCTTTGTATCAGTTTCCTGAGGTGGTCTACTCATGTGTTTGCAGACATTTGATGAAAATACTGTACGTGTATTGTTCGTATTTTCCAATTTTATTAGCTGGGATGAAATTTTCCAGAATTTCTCCATTCAAAAGCCGCTCAAGATTGCAGTGAATATAGGTTAGTTCTTTAATATCAAGGGAAACCAGTGAAGGTGATAGCTATAGCACTTGAAAATGGCACAGTGGGTAAATAACTTCAAGACGTTTATAACTGGTGAAGAGTTTCTTTGTTGTGCAGTGTTGGAATTCGATGTCGGTCTTTTGCATTGAATGGGGTAAGGCTGAAGGGCCCTTGAGAAGAGTGTTTGCAGTAGAAGTTTATTGCATGCTCAAAAGTAATTCAGTGAAGTAGAAATAGGGTAATTTTAGTGAATATTTGATGAACAAATTCCTCACCCTTTTTCTGAATCTTACTTTGAGCTCTTGTCTGAGGTCTGTGATAACTTTTAACAGATATGTGGAGAGGGGCAAAGTGTCTCTGTGACTGTGATTTTCATGAGATAGAGCCACTACTGGAAATTAGGGGCAGCAGGGTAGAAACAGCCAGAGATTCCTCTGCATGGTTCTTTATTGCTGCTTTGTTGCAGCTTTGAGTGGTCAGTGTTATATCACGAGCTGCTTTTGTGTTAGGCCTGTCATTTTAGGAAAGTGTCTGTTTAAATACTGCTCTTGCCTAGCATAAAAAACTCGGAAATTAATCCTGCTTGAGCAGGAGATTGGACTAGATGACCTCCAAAAGTCCCTTCAAAGATAAATCGTTGGTCAGGAGTGTATTAGTGACTAAGCAAGTGGTGCTGTTTGCCTGTCCAGGGTATTGTGGAGTGTGCTCCTGCCTGTATCGGTTGCGGAGTACCAACGGCAGACTTCTGGGAATTCCTACAGATTTTCCTGTGCTTGAAGGTTACGGCATTACCTCTGACCACTGAAACCTGACGACCTGGGGAGAGCCATCTTCAGAAGCAAACTTGGATCGTATGCATTCCCTGTGCCTAAGTGCAGCTTCCTCTGAGCCTTTTTAAGGCCCACTGGTATGAGGCAATGTGTGCTGGGAAGGAGAAGAGTGCCGGGGGCACTGGGGCTGATGGCTGTCATCGATTTATAGCAGCTCTTCAATTTTGGCACCAGCTCAGAGTGTTCATGTGGCAGCACCAAGCATGGCAGAGTAAATGGCTTCTGTGCCCTTCCAAGTTCAGTTGTTTAGTAATTAGCAACTCCACAGGGGGGAACTGAGGACAGGAGAGATAAGTTCACAGCCACAGAGGGATCAAACTGGGACTGAGTCTGGTTGAGGAGCACCTGGAGACAGACCCAGACTATTGGCTGTTCCTTTCTAGAGAGGAAACCGGCATGTTACAGTAGCTGAAGTTGTGATTCACTCTTTGTGAACACACTTGCACCCTTGAATGCTGTTCTTCATGCCATAGATGCATTCTTCTTTTCCCTCCACCCTGAACCTTCCTGCTAATTGGAAGCAACCCCCCTGTTTACTCAGTTGCTAACAGGATGCTTCATACCAAATAATCAATCATGAAATTTCTTAGCTTGTGACACATCTTAATGTGCTGAGGAATAACTCTTAGCTAAGCAGGGGATACTGAGTCATCTGGAAAAATAAACAGTCCTTGGACACTTAATGGTGTTGATGCTTCTGCTGGTAGTTTTGTAACTTCAAACCTTCACTGCTGCCACAGGGTAGAAACAAACAGTGACTTCTCCCAGGAGTGATGAGTGAGTTCAGGGTCTAGGCAGCACTTTAGCACATTTTAGATGTGCTGGTCCTTTGACATCTGTGCCTGCCTTGTTGTGAGCCCGCAGACCTCTCCTATTGGTCTTATGTAGTGGTGAGGATGAGCAGATGCACCTTCTCCAGCCACCAAGGCTACCATGCCTGCCAGGAAAAGAGAGGTGGGGGTGACAGTGGCATCTGGACTCCCCAAGAAGTGTCCATCAAAGACAACAGAAAGGCCAACTTGCAGCTGCTCGTTTGGGTTTTGTAGAGGAATCCAAAGGGTCATCATGATTCTGGAGGAAGTAGGAACAGTATTAACCACAGAGTTTGAATTTCATATGGGGACAGCACACCCACATGCAGAGCAGTACACAGGCAGATGGTGGGCTTAAAGCAAGTCAGCATAGTTGAACTTGCTTAGAAATCTGAGCAGCAGCAAGGCCAGGTATTAGGACCTTGATTGCCAGCAGCACTGTAAATGTCACAGGGCCTTGCTGTCATTAGGATCACACAGCTAGGTAAGGAGATGTGGCATAAACACAGCCTTTTTGGGGTCTCATTTCAGAGAGGGGACAGTGCGGGCAAGCCCTTGACTAATTTGATGATCATCTGCCCCAGAGAAAAGTGGTTTTTTTTTTTTTTTTTTTTGGAGATAAATGCAGGCTTTGGTTGCTGTTCTCTTCCAAACCTGTCTGTATGACAGGGTTGGTTTGCCACCTGTGCTTTGCTCAGGTAGCACTGCTCAAAACTGCTGTGGTGCACATGTCCTGTGCTTCTCATTGTGCTCTCAGGTGACACTTGCTTTGTAGAACAAATGCAAATCCTAAAACTTATATATGTCCCCAAGTAAGCAAACACATTGGAGAAAAAAAAATAATAAAAGAGGGAGTGAAGATTCAGGCTGGACTTTACTTGGTTGTAATAAGAGCTGTGGCACTATCTGTTGGAGGGGTATTCTGTGGGCATTTTTTTCTCTGTAGAGAAGTGAGCTTTGTTTTTAAAATAAAAAGTAGAAAAAATGGCTTTGCAATGTATTACTTATAGTTTGGGCCAAAACTCATCAGAACTGTCAGAGAGAGAGATGAGGCAGTGGATTTTTAGTGTTTGCTTTAGAAAGGAGAGAAGCACGTGTTGGTTACACTGCCAAGGTCACAGCAAGCAGTGTCACCTGGCAGTAGTTGCAGTCAGGTGGAAAGTCTTAGCTGTACCTGAGCTGGCCTGAAAGAGGACTGGCTCCACGTCTGTGTTGTTTCCTCCCTTTGCTTGGATCTGCCGGCATAACCACCTGGGTCATCACTCCCTAACGATGTTTGGGAAAGTGATCTGGGTTCAGATAAGCCTCTGTGGCTGCGCCTGTCAGTCTGACAGAATGAGGTTAGGGAACTGCCGTGGATGTAGGCAGGGAAGAGGGTGTGGCTCTCAGTCGGAGGTTAGCCTTGTAACTCAGCTCTGCTGCAGTCAGGGTGGTGTACAGTGTACAGCAGCGTTGAGCCAGCACTGTAAAGTTACAGGCAACTCTTTGGGCAGCCTGAACAGGGCAAGATTGGCAGCGGTGTAACTGTAGTCTCTAAACAGGCTGCTTAACACCTTTGTGTGCTAAGAGAGCGTGCCCTCACCAATGGAGCTCTGACTTGTCTCTTGTCTGGCAAATCGTTTTCTGAAGCTATGGTGCCAGTCTGTAGATTATTTGGCTTTTTGCTTGGTTTTGTAGGTAACCTTAGTAGCTTTTACAAGTAACCCTGATGGCTTTTACTGGGCACTGCAGCCTCTAAACCAGTTCACATCTGAAATTCTCAAACCTGCTTCTCGTTACATGATTCACAGTGCACGCAGAAGGGCCCTTACCTCTGTGTGAAGGAAACTGCAATGCAGTGATACTGAATCCAGCTTTGTAGTATGTGTGTCTGAATTACATTGCCTCCTGAATTCAGGCAGGGGTTGTAGATCTGCTTTGTAGCGTGCTGCAGATGCTGCTACCACTCTGTGTCCTATGGATTGCAGCATCTAAATACTTGCTGAGGCCCTGGTGTGTGATTCATAAAGGAAAGAAAGCAAACCAAATTCTGTCCGTTTTCCAGAGTTAATAATTCTTTTGTTTCTTGTGCAGGGTTGGTTACCAAATGGCTCTCTTGAGTAGACAATTTGGTTTATCTTCGACCCATCTAAGCAGTGCAGTGATCCACCGACAGTTCAGGTAACTTTCAAATTTTGCTTTTGTTTTCCTCAGAATGTTTCATGATTGAAAGAGATGCTCTTAAGTATATCAAGAATAAGATATAGCATTTGTAATTCAAAAGGATAATATAATAAAAAAAAAAAAATCTCACAGTTGTCCATTCATAGGTTGAAAAGTGAGCCCAGACACTCCCATTTGCAGGTTCCTGGCAGTCTGAACTCTGCATTGTCATATGTGTGTGAGGAGGCTTTTAGGCCTTTGACAGCAATGCATAGGCCTGCAAGTAGAAGTTGAAAGTGTCTGTGTTTCTCCTGCAAGTGCAAAAAAACCAACAGCAAGCCCCTGCTGATGCAGAGCCAATTACAATGCTTAAAATTATTCAGGAGTTTATCATTTATTTAGAATAAAAATAATCTAAAAAATTACATTCTCATACTTTACCAGTGTCTATTTTGCTATTTTTCTTTTGTTTCTTGTTCCAGGCTCTAGGCATTTAAAGTTTTGAATTTATGGACTTCATATTTTACAATGCCTTGCACAAAACTGAGAGCTTAATCCTACAGCAAACTCTGCCAATATGGGGAATCTCTATAACACTTCGAAGGGTCAGGTCTTTAGTTTAAAGGATGAGAATAGTCATTCCCAGGACTGTGGTCTAGAGAGGGGATTAAGACAATGCTCAGGGCTAGGTTGTGTGATAGTCCTTGGAGCTATCTTGAGAAGGTATCCAGGTCTTCCTGGCTTTCTCTCTAAGTGGGCTGCACGAGAGCATTGGCCAGTATACATTTAAAGCATATATAGGTGACAGTGGGAGGGAGGGAGGTGAAGTCCAATCCATAGAGGTGAGCAGGACTTCAAAAGTCTTAATGGGGAGACCTTTTCTTTGTGGGATATTGCTCCAAGACTGTGGCAGGAATGAAGAAAAAAGGGAAAGAAAAAGTTCTCCCAGTGCAGTTATTCTTGTCTAGTGGTTCCTGGACAGTCACATTTATATCTGTTTGCTACTGCTGTATTGTACACTTGGTCCCACCAAGGTTATCCCTGCTCCTTCCTGTGACAGCACTTCCCTTTTTTCAGCCTCCTCTCTTCTGCCTTCCCTGTAGTGCAGCCACAGATGGTTAGCAGAGGAGAGAGAGTGTGGTGTATCACAGTCCCTGCCAGGGGATGGGATGGGAGAGGGTGGCTGCTTGCAGAGATTACTGACTTCTAAGAGAGAGAGGAAAGCTAAAGTAGGCCTCTACTGTGGGAAACAGATCTTGAAAGGCAGTGCTTGACTTCTGGAGTTTTTGGACTAATGCAGACTGACTCTGCCAGCCTTCACTGCATGTAAAAATACCTGCTTCAACTGATGTCCATCCACCCCACGTTTGGTGTGCATGCTCATCTTTTAAGTAACTTTGCAAATACAGGTCCTTCCTCTTCAAGAAGGGATGATGGTCCCTATTTACTTTACATGCTTCTGCTCTGAAAAACAAGATGAATGGTTAGGTTGCTTCCATATGCTGTCACTGAATAGTTCAGCTGGCAGCAGGTTGGCCTTCCTGCAGCTCTGGCCAGCATGTTTCTAGTACCTCACTGCAAAGCAGTTTAGCAGCAGAAAGGACCTTCCTGCTTTTCCAATGGTCTGTGCTTGGGTGTCCTTTGAAGACAAGCAACAAATCACTTGAGTTTGAGCTCACTGAATAAAAGAATAATGGTTTCTGTAAGGGAGTATGTTCCTGCTGTTCTCGAGTATATTCAGAGTCAGACCTAACAACTTAGTGTTGTGCAGTTTATTTATGTTGTTTCTTACTCCCCCAAAGCAAACATACAGAAGAGACTGTGTCTCTCCGGGTTCCTTCCACATGGGGAAGTGGTGATCTCTTAGATTCTAGTTGGGGACAGCTTAGCACAACCACAGCAAGCCCTCAGAGGTCTTACTGAGAGCAGAATAAACTGGGAGACTCACAGACTTCACTGAAAGGAAGGTTGGTCATAAAAGTCCTTAGTGCTGGGGACTGTGTGCAAGACTGAAGGAGCCTGACTTGAGTCTTAGCTTCCTGCAGGCTGTTTGAAACAGAAGCGAGCACATTTTTTTGCTTGTAGATTGAAGTTGGATCATCTGCAGTTGCTAAAAAGCCCATGAAATGCAAGCCACTCTTCACGCCATCTTTTAGCTGTGTTTTGGAGCAGAAAGGTCGTTTTATGTTTGACATTTAGTGAAGAGTGTGCAAAGCCCAAAGTAGCATGTGGCTTTCAAAGAGCATATTGAATGCAGTCAGTGTGTCACCCATATGGTATGTATTTGTTGCTGGCACCTTCTGAGTGGTTTGTGTAATGACAAGATTCTGTGCCAGGTTTGCCTTTGCTCCCCAAGGATTATTGAGGAGTTCTGTCTCTCATTCTCTCCTGTCTTTTGGTAGCATCACTGGAGCATGCCAAGCAATACAGAAACTAACCCGTGTGCGAGTGGTGGACAACAGCACCTTGGGGAACACACCGTACCACCGGCCACCAAAATGTATCCACGTGTATAACAAGACTGGAGTTGGCAAAGTCGGAGATAAGATCCTTCTGGCTATCAAAGGAGAAAAGAAGAAGGCTTTAATTGTAGGGCACAAGATGCCTGGCCCCACCATGACGCCTAGATTTGATTCCAACAATGTGGTACTCATAGAAGATAATGGAAATCCAGTAGGGACTAGAATAAAAACACCAATACCCTATACACTGCGAAGAAGAGAAGGCGAGTTTTCCAAAGTATTGGCCATTGCCCGCAACTTTGTATGAATGTTAAGAGAGGTCTTCAGCAATCCTTTTATATCCTTTCATACAGTAGCTGTTCCCTGGTCCTTTTCCAGAAACTGGTGGAACATGAAAAAGTTGATGTTCATCAAGAATCCCTCTCAAGCAACTAATTTAAATATAGAAATAGTTTCTTTTTCTCCAAAAGAAGGTTGATTTATTTCACAGAGCATCTGCAGTATGTTTGAGAAATGGTCCTTCACCCTTATTCCTCCTCTGCTGTTAATCTGGTCTGTCATCATTAAAATGAGAACATGAAAATCCTTGTCCTGTGTTGCGTATGCTCTCTTTGCCCTATTTCAGCCTTTCCCAGTTCCCCAGAAGCAAGACTCAGTCCCTGGCCAAATGACACTGGGATCTACAAAATGGATTCACAAGTAATAGAGTAGGAGAGATACACAATGAGCTGTGGGTGCCTTGGGCACATTCAGTAAAAAGTCTAATTTCTGTCTTTGGCTAGGAGAAGTATTTAGGAGCAGTTAGAATCAGGGGGGCATGGTGGCCTGCAACTTCAGTGGCGTGTGCTTGAACAGGGCATACCAGAAATTGGGAAGCAGAAGTAGGGAGGGGAGCTGAAGGGGAAGGTGAGATCCATCCTATGCTCTCTACGTCACTAACCTCCAAAAATTGTGTTCTCTGATTAGTGCAAGGGCTGGGTTCAGATTGAAAGATCCACAGAAAGAAGCTTCCTTTTGGACTGCTTCTTGGGACCATCATTGGACATCATCCTTGGTGGGCTGTTGGTGAGGCTGGCTGTTGTCCAGTTTCCTAAGCTTAGGCACAGCAATGGCGAATGCTACTGTGTTGCTTTCAGGACCAGTTGGGATCCAGGACTGAAGAGCTGCTTTTCTATGGAGCTGAGCAGAGAAAATTGGTGCTCATGGCCGGTGAAGGGACATCAGTGCAGAGCACTGCTAGACATAGCAGTGCTGGGGAAGAGGGTGCAGGGGGTACAGTCAGCAGGAGTCTGCCCAGCTTCAGGCCCCTCAGCCAATTCCTCACAGGTCTGGTGGCAGGGGTGGCTGGCTGCTCCTTGCCCTTCTGCCTCCCCTTCCTGTTAGGCTGGGAAAGCACCTTGCTTTGGCTCTGCATTGCCTCAATGTGAAGATCTAAAGAATGCAGTGCTGAGCTATTGCACACTCCAGTTACTCCTTGCAGATGTGTCTGCCCCATAGTCCCCACTGTGAAATCCGCATTGTCCTTGGGAAAAGTGAGCCCTGGATCCCCTCAAACTCCCATTACTCCAGGTAACACAAAAGATTATATTATAGGTTTAATTTCAGTATTAACCGTAAGTAATGGCAGTGTCCCACTAAGTAAAACTTCTGTGTGAACTCAGTTCTGTGGGAAAGCAGAATCACGTGCTGCTGGCAGCATGTTCCTTGTTTGCTGTTGTCCACAGGCCAGGGAACATTGGGTCTGCTGCTCCAAGCCCTCTGAGCCCCATGGGCGTTGCCTTTAAGCCCTGGGCCTGTCTCCTGCATAGGTGTCTGCCCAATGGCACAGCAGCAGAGCAGATGCTCGCCTGGCTGAAGTCAGTGTTTCCAGTCTGTCTGAATGCAGTCAACTTCCAGGAGGAACTCTGTGTGCTCGGAGATGTTTATGCCATTTTGCTAAGTGGGACAGTGAGCAAACTCTGTGTGGCAGTCACAGTGATAAGTGTGACTGGCCTCCCTCCCTTGGGTGGGGTTTGCTTCTGTGTCACAAGGGCATGGCACAGCCTGACGACTCGGACATTGTCCGTTGCCTTTTTTTCCTGGTTAAATTTGTTTCTGGATCGTATTTTGTGTAGAAAAAGGGTATATGCTTTTATACATTTTTAGGGAAAGTGTTTATGCCACTCAATAGCTCAGTGGTCTTACTTTAGAAAACCTGCAACCTTTGAAACTCCTCCAACCCTGATAAACACATAAACAAATACTTCTATAATTGTTTAATAAATCATAAGCCAGTTGACAAGGCTGTGCTGGCCTTCCTCAATGTAAATCCTTTTGAGAACAGAAGAGGAAGATGGCTTCCCTGAACACAGTCTAGAAAATAGAATTTGAAATGGCACTTGTACGGGGTATTTTGTTTCTGTGCACAGGCTGTGGGTAGAGTCGAAGCGGGATTTATCCCAAGCTGAATACCTCAGTCCTGCCTAGCCTGGTTTATAACTTGTCTGAAGGGACAATTTAGTGTGAGATTTTTGCTTGGCAACAACTCCAGCCTCAAAGCATCAACCAGCAGGACCTGGGCGCCTGCAAACAATCCTTGTTTTTCTTGTCCTGACCATAGGGGCTGTGAATCTCTCATGGGATGCTAGACCCTGCTGTTTGGATATTAAACATTTCACAGAATCTTTGCTAATAACTTTCCAGCATTTTGCTGAGGAAGAGGTCATGGGGAGAGGGCACGAGAGGAAGCGGGCAAGACAATGCAGCATACTTGAGATTAAAATGTGGAGTGATGCTTTAGTTGTAAGTAAACTGATACATGTGGAACTAAATCCTTAATCTCAGAGCTTAATAAACAGACGTGCAGACAGCTAAGCTAAGCATATCCCATAGTGCGTCTCCTGCAGTTTTTACCTGTCGTCCCTGATGAGGAATATAGTCTCAGCAGAAATCCCTGGCCTATGTTGACAGCTCTGTGCTTGGCAAATTCCAGGTGCTGCCTGTAGCAGTATCTCTCCGAGGGGAAAGGGTCAGGCTTGTGGATGAGCTCATAGCCTGCTCCCACCCATCCCACTGATGTGGGCCCTGCCATGGCTGCAGGATAGTCAGTCCCTGCTGCTCTGGCTGCAGAGCCTGTGCAGGCAGGGGCAGATGGATGGGGCCTTGCCCAGGCTGATGTGGGTTCTCCAGGCTCTCCATCTTTTCCTTTGAGCAGGCACTGCTCAAGGATCCTCATTTCCAGGTCCCCTCTTTTGTTTTGGCACAGGGGATAATACCTGCTTGTTCTCAGCTTCCAGGCTGCACTCTGCTCTGTTCCAGGGCCTTCTGATGAGCGAGCCAGTGGTGTCCTGGGAGCAGCTGCTGAGTTCCCTGGCTTGTGGCATCCTTCTTTGGGATCCACTGAAGCTTAACTCTCTCCAAATGGGAGGCTTTTCCTTTTGCGTCCATCCTACTAGGAAAGCAGATGTGATTTCCTCTCTGTGTAGCAGTTCTTCCTGCAGGTCCTTTTCTTAAAGGACAGCTGCAGGCAGGTGGAATGATTTCTCTGAGAGGAGGGAAGAAAAACCAAAACACTTCCTATCTCGGCTGCTGCCAGAAGGTCATTCTCTCCCCTGCTCCCTGTTTATTATTCTGCCATTAACATGATTTGATACTGTCAGTGAAAAAATTTTCCAGTGTGACACATGCTTAGGGTCTTCTTCCTGGGGTCTTCTTGCCTCATTACAAATGTGCCCCCGGGTCAGTTCCAACTGGGTCCTTGGGTTAGTGTACATTCCCGTGCATTTGGATATAGGATTTGTGTCAGCTAAGCTCCCAAGAGGGTGCCTGTTTGTCTGGCAGTGGTGGTGACTTTGTGCCCACATGTTCTTCCATGGGAGCTGGGGAAGAAGGGTCTTTTTTTAGGGCATCCTGCATGGGTAGGGAGGGATGGCCTTTGGGAAGATGCTTGCCAATGAAAGACACGTGACGAGGCTTTCTGGATGAGGGCTGGGGTCTGGAAAAAGACAGGCGAGCACTGGGGATTTACTGGCCGTGAGAAGAGGTGTCCCCGAAAGGAAGCGGGCGAGACAGATTATCCTGGAAGGATGCAGCAGGGAGCTGATGTCTTCCATCTGCTTGGAGACTGAGGTTGGGAGACAGGCGGCCCCGTCTCGTGGCCCTGTGCCAGCAGGGTGGATGGACCCCAGAGCTGGGGGAGGCAGCTGGTGACTTTGGGAGCTGGGAGGAGGGGGAGAGAGCCGAACTGGGGGTGATGCAGCCGGAGCCTGGACGCCTCGCTCGGCTGGCAGGGCTGAGAGCGGTGAGCTGCACATCCCCGAGCGGGAGGCTAGATGGCAATGTGGGCGTGATGGTGTGCCCGGCAGCCTGCCCGTGCCCCGCGCTCGGCGGGCCGACTGACGGCACAGACTCGCCGCGCACAGGATCTCCCCGCTCAGCACGTTGCCCAGGCGCAGCGCAGCTCCGGCCGGCCGCGGGAAGGTTCTGGGCGGACCGAGCCTGACCTGGCCTCTCGGGGAAACACCCGGCGAGAGCCAGGGAACTCTGACTGCGTTTGAGCCCTGTCTCCACGGAAGGTTGTTGAGTGACCAGGGGCGTCAGGGTCAGCTTTAACCTTTCGGTGAGGGCGTGCTGGGCTAGGAAAATCACTGGGAAGATCGGTCTGCAAGCAGCATTCTGACTCCCGTGGGGCTGGTGGCTGGTTGGGAAGAGGAGGGACAGCGGCAGGATGCTGGCTCATGGATGGCAGGGGGCTGCAAAACAGGAGTCAGGGGTGGGCAGCAGGGAGGCACAGCCTGGCTCTCTTGTGAAACCCTGATCTGGGCCACTCTCCTGATGCAAAACAACCCCTCAGAATGCATTGTCACTCCTTGCCAGGGTCTTTCATCTAGAGGCAGATGCTAAATCTCCTTCCCTGAGGGAAAGGCATGCCAAGCCTCAGGTTTGCTGGCTGAGCAGCATTTTCCACCCAGCTGCACACAGAAGCAGTGGCAGGACCCTGCTGAGCCCTTCTGATGAGACGAGTGAGGGCTGTCATTTCTTTAAGTGTCTGCATCTCATCTGTACGTGGCTGTGCTGTTCAGGGTTGACATGACCCAGGAAGAGCAAAGAGGACAGGGAAACAGCTGGACACTTGTTTATATCCTGCAGCTACTGTTCAAGATAGACAAGGGAAGGGGGAGAGTGTCCATCAGGGAAACTCTATGGGCTGGACACTTGTACTGGGAAATGCAGAGGGGCTAAAGGGGGCAAGGAGTTGGGAGTGAGGGAAGGGGGATGGGGTTGGCACTGCTGCCAGGGCAGAGCCCCAAGGTTGAAGCTTGTGTGGTTGCTGCCCAAAGGGGTCTCCCCTGAGCGCGTTAGCACCAACTACAGCCTTGCCAACTCATTTTCTGAGTAGTTTCTCCTGTTCTACAGCATAAGAAATGGGGGGTGAATGACACTGAATCCAGTCTGAATGCTGTTGCAGTGGTGGAGCCTCAAGTGAGCATGCCAGGCTGGTCATCTTATCTCAGAAGCTGTCAGGGATAGAGGATGGAAATTTTCCTAGGCCTGTCACAAATGCACCCTCTAACAAGAGAACAGAATTGGAAAGCTCAGGAGTGTCTAGCCTGGAGAGAAGAAAGATTAATGAGGGCTCATGACAGAAGGATAAAAATAAGGACGTGGAGAAAACACATCAGGCACATCCATTCACCCTCTCTGAGAGTGCAGTAGAGGCAGTGTTCAATCAAACAGGCTGTCAGAGGAAATAAAATTACCTTTTTTTCATTTTTCCTTTCACCCAAAACACAGGTTGCCTCATGAAATTCATTGCTCCAGGGCTTCACTGCTTAACAGAGCTCAAAATGAACCTGGATGCTCACCTCCATGCTGGCTACAGTGAATGTGCTCAGTGTGAATATTACATACACCCTCCCCAGAAGACTGGGAAGTGATGTGCCCAATTATTGTGGCATAGACACCAAAGACAGGCTGTCCCTTGGGCCTTGGAAATATGAGCTTGCTTTGCAAATGTCTGAAGGCTGCAAACTCTGTGAATGTAATGCAGTTCTTTAAAAATAAACACGCAAGCCCCAAGGTACAACATGGCCTAAGGCAGAGCCTGTGAAGAACATCCAAGGTCTTTTGGCACAAGGCTGTACCCCAGATCCTGCTCGCTCTCTAGCTCAAATGAGCTGCTCTTCATAGCTGTGGGTATGGAGCGTGAGGGGCACTGGTGAGTATTCCCTGGGGCCAAGGTCAGGATGGGGATAAAAATGTCTTCCTCTGATGGACCCCAGTCGTGACTATGGCACCCCAATGTGGTTTCCCACAGTAGATACATCTCTTGGGATTAAAGCATTTGTTGCTCTAGCTTGTAAGACTGGGTGCTGACCCTGGATGAAGTAAATCTTCCTCACATTTCTGGGGCAACATGATGCTCTGATTGGAAGTCATGGTGCTCCCTTCTTGGCTCCAAAAGGAATAGTGTTTTGTGGATTGGGAGAACAGCAGTCAAGCATTAGGGGTGGCATGTACTTCTGGGGAGTGTGTTTCACTCAGTGCATTCAGGGGATGGGAAGAGCTCAGGTGTTCCCTGATGTCCTGGTCCTGCCAAGCCTGGTCCTGCTCACTCAAACAGGCGCCACATGTTGGGATGGGGCAGAGAGAGGTACAGTGGGGTAAGTGGTGCCCAGTCCACTCTGATGGCCCACTAGCAGCTCCCTGGAGGCACTGACAACAGCAGACCACTCTAGGTTCACCAGGGATGGCAAAAGCTGAACAGACCAGAATGTGTTTTTCACTCTTGCACTTCAGGCCATCCCTAAGGGAGCTCTGCCTAGGGCCCTCAGGTGCTGTTTTGTCCTGACTTTTCACACTTCACCCCAAGCATCTGCCTGGGATGCACAGCAGGCTTGGGAAGGTGGTACCCATCTCCAGTGCAGGAGGGCCTATTACTTCTGCAGGATGAGCTTTTGGGGTTTTGTATTTGTGCTTGACCAGAGCAAAGACAATGGTTGTGTGCTGCCCAGCCACCTGAGGTTTGTTCTTAATCATGTTTACTTTTCTCTTCAAAACAAGGCTCAAGATTCCCTCTGGGTGTCTGGAGAAGGGTAGGAAAGGCTCCAGTTCACTGGAGGCAGAAAACTCTTTGCTTATAGAAGTAGATAAAGTGAGGAGAGGAGGTGGTAGGATGGTAGATGTTATCTTTGCCCTTGTTTCCTGAGCCTGATGCTTGGCTCTTGGACATTCTTCCAGAGGCTCTAGACAGCTCCAGGAAGCCTCCAATCTGTGTTTCATAATGTTAACATCTATAAATAGCTGGTTTAACTGGCTTCACAAGTCCGACACTTTGCCTTGGCTCTGCCTTGTGGAGGAGGAATAGGTTCCCGGGAGGCCTCACCTGCAGTGGGGTGGGCTGAGGACATGGGGACCTCCAGGGCATCAAATCCAGCCCTGCAGAGACAGTTCCCTCATGAAGGCTTGACAGCTCAGGAAGTGGAACCTGGGGGAGAAGGAAGCCAGGCTGTCCTCCTGCCTGCAAGGGAGGATCTCCAAACACCCATCAGGCTTTCTGGGGAGGGATCCACCCTTCCCCTAGTCCCTGTGCTCCCTTCACTGCTGGTGTCTCCACTTTGTCAGCCTGCATTGCTTGCAGGAAAACTCCAGGGCAAAAGACTGCCAATGCAGAGTGGTGGCTGGCAGGTGGTACCTTGTGTGTCTGCGGGAAGTTGAACAAACCTTAAGACTTTTAAGAACGGGGAAATGCAGACTTAATGGGCTGTCCCGTGCAAATTTTAGGTCACCTGAGGCTGAGCTAAACTCCCTTCTACAACCTCCAGCTACTCCTTTGTGGGTGGTTGAAGGATGGGGAAGAGCCCTGAGAAATCCTTGGCAGATGGCATCACAGGGCAGAGAGAGGAAGAAGGGTTCAAGTTCAGAGCAAAGGGGCTGCATAAGCTGGGAGGCATATGCTGAGGTTTTAGGGCAGGTATTCTAGGCTGCTCTGGTTCTGTGCAAGGACTGGGTGCTGCTGAGATATAAAGGGACTACCACCCCAAGAGACTCCTGAGGTGGTGCACAAGCTCTGTGTTTCCTGCTTCAGGAAACTTCAGCAGCCAGGCTTTTACTGACTGAGGGGACAACAGATCCCACATGAATTCTGCTTTTTCCCACATGGACTAGGTGGGGTGGATGGGGGCTGTTAACCATGTCTAGGGATTATAGTTACCTAGTTTATGGTAGGGATGCTACTGTGACCCTTTAAACGATGCTATGCAGAACTAGACCAACAATTTGTGTGGTCCTTGGGGAATGTCTGAAGTACAGGCATGCTAAGAGAGGTGCAGATCAAACCCAGGCTGCATTTATGGCTCCAAAATCTGCCACTTTGTTATGGGGTGGTGAGTGGATTTTAGCATGCAAGTGAGGCAGGTGTTTGCCTTTCTTTCTCCATCCCTCAGCCCACCCCTTACCCTAGCTGCTGTCTTGTGGCCATTCCATTCAGCAATGAATACACTCAACCAGGCCCAGGCACTGGTGGGACAAGCCCATACGATTAAGCACTCCTTCTGTACATCCCTCTCACCTTTGATTTTTCCAGGCTGTGCCTCAAGCCCACCTCATTCTTTCCCCCTCCAAATCACCTGTATTTAAGGGACCATTCAGGCAATAAGCCAAGTCTGATGGTTCCTATGCACTCCTCTTGAGATGCACCAGATTTCAAGACAGTCTGAAGAAGGGGTTCCATTGCAGAGCATATACTAAAGCATACACTTTAGCCAGGGGATCTCTGGTCCTAGGGAAGGCAGCAGGAGTGCTGTGCTGCAGTTGTGTTCCCACCAGTGTTGCAGACCCACAGCAAGGCTCCCAGGTCTTAGCTGACTCAGTTTCACACACCTGGCACTGAATGTGAGGGCTGGATGACTTAGCTAGGGCTGACAATCTCCTCAGCTTGGAGGCTGAGTTTATTGACCCAGTATCTGTAAGGTCAAGTATTTACCTGGTGGAGTAATGCAGCAGCACCTCACTGGCAACACAGCCCCCCAGCCCTGCCCAAGTTCTGCCTCTGAGCACTACTCACTGGCCTACCTTTTTAATTAAGAGAATCCAGGTGTTTGAATGGGCTTTGGGTTGACTTTCTACCAAGTCTCAGCCTGGCTTGGGTGCTGGTCTCATAGATGCTGAGACCTGGTGGGGCTGTGGCTGCTGTGGCTCAGCTGCATTGAGGCATCAAACCTGAGCCGAAAGCCCCTGGTGCCATGCAGAAGGGTTAACAGTCTGCTTGCTCCCTCTGTGCTTCAGAGAGCTTTGTTCATTGGAGTATTAAATTCCACAGCTGTAAATAATCTGCATCAGGAGAGATTATCAAGGCCTTGGGAAGAAGCAGCTTTTATTAATAAGATCAGCTCTCCCTGCAAAGCATCACGTAGTCGCTCTCCACCCTTTCCTTGCTGTCTTGCCAGGCATTGCCAAGGTCCAGTGGCATAACTTCCCCACCTCCATCCTGTGCCACCCATCCTCCTGCCATGCTCCCTCTGTCTTGCTATTGCTGATCGGCAAATATGGCTCTTCACAGCAACTGGCAGTGCAGGCTAGGAATGCTCCCACTTTACCTGAGAGGTACTTGTGGTTTGACATGGCCAGGCTGCTGCTAGCCAAGGTGGGAAGGTGGTGGGACACATCCTTGCTGGGACAGGAGTGTGGTGCTTCTTGCCATCATGGCATCTGCCTCTGTGCCAGGCTGCTCCATGTCTGACTCCTCCAGGGGTATGTCTGTGGGCAGGTGCGGCATGCAGGGCCTGGATGTGGTTTTCCATGGCTCTCCCAGGAGCAGAAAACAGGCCTAGTGGGTGTTTGAATGGAAACACATTCCTGGTGATTTAGAATAATGTGGTTTGGTGTCTGGGAGCTTTTTCCAGAGCGTCCTCCGTGAAGGCAGGAAGATCACAACTGCCCAGGGTGGACTAGGCTCTAGCTAGAAAACCAGCCTAGGAGAGGTTTTTTAGGATGGACACCAGGGCTTGGCCCTCTTTCAAGCTGCCCAGTCCCAGGGGATTCCTCACTTCTACGTGAGGAAGAATCCCCTTGCCTAATTCTTCCTCAAACCCTACTCCCCCTCACAAGTAGTTTCCGGTCTCAGCACATTCCTGGCAGTGATGGATCCCCTCTGCCACCAGAGCTTAGAACACGGCAGGGACATCAGGCCTTGTGGTGATTCCCACTTACAGGAGGTGGCTGTGGCTCCCCACTACGCTGCACTAATCCACTTGGTGCAGGGCCCTGCTGAGCTTTCGGCTTTCTTTTCTGGCAGAGCTCGAGACTCAGCATGAGGCCCCTGTACCTCTAAACATCTGTAAGCAGTGCACAGACATCCTCCTTCTCTGCTGGGAAAGGGATTGGTATTTGGGAGCAGCAAAAGCTTTGAGTTTGGGGGAGGGAGTACTGCAGTTTGCACCAGGCTTTCAGGACACTGTTAAGCACTGCCAAGAGCACCAGCCCACGGTAAGGCCTTGGAGAAGTGAGTACCTCAGGGCACCTTGCCCTGCCACTTCCCACTTTCCTGGCAAAGCTGCTGAGTTCAGAGCTAACCCTGACGAGCACATCTTCCCCCCCCACATCACTCACCCAGCTCACTTCTCCCCCCCATATCCCCAAAGAAGTCTGTACCCCGCTGACCAAAGCATCACTTTTAATTAAAATGGTTCTCCTGCGATGCATCATCTGAATGTCTCTGGTTATTCCCGCTGGGCTCCAGCCAGAGGGATGTGTGGGGGCAGAGTATCAGGTCAAAATCTCTCCGAACTGCAGCCAGAGAAAGTCAGAGCAGAGAAGGCAGCTGATGGCCTCACTGCCCCGCTGACAATGGGCTCTCATCAAGGGGGAGCTCTGCCCCAAGAAGGCCTGGGAAAGAGACACGGCCTTTCTCCCTGCAGAGGCATGTGGAACCGTGGATGCCCAGGGGAGGCCGGGAATGAATGCTGTGAGCAGGGATCACCAGCTCCCTGGGCACGGCTGATGCTCCTGCAGGAGAATCAAGCTGGCAGCCATGTGCCACGCTTGGTGGGGTTTGGAGGACTCTCTTGAAGGCCCTGAGAGGAGTAAGGGTGGGACATCCACTGGGGTTTGTAAAAACAGGGAAGAGAGGCAGGTCAGTAAGAGTATACAAAGGATTCCCTCCTAAATGGAGATAAGCTTTTCTATCAAGGTTGCAGGGCTTCATTTGGGTTACCTAGGAGATCATCTGGACCAAGGGCTGCCTGCTCCAAGGTGGCTTCGCTCTTAAGAAAAACACCTTCGCCTCCCCCTGCCCCCAGTGTACTGGCAGCTTTTCCAGGGATGAGAAACGAGGGGGGTGCTAAGGATCAGTAACTCCCTTGGGGCACCACGTAGAGCCGTTCCTCCTACTTCCCTAAGAAGGGTGAGTGCTAGCTCCACCCACACTGCTGCTGGAGTTTCCCGGGCTGGGGTCCTGCAGTGGTGCCTCAGACATGCTGCAGGCTTGGCTCTCAGCAATGGGAATTGCCGAGGTGTTTCAACTCTTGCACAAGTGTGTCCCCCATCCCGACCCGGGTGGGACATATGCCACACGTGGTCACTGTGACCCTCACGCCTCACACGTGGATGCAGCAAGTGGGCACCCTGTGGGGTTGGGGGTGTGCAAATAACGATGTTTTACCCCAGCCCCTGCAGAGACTCCAGCCCTTGTGCTTTGGGAAGTAGAAATTCAGCCTTCTGGCAGGAAGTGAGTAAAGCCAGAGAGGAACAGGGAAAAGGCCTTGCTGTGCAGTGGGGAGGACTCTCTGAGGGGCTTGAAACCCACATGGATGTTCTTAGGAGCCTCCCATCTGTTGGGGCATTATTATAGCAGCCCCTGCTGTCATGTGCTGCCATAGAGCAAGACGTCTTGTGCACTCATATGAGCCTGTGGCATCAGCTCGCAGTAAATTGAAATTCTTTTCCTCCTGGACATGCTGGGCTGAATCCATGGGCACTTATGGAAACTGCTGGGACATGCGTGTGCTGCTTTATTAAAGTATGTAGCATTTCATCCCTGCATGGCGGGTGGCAGGAGTCAGGCATGTGCCCGGTCTGTGGTTTCTCCCTGCTCCTGTCAGCTTTGCTCTGCTAAGACACCCTGTGTGCCCCCTCCCACGCAGCCTCCCCACGGGCTGGATCCCGATCCCCGTCCGCATCCCCATCCCTATCCCACCCCCGTCCCGCTCCACGCCGCTCCGCGTCCCTGCAAGGCAGGAGGCGGCCACAGGGTGTCAGGCGGGTGCCGGGCTGCCTTCCCACGGAACCGGGCTGCGGGGCTGCCGCCCGTGGGACCGGCGATCCCGGCGGGCCTGGGGAGCACGCCGGGGGAAGCTGCAAATGAGCGGCAGGGTTTGCTATCACCGACACCCCTGGGCGCGCCTCTCTCCAGGGAAAGGATGGCTTCTCTTCCTTTTCCCACGTAGGGAGGGAGACACGTTTTCCAGGTGCTGTGCGAGTTTTGCCCGGTCTTTCAGAGCAGGGAGGGGAAAGCTGGTGGTCTCCCATCTGGAGCATCCCAGGTGAGATGAGTTGTGTTGGGCCTCAACCCCTGTCTGCGGAATGCAAAGCAGGGCTTCCCGACGAGGGGAACAAAGGGCCTTGGATAGCAGCTCTAGCGAGCAGGGAGTGTTGGCAGACACGGCTGCCATTGCTCAGGGCAGAAAGCAGCTGAGCAGGGGCGTGGGGAGACACTGAGCTCAAGGGGCTGTGGGTTCCCAGCAGGAAAAGGGGATCAGGAGGTTCGTGGTGCTGAATCTCCCTTGGCAGGCACCTGCTGGACCTTGAATCAAGTTCAGTTGTGCTTCTCCCAGCTCTCTGCTTTGTGGCTGCACTGAGTGTGGGGGGAACCCATTTTTCCCACTGCATTTCTGTGGCGGAGGGGGGGGAGCTGGTGCAGAGAGAGAGCAGGCTGGGGAGGATGCATCAGTGAGTGACGTGTGATGCTGGAGCGAGCAGTGGCCCAGCCTTGCTCAGGTGCAGTTCTCCGTGCTGTGCCTCACGTACAGACGCTGTCTATCCTCCAGCTATTTACCACCAGCTCATTTTGCAAACTCTGCACTCACAAGATTTTTTTCCCCTCCCTCCCTCCTACTTCCCTCCCTCCCTCTCTCTCTTCCCTGTAGAGATGCTCAGTGTTCCCCATTCAGCTTCAAGTGCAAGGTCTTCCACCTGCACAGGCATTGCTCACGCTGACCCGCCCGCAGGTTCTGTCGGGCCTGTCCAAATTCACCCCCTTCCCTTTCTCCCACTCCATTAGGGCTTTAGTCCTGGCGGGGGCAACTCTGGTGAACAAAGAGGGAGGCTGGTGTGAGTTGAAATGCTGCCAGGGGGGACACTTGGCCAGAGAGCCTGCTGCTCCTGCTCGTGCACCCATGAACCTGGAGGTCCAGCCCCTGCTGCCCTGCAGGGCTGCTCACTTCCCACTGGGGTGTGGGGTTGCCATCTTTGCTGACTGGGGATAACTATCCTTTGTTAGAGGAGAGGAGAGGAAGGAAGGAAAAGGAAGTAATGCAGGACTGGGGAGAGTCCCCTGATGTGGGAAGGCACAGGAATTTATTCCTGTGGGTGCTGGCAAGGGATGTGGAGTAAGACCCAACCAGGGATTGCCCCATTGTGTGCTGAGGAGGGAGAATAGAACACTACAAGGAGAGGGCGGTGGGAGTCTCGGCCCTCCCCAGTGGGGAATTGGAAAGGAATTGCCGAGGAAAAGGGGCTGCCCCTCAGTGTCTCTTCCTGGAGGGGGTTGCTTGGCCCTGGGAAGGTTTCTTCCTGAGCAGGGACTATGGCTGATGGCTAACTCACCCTTCTCCTGGTAGGTATGTGCTACTTTCATCTCTTGTTTTAAAACCTAAGGCCCGTGACTTGTCTCAGGCTGTTATGTCCTCTATCTGCCCCGTGCCGAGAGAGGGCTTTGTGGTTTTAAGGAGGTGCTTGAAAACACGAGCTGGGGGTTTCCCTAAGGGTGGGAAAACAGCATAGGTAGGAGACTGCTGTCTCTATCTTCTGATTTCCAGCAGGCTGGGTGGTGGTGGAGCTGACCGCTCAGCTCGTGGCTGTGCACACCCCGAGGCGCGAGGAGACCGCCCCAAATACAGCTGGGGCACACCTGAGGCTGGGGTGAGGGGCTGGACGGAGAGACCCCACCTCGGCTTTAAGGGAAAGGACAGGATTGCCGTTCTGCCCCGTGGGGGCTTTGGGGGCGCTGCTGGGACGAGGGCTGGCGCTGGGGCCGGGACCCGCGGGCAGGGGTCG